>NC_064890.1:2818163-3131292 GCF_929443795.1 Astur gentilis
CTGTTACCAGCACCCTTACCAGACAGTACAAGTGGCCTGGCATGATGCTGTGGCTGAAACCACCTACCTCAGCCTACAGCAATCCTGGACTGAACTTCTAGTCTGCAAAGAACAGAAGGTGGCTGTTGTTTAAAAAAATGACTTTCAGCTTACTGTGGCCCATTCATATACTACGATTTTACATATATAGATATAGACACACAGCATTATACAGCAGCCTCTTGGGGATCTCGCATGGGCCGTTCACCTACCAATGATGCCAACTACACAGTTCAAATGGTTAAGTAGAAGAGCACTTTGATTCAATAGAAAGAGCCACTGGATAAGTCTGGGGGGGTACAGTGAGGCATACCAGAACAGGTCAAGTGGCGAGATGTACGTCATACTAACAGTAAAGATGTGTTTAGGAGTCATGGTACTCATAAGAAACACAGGGACATTAACACTGCCATACCTTAAGTAGAACTAACACGTACTTAAACAAAACAAAAGAAACTGGTGTGTATGACAATTTTCTTCATATTTAAGAATAGCAACAAATGCCTCAAGAAAAGCATTGTTGGTACTAAGAAAGAAAACACTGCTTTTTCACAGGTCTTTACAAATTTAAGTAAGATGCTGGCAGGGGATAAACAGAAGTATACAGGACATGATGGTAGAGACAGCACCAGAAAAGAAACCTATTATCAATATTAACAATATTACATTTTCAATTTGGGAAAGTCCAGTGCAGAAGAAAAGCCATCCTCCACCATTTAAGCTTTCTATAAAGCTTAACAACTATCCTGTCCAAGTGAAACTAAGAAGTTGCTACTGTAGAAAGACATAGACAACCCCCTCCTTCCCTAACTGCTGTTAGCCCATCACCAACGTTATCAGTGAAGGAGACAGGACAATATGCAGACAAGGCTGCCTGAAAAAACACCCTCCATCGCTGTTCAGCAAGTATCTTCTCCAACCCACTCCGACATGGGAGAGACGATTATTGCTTCAACAGCCCCTAAGGGATATATAGAACTTCTCATAGCAACTGACAGGGAGGCAGCTGGGGCAAGTAGCTGGTCAGCCAGAAGCCAGACAAAAATAGGAGGAAAGCCAGATATAGAAGAATTTGGATAGATGAGGAATTTCACATTGGAGGAACTTAAATACAGCCTTGGTTGAAATGCCAAAAAAAGATAACATTATGGGAGAAAATTAATTATATACCGCTGAAAAAATTTATCAGTGCAAGCCCAACTTCTACTAACATCCCATTGCAAATGATAATTTAGTTATCTATATACCTCCTTGTTGCCCCAGGAAAGTACAATTTTGCAGAACCAAACTAGGTGGATAGTTTGACAAATTCATTTTTATTGTCCCTACGTGAGCCTGACATCATATTATCAACTTGTTTATGGAGCCATTACTAAAATAATATTATACTGAACAGAATTATTTGGTTTTAAATTCCCATGTCTTCCTATTCACATGTTACAGACTTACAGACATGAAACCTCCCCAATCCCCATTCTAACTACCACCCCATTACATTTTCCATTGTCAACTAACGTCGTATTTCCACATCTCCCTGTTTTCAAATTAGCCAGGACCTCTTGTCTTAATTTTCTTTTCTCTAAAAGTCTTCTAAATCTGTCAGGTCATTTTTGAAACAAGGTGACCCAAAAGAGACACAGACACAGCCCGTGTCAGACAGCCAACAAGACAAAACAGCATAAAATAGTATGGCCTAGATTTTATGCATATGGGGTTGCAGCACCGCGTGACCTAAGCAGAACACATACAGAGAATGACAGGAGACTGGCTTAGGCAATTTGTCAAAACAATCTCATAACCCCTTCACCGAGAAATATGGTAAATATGTTGAGAGACAGTGACACACACCCGGAAGCAACTCCTATTGTCCAGGCAATAACGGAGAATGAATTGATGCAGAGTGACTGCTGACACCTGCATGAGGTCGCTAATGACAATTCAGGCATTTTAGCAGCAGTAATGTCCTTTGCCTGGTCAGAGTGTTGGCGTGTATATAATTTCTGTATTTACTTTAAAGCCTCGAGATGAGGTAAAAAGCCAGAAGTGTATTATGAACATGTAGGGAAAAGTGCGTTGAATCCACTCAACAGGATTTAGTAGCAAAATTGCCAATACGCCATCTCCTCCTGGACTGGATTTTGCATGTATCCCTACCAAAATTTTGTCCCATAAATCTGGCCCTCAAGTAGGCATGCATCCAGATTATTATTATTCTAAAGTCAACAATCTTCCATAACCCAGAAGAGACCCAGGGGTTCATGTAGCAGTACCCCAAGCTGACGTAACATGGCCTCTCTTCCGTGACACTTTGTCCTCCACTACCCAAGATACATATTTCTAAACGTGAAGGTACAAGGCATACGCTAGTGAGCCACTAATTAAGAATAAGGCAATAGCAGTTCCTATATTTAAGCCCTTTTTCATAAACTTGTTCCAAGCACAGACATCTAAAAACCTCAGAGAACTTAACCAGACTTTAAAGAAAAGTCCACTTAAATTAAAGCTGAGGTCAGCTGCAACTAGGTGAGATTCAAGCATAGTTTTCAAAATTATCTTCTACCAGTGACGAGGAACTACTAGGAACAGGCTACTGCCCTTTATCAGGTTTTACTATCTTCATACCATTCACATTTCATGGTGGTAACATTAGTAAAGAGGGTTTATATTCACAGCAAAGTATCTTACAGCCAAAGATGTTCCATCTAGTTAGGCCTATCCTAAGTCAGTTATTCTACACAACTGCATCCATGTTGCGTGTTTTAGGGAACTTAAGAGTCAGTTGTATCACAGAGCCAAGCAAGTCTTTCCTTTGTGACGCCACTGATGAAAAATATACTTCTGCCATTATATGGAGGTCTTTAGCAAGGCTAGCGTCCGTCTTCAGTAAATGAGCCCTTCCAGTTTCACAACAACTCTATTCAGCTACATTGCGGAGTGCTCAAACCAAAGGACAAGCACAATGCACCCGTGAGAGAATGGGCCACACGTTATCAACATTGCAATCATCGCTCACACTTGTGCATGTGCTTACTAACAAGCCTGGTACACAACATCTCGTAAAGCTTGCTCCTGGCAGGATTACAGGGGCTACAGGACTTCCATGTGAGAAAAAAGGCTTCAGGGAGCTCTACGGAGCTGACCCAGGAGCCCACTGCCTGTTGGCTTTCTGAAGAGAGCACCCAGAGGTGTATGAGAGACATCATTACTCTCTGGGAGCTAGCTGCTTTAGAACGAAAAAGAAGAAAAATCTTGATCTTAAGAAATTGGGAGCAATTAATAATGTTCTTACATACAAATGTAAAAGGTGGCCGCACAAATCAATATGGAAAAGCTTACTAGGTAAAGAAGCAAAAGGCAGTCAAATTTAAAAAATAAGAAGAATGAGATCAGTGTCTCTTCAGACTCAGTGGCTCTTACCAGATCTGCAACTTTTCTGGCCAGGTTCTAGAAACTATTTCTCTCTTGTACGATGAGAACGCTCTATGTAATTGTTACATGGGTTCCCAAAAGGAATTATACCAGAACCTCCACAAGCAGATTATCAGCCTCATCCTCAAGCAGAAGGAAACACCACCCTCTTCATATGGAAGAAAGAAGAGCCAACCTTTGAGAGCCACCACACAGCGATGAAGAAATGCATATAACTTGTTCTGTGCATACCAAACGAGCCGCAGGGAACTTGTCCAGCAGAAGGCTCAATCGGTGGCCTTAGACCCCTCAGGCCCCTCTGTCATCTTATTAGTCATTTTACTTGCCAGAAGTGAGAATTTTTATGGATACCATTTAAAGTACAGTAGCTGAATACAGGCACTAAGCTCAATGATAGAGACTAAGAGGCATCCAAGTGTGACTAGTTTTAAGGTGAACTGAAAAACGTTTTACTCGCTGAATCCTGAGGTCAAGTACGCATTGTGGCTGACAGCCTAATGAATAGTTAAGCAGTTTTGGGCACTGCATCATGCTCAAATTTGGGGTCTTACAGAGCTCTCTTGAAATAGTAGGACCTTGTTGTTGACAGCAGGAAAGTCACTTAGTTTTGATTTAAAACTGTAGCTAATTTAAGGAGCAGTATACCTTTCCATACTGTAATTTATTCTTTTCAATATAAATGAATTCACCTGCTTGCTGTAAACTTCACATGTGATTTAGGTTTAGAATCAGTTCTAATTATCTCCTTATTCAACAAGAATTCAAGACACTTTCCATAACTCTAGAATACAAGCATCTTAAAGGCTCACAGACTCCTATTAAACACATGCCAAAACCCATTACTTTTTTGTATGTTACCCAACCTTCTGAGCACGTTAATGTCATTAAAATGTGGTCTGAACCAATTTATCAATTTCAACGGACAACAAGTAGCCTTATAAACTCTCAAGACTGATTCATAAAACAAGTATCAAGCATACACTATGCTCCGTCTTGGCATCAGAAACTAAAAATCTGCCTTCTGACCCACCCAAAAAGCTTTTTGTAATATCACCTAGTTATCAGCACCATAACTCTATGAGTTCTTCAAAACATAATTGTTTCCACAGCAATGATAACAATAGGAATTTTAAAAAAGAAGTCTTTGTCAAGCTAAAGTTTTCCTTGGGAGTGATTTTCCACTACAAATATTACATATAATGAAGATACATTTTTGTTTACATTTTTCTCTTCCACCATTAATTCCCTTTGGACAGTGATCGTTACAACGTGCAGTATCACAAAACTTAGTATTTCAGCTGAAAGTGATAGCTAGCCCTTATGGAGTCCTATTTTCCAAAAAACAGCTCTAGCAAATCCTGAAGAACAACAGAAACATAGTTCTCAGTTGACTTCCACACCTTGCTATTAATGTAAATGGGGCTGCTAACCAATTAGAAATTTGGCCATATATTTACTGATATAATCAGTTCAATACATGATTTCAAAGCTTTGCACCTGCATCAGCTTAATTGGACTCCACTACACTTGAAATACATAACTGAGCTGAATCTTCCCTTTTCAATTCATATTACAAAGGATCTTAAAAATTTCTTTGGCATCAGCACCAGTGTAAAGCCATGATTCAGTGCAACACAAGAAGATAGTATTTGTTTTAGCACCAAGTGTTCTTTACACCAAACATACCAGCAATCTGAGAGAGAATTACAATTCAATCTGTTGTAAAGCCGCTTAAAACAAAAGGTTAGGTTAAAAAAAAAAAATAAAATCAAGTACTTAACATAATGCACCTCTTGCTACTTAAATAATGCTGGCTTCTACTGTACTTCCACCTTCAAATCTGCATTTCAAACATCTCTTTAGCCAAAAGATTCTCTTCTAGGGCCAAGCACAGAAGGAAGCATCTCCTCTTCCCACATCCTTAGCTGAGAAGCAACAATGCCTCCCCTTTCTAAATACATTTCTTAATTTCCCAAGCCTTTCAGGTGCGCAAGGCAGATCAGCCTTTCTGTGAGACACACGCATTTCTGAAAATTTTACCATTTCAGATCTCTGCTACTGCAAAACCATTACTCTCATTCCTTCAAACGGCCATTAACAGATAGGACACCCTTCTCCAGACTACTTTTTGCAGCAGTCAAGGTTCAGGGGTTGAAATATCCTTACCTAGGCTGATTTTCCTGGGAAAGATTCTCCCCTCTCTGGTAACCATTGTCTGCCACCTGGGTTGTGGACCGCTTAACAATCTGCTTGAGTTCTTGTTCTAAGCGATCCTGGATGGCTTTCACCGTTTCAGGGATTTTTTTCAGTTTGGCCAGCCCTTTGATGAGTATGCCCATGAAGACAGTGCTGTTCTCCTCTGGATCCAGTTCCGTATCTTCTTTAATTTCCAGAAAGCTTGTTTCTCGCACTGGAATAGATTTTAAAAAGGCATAATCCAAGATTTAAACTATTAAAACCAACACTTAGCACCATGCAGAAGAAGCATATAAACTCCTTTGCCTTCACAGAACTCCTACCACTTTGAGCAACCAAGGAACAAACAAGGAAACCAGTGACACTCAGATTCTGGGGGGAGGCAGTGGATATTTCTGTTTGCTTGGGGCGTTCCCTACACATAAATACAACAGCCTGCATATTCGATTGATTTAGAAATAGAGGTCATGGCGTAAGTTACATATGAGAGAGGAAGCAGAGGAAGTCAGGTGCAATTAAGATATTCATAAATGAGAAGGTATTATATCACTACAAATTCCTTGAGTGTGTTTCAAGGAGCTAAAAGCCCTAAATTTCTAACCCAGCTGTTTTTCTTCACTATAATTCTTCACAAGAGAGGAATTTTCATTATAAACAGTATCAAGCTTAACACACTTCTGATGAATTCGGCAAAGTTTACACTGCCAAAATGAATGATTGTTTGATGTTATCCTATTCTGTTTTATTACGTCTGTCAAGGGGTTGATGAAGTTACTCAAATCTTTTAGCAAGGCTTCTAGAAAGGAAAACCAAGAAGAATTAGAGAGGATATTGTGGATACAGTTCTCCCAAAGTAACAGGGATTGCACAGGGAGAAATACTGTTGCTAAGCGACAAGGAAGAGAAAAGCAAGAGGTTCTACGCTTGTTTTAAGTATGTTCATTAAGCAACATTTCTTAATTTACAGATAACACCCACCAACAACAAAAGCACGTCTCTGTTAAAGACTGGGTGAAACATTTAATAAATATATTCAAACACTTATGTGAACTAAGTGTGTTCAAGGCAAACTCAACTAAAGCATCTTGGAAGATCTACAGTCACACGGCTTGTTAACAGCCGGAGTGGCAGTACACGGACAAACGGCACTGAAGTATACATCTGAAGCTGTGCCATTCACCATACCATACCCTTGCATAGAAATTAAAACCTAACAGCTGTTTCATCTTACTGGTACTGAACTCTGATAAAGGCTGTTGGATGACAGATGACTCCCATGGTTTCTACTGCTCA
Organism: Astur gentilis; assembly: GCF_929443795.1. NCBI lineage: Eukaryota > Metazoa > Chordata > Aves > Accipitriformes > Accipitridae > Astur > Astur gentilis. Next base: position 2,825,121 of record NC_064890.1, read on the forward strand.
CCAGATTTTTTACTTAAATCAAAACTTATCCAAGAACCTGAATAAATGTCAAAAGATCTACTAGAAGGATTTAAATGATATGGCAGAAATGAAAACTGGCATGTCGCAAGTAGCATGCAGCCCTGTAGCTGTCTAAAGCTATGACACTCTGAACAGAAGAGCATCAGCACCACTAAGTTAGCACAAGATCACGAAAACCATGTCCCAAAGAGCCTGTATGGTGCCACTTTATAAAGAGCATCACAATGAACAGACAATACTTATTTCAGTGTCAGCTTACACCAACCTCCACAGCAGAGATTGTTTCTTTCCGTCAGTGTAATCCCAACCACAGCACCTCTAGCTCAATCCATACTCACCCTTCGCACGCTCTTGCATTTCAACCTAGAGCACCAGCAACACTGCCAGGTAAGAGTGTGATGAGAATGGAGCCTCTGAGGTCAGCACACATCACAATGAAGAATGGCATCAGGTTTTAAGTAATGAACATCAGGGAGATCAAATAGTGCTTTTCTCCTCTCTCACACTCGCTTTTTTCAATTAAATTTGGGCAAGTTACGGGGCAAGCAACTAGAAACACCCAAAATGCATTAATTCTTTTTTTTTTTTTTTAAAAAGGGCAAAAAAAGCAAAGATAATATAGGAGATACTTCAAATACACATAAGCAGCAATACCAATTAGAAGTTAACAACTGCAAGCACACATATTTCTGCTCAAAGCTCTCATCTATCACACACCTTTCAACCCACAAGGCTGCAAAGCACTTTGAGCACTGTGTACATGGTCTACCCACTTTGTTAATGCTATTTGTTATTCTCAAAAAAACACAGCATGCCAGGCACAAACACAGAAAATGAGCTCTTTGGAACAAGAGCTACGGAAAAGACAGCACTGGAAATGCTAGAGGAAAAAAGGTTTTAACTTACTGTTTTTAAAAAAAATCAAACAAAAAAACAAACAAAAAAAAAACCAACAACACTATCTTGTTCCTCTGAGTTCAATGCAAACATTTCACAGCCTAAGCAACCTTTTAGAGGACAGGTCCCTGTCATTATGCTGCAGCCCCTTTGTAAGCAGGCTGTAAATTATTCTTAATATCACACAATGAAAACCTGAGAGGGAGGAAATACTGCTGTATCCAAATGTAAGGACAGCATTTAAGAGGACTAAAGGCAGCAATCTTGCTGAGAACTCTGCCAGCACACTAAGATGAACGCTCTTCCATTTTCAAAAGAGCAAAGCAATTTTGAACACCCTCAAATAGTCAGGACATTGATTTACATCTCTTACAAACAACAGCAAAGTGAATAGTTCAGTATCTAGTAGCAACACACTAGTATGTAAGTTTTGTTAGATCTGGTCTTTTGATAAAACAGTAGGGACCATGTTTCCTGCACATTCTGCCTATTAAACAGGTACCCTGGGTAGCTTTGGGGGCCCATTTATCTGTAAGATCTGACAAGATTCCAACCCCAGGCAACTGAAGATGTTCTTCTTTTCCTGCTTCTTCCCCACTTCAAACATCCTCTTCTGCCATTTAATGTCATCAAGGGGTTATCTGACCACAAAGCTTTGGCCCAGGAATCAGCCCCTCCTGTCCCCCACCCTCTTCGAAAAAAGGCATCAAAGTAGACAGGTGATTGTAAAGAAGCTCACCTTGAAAATTACAATCCCACATGATATTCTCTGTGGGCAGAGGAGCTCCACAGGTGGGGGAAGATGTCCCTACAGATCAGCTCTCAGAACTAAAACCTTCATCTGCATTTACTCTTAAACTGAGAATGTGAATGACTTTGTTATTCATTTGTATCAAGACAAAAAGCACAAGATTGTCAGAACCTATTCCTAGTTTTCTAGTCACCAGTTTCTACCCAAAATGCCTGTAAAACATGACTCCCTTTAAAGGGGTAAGATCATCGTTCAGCCCATAAGCACTTGCGTTACGTAGAGAAGCCACTAAATTCCTTAGATGTTTACGATTATTTTTACAAATCATTCTAAATTGTGGATCTGCTATTCAGATTTGATTTGATTAACCACTTCTCCTTTGCGATTTATCAAAGAGAAGGAAAAAAAAGTCCTATTTTAATTAAAACCAGCTTCACTATATTCAAAAACAGTACAGGTAGAAAGCACCAAAGAAGAATTCCATAGGATTTCTTCAGTAATACCAAGAAGTAAGTTTCTCCACACTCCTTGAGGGTAAAACAAGTGAAATGTGATGTCAGCAAATGAATATTTAAAATTTAAATTATTACAGTTGCCCTTCTCCACCATAATGAAGCCTTTAAACTTCAATTTGCAGTTTTATACTAAAAAAAACAGCTTCAACATACTGCTTTGTGGTCCCATCTCAGCTCTCAACTCTTGTACATAGCCCTATGCAAACCAATAGAAATACTGGATTGCATTAAGTCTGATCGAGGCTTTTCCAGATCAGTTTGACATACAGCTTGAAATGTTGTTAGCCAAACTGACCTCTTTGGAAACCTAAGTTTCAGAATCATTTAATGATTTCAAGTGGTTTTCATGGTTTAATTCCATTCAAAGATGACCCCAAATGACAGAATCACACAAAATGGTTAAAGTTGGAAGAGACCTCTGGAGGTCATCCTGTCCAACCTCCCTCCTCAAGCCGGGGGCACTCAGAGCCAGTTGCCCACGACCGTATCCAGATGGCTTTTGAGTATCTCCAAGGATGGAGATGCCACAACCACCCTGGACAACCTGTGCCAGTGCTCAGTCACCCTCCCAGTTAAACAGTGGTTCCTGATGTTCAGAGGGAATCTCCTGTGGGTCAGTTTGTACCCGTTGCCTCCTGTCCTGCCTGTCACTGGGCACCACTGAACAGAGCCTGGCTCTGTCCTCTTTGCACCCTCCTTTCAGGTATTTACACACATTGATAAGATCCCCCTTGAGCTTTTTCTTCTCCAAGCTGAGCAGCCCAGCTCTCTCTGCCTTTCTTCATAAGACAGATGCTCCATACCCTTCACCAACTTCAAGACCCTTTGCTGCACTCTCTCCAGTGTATCCCTATCTCTCTCTCACTGGGGAGCCCAGCACCAGACCCAGCACTCCACGTTTGGCCTCACCAGTGCTGAGTAGAGGGGAAGAATCACCTCCCTCGACCTGCTGGCAATACTTTGACTAATGGCAGCCCAAGATACCTTCAGCCTTCTTTGCAGCAAGGACAATGCTGCTGCTCACGTTCAACTTGATGTCCACCAGGACCCCCAAGTCCTTTTTCTGCTAAGCTGTTTTCCAGCTTGGTGATCCCCAGCATGTCCCAGTGCCTGGGGTTGTTCCTCTCCCGTGGCAGGACTCTGGTTGAACTTCAGGAGGTTTCTGTCAGTCCATTTCTCCAGCTCGTCCAGGTCCCTCTGGATGGCAGCATGACCCTCTGGCCTATCAGCCAGTTCTCCCAGTTTGGTGTTGTCTGCAAACTTGCTGAGGGTACACTCTGCCCCAACATCCAGATCAATAATTAAGATGTTGAACAGTACCGAACCCAGTAGGACCCCCAGGTGTACCCTGGGGTACACTGCTAGTTACCAGCCTTCAACTAGACTTTGCACCACTGATCACCACCCTCTGCACCCGGCCATTCAGTTTTCAATCCACCTCACTGTCTGCTCATCCAGCCCGTACAACAACCATTTCTCTATTGCGATCTTACGGAAGACAGCGGCAAAGGCCTTACTGAAGAGCAGGTAGGCAATATTCACTGGTCTCGCCTCATCCATCAGGCCAGCCATTTCACTGTAGAAGTTTATCAGTTGGTCAAACATGAATTCCCATTTGTGAAGCCATACTGACTCCTGATGATTTTCTTGTTCTAATGATCTCTGAAAACCGCATGTGAAGCTGAACATTTAAATATGGTTTCTCAAAAGCCTCCCAAGACAGCAACATAAAGGAATGCCACATTCTCCAATGAAATAGGCAGCCATTTACAAAAAAGTTTGCATCACTGAAGCAGTGCATTGGAAAACACACAACTCCGTATTTAAGTAGTCAAAAATCTACCCTCAGTTTAAATCACCAGTAAGTTGAATCACGTGCATCATTGATTCATCACCTCCATAGTTACAAAGGTGGAAACTTCCCTGACGGCTCCCTGGTTTGACGATGCCCTATAAAAATGTCTGTTCCAATTGATGATACCCTCATTTGTACAGTTCTGCCATTTCACAAGAAAGAAACCTGCTGCAGGAGGCATTTTAATAGCTCCAGTCTGATCCCCCGAAAAGCCAATGTTGATAACTCATTTAAGCAAAGCAGCTAAAGAAAAGGCTCTTGGGTCTTGTTTTTCATTCCAATGAATGGTCAAAATTTGCTGCTACTCATTACAGAAGATTTCATTAGCTGTGTGCTTTTATGGGCAACTACTAAAATTTAATGTACTATTTTCCATGATTTACGCCCTTTCTGAGTATACCCTTTCTGCCTTCAATCCTCCTAGAGAAAAGGACGCAAGTTCATATTGCCCCAAAGGCATAATTTAAGATTTGAAGAAACGTCACCCGCTAATTTCTGATGCTGAATCTTTGTTCTGACCCATGAATGGAGACAACGAGCAACAAATGGACAGTTACTTTAGAAATGGGTCCTTTAGAAATTTTGGTCATTTTCTTCTCTGCCTTGGTAAAGCCCAGAAGAAAATGGGTCTCAGAGATCAATAACCTCAAGGCCTCAAGGCAAATCTCCTCTTTCTAAAAGTGTTGTTCAGTTTCATGTACAGTTTTAAGGACATTAGTCTTTCAGAAACAGAGGCATTTTAATATGACAAGGCCACTCTTTCAAATCCCTGTAACAACACTTCATTCTGAGAAAACTGTACAAAGCAACTCTGTAAGATATGGGCAAAATCCCCCTAACACACACAAGCATTAAATGTTGATGAGAAGCTCAACATGACCCGGCAATGTACATTTGCAGCCCAGAAAGCCAACCGTACCCTGGGCTGCATCAAAAGCAGCGTGACCAGCAGGTCGAGGGAGGGGATTCTGCTCCTCTGCTCCGCTCTGGTGAGACCCACCTGCAGTACAGTGTCCAGCTCTGGGGTCCTCAGCATGGGAGAGACATGGACCTGTTGGAGCGAGTCCAGAGAAGGGCCATGGAGATGATCAGAGGGCTGGAGCACCGCTCTTATGAGGACAGGCTGAGAGCGTTGGGGTTGTTCAGCCTGGAGAAGAGAGGGCTCCAGGAAGACCTTATTGCAGCCTTCCAGTACCTAGAGGGGGCCTACCAGAAAGCTGGAGAGAGACTTTTACAAGGGCATGCAGTGATAGAACAAGGGGTAAGGGCTTTAAACTGAAAAAGAACATATTTAGATTAGATGTAAGGAAGAAGTTCTTCACTTTGAGGGTGGTGAGGCGCTGGCACAGACTGCCCATGGAAGTTGTGGATGCCCCATCCCTGGAAGTGTTCGAGGTCAGGTTGGATGGATCCTTGAGCAACCTGGTGTAGTGGAAGGTGTCCCTGCCCGTGGCACGGGGGTGTGAGAGACGGGACAAGGTTAACACCTCAAACACCCATCGTGACTGACAGGGACAGACACCGGGGCCTGGCTTGCTTGCAAGGTCCGGCAACAAGGCAAGGTCAGCATAGCAGCCCCACGTGACATGGGACACCAGAGGTGTGTCAGAGGACGCGCAGTCCCATGCCCTGATGAACTGAGCAGGACAACTCACCGTATACGGCCATGGGTCACCCTGAGCTTATTTGGGGAGGGGGCTCACGACCACCCCCCGTAACGGCGCCTGCGCAGAAGATCGAGAGTTACGTTAGTCCTTAGGGGCAGCTCGCAGAAGACCAAGAGGGGGAGTGATTGATTGATGTGAAAAAAGGTGCGAACTGGGCTATAAAAGGTGCAGACACGAAGCCACACGTGCACGCTCTGGGACTGGACCTCTAGACTGGTTGGACCAACGTTGGACCCAGGACCAGTGAAAACTTTGTCTTTTCTCTTTTCCTTTCTTTCTCTCCTTCTCTCTTTCCATAATCCCTATACCCCATCCTTTTAGACACAAACCACTGACCAAGTCTGGGACTAGGAGTGGATGCAGCCGCCCCTGGGCTCCTCTCTGAGAAGGAGTCCAGAAAGCAAGGAGGTCTGCTCTGAACCTCATGACTCAACAGGAGGGCTCTCCTTATTGTCTTACATATGGTTACCATGGTTCCCTGACATAGTTTCATGCCCATTCTTGTTGTAAGAAACCACACCACCTACTGTTTACGCCTTCCAAGTTCAGGCTGCTTCTGCCAAAAATAAAAAGTTTCACCAATCGTTTCATGTCGTTGCACCTGAATTTAGCCCAAGGGAATTCCGAATTCACCACAACCCCTGCCTGGTCTGTCCAGCCCAGGTCGTGACAAGGGTTTGGAACTAGATGATCTTTAAGATCCCTTCTAACCCAAACCATCCGATGATAAGACATGATGAGCGTGAAAACTGAGTCTCCAAATAAGAGCACGGTAGTCAAATATCTTATGTTGGGACCACATATAAGAACAACCAATAAAATTACACAGGAAGAGTGACTAAGTGTTACCCTTTTGGCTGTTATCACAAGGATCTAAAATTTTCTTCATTTTCCCTTCTCCAAACACACACACAGATTGCACACATCAGTGCTAAGCATCAAGTCAAAATACAAACCATTAGTGAGGATCAGTGAGAGAAATCATGGTCCTGCAAAACCAGACACACAAAAAGTTACTTCATAGGCTTTAATGTTTATTGTGTAGTTGCAAACCCTTCTTAAACTGTAGGAACAGACCTCCTCTAAAACATCCTAAGCACAAAAATTTACCCTAAGAACAAATTCCACTTTTTGTGCAGCACTGCAATGATAATGGACAGAATTAGACTCACAGCTGGATTCCCACCACCTTCTCATCAAGCCCTCAGCTGGATTTGTGCAAATGCAAAACAGTTAAAACAGGAAAACTCTGGTTCAGTGAGGAGATCATTTAATTTTTACTACAAATGATAGAGAAAAATCACCCAGCTGGTGTCAGATCCTCAGGTGAGGTTAATTGGGGGGGAGGGGGGGCAGATCTTTTATGTATTTGTTGAGCATCATGTTTGAAGGGGAAGCAACCGTGACGGCAGACAAAGAAAACCACAATGGCATTTTTAGAGCCACCTTTAAAATTGGACCCTAAAGGTCTGGCTCCTGCAGGTGTTTTGCAGGGCCAACTTCACAGGTCTCCACATGTTTTCACCTATGCAGAAATACTTGCTTTCTTGAAGAAACAAGAGCCAGAAGCAGTAGCTAGACTTGACCTTAGAAGCCACCAAACTGCTTGGATTTAGAAGTTAATTTTTTCTCTTAGAGCTGAGAACTATGCAACACTGAAGTATATTATCTGTTCAGCATAAGATTTACATATGCCATCAATAACAACGTTAATTGTCACCACCTCAGCTCATCTTTGTCGGATTTCTAAAAAGTATTCTCAGGAATTTTTCAGGAAAGAGCGCTCTTGGGTTTGCTCTGTACTGGGTGAGCACATTTTATAGTTCCAGGGAGAGCCTGGCAAAGCAGGAACCTTCATAAATACACTTCAGAGTACAGAAGGTTCAAGCAGAGAAATATAATTTAAAAGTGAATTTATTTCTCTGAACTGGCATGAAGGGAAAATGTTACTGGTGAACTGCCGTATCTACAATCCTCAGATGAATGTTACTGAAGGTTCTGTTTATTTTAAGTGCAGCAGGAACAGCTTTAATTTCCTTATAAAGATTCTACAGGACAAGGTAACATCTCCTTTGGGAAGTGAATGCAGAAAGGACTCAGAATTTTGGCATCTTTACTGAGATGGGTTGAATGAGTCAGTGCTTCATAATGACGTGCATTAATATGCATGGCCACTTTGTTTCATCAATAAAAAGCCAAATAGCTTAAATGACTAAAGGCAGAAACAGCTTTTGTTATGCATACACATAAGTTTTAAATTCTCTGGTAGCTCCGCAGTCCTGGAAAAGGCTACTTTTAAATAAAATTATATGGAAAAAATATACATAAGTACATTGTAAAATTGAAGCAAAACCATATGCATACCTTATGCTGATCAAATGTTTTCTATTATAATCTACATCTTTCCCAGTCTGAGGGACACTTGCCCAGCACTTCACTGAATGATACAGAGTGTAACGAGAAACCAGGTAAGAGATTTTCTGGTGTGTTGGGCATGAAGAGCAAGAACAGATCTGCACAAATGGGAATTTTTAAGGCATATTCTCAACTGACCTACACTGATTTACTAGAGTTGAGGATAAAGCCATCAGAGCCTTTGTTTTCAGGCATTTGAAGTGAAAGGAGCAATGCAATTTTATGTTCACAAACAACCTAGTTCCTAGAGACCACTGCTATGGTTCTTACCTGTTGCTTGTACCCTAGAACCTTCATTCAAATACGGTATGAAATAACTGTTTATCAGGGCATGTTAGGAGAACTGATTTTAAACACCATCAACATTGCACCAAGCAAATAAAATTACAACTTACTCATTTTTAGAAGTCTCAAATGAGTCACAAAATACTTATCTAGCTATGCTTTAGAAATGCTAGTATCACTTCTTGTTCTGCTATCACAAGTGATTAATAGCACATCTTTTTCTCTTCTTACACATGTAAACATTGCCGGGTATACTGAGGGGGGGGGGGGGGGGGGGGGGCGGGGGAGGGGGGGGAAATAACCTCATAACCTTTTTTGTTTGAAAACATAGACTCACTACTTGTATAAGAAGAAATGTGTGAATGGCCCAGGTAAGGAAATCCCAAACATCCCTATTCTAACTGAAGCTAATGCATTAAATAGGGATCCCATATCCTATTCTAAGTAAGAGATGGTGGAAAAGAGTCTTGGCCTCATCTCTGCCAAAAAATGAAATCAAACTAAGTATCTTGCACTTTGCTCCTTCCTTATAGGAGGGGCATCATTCACATGTTGGTTTAACTTTCAATCTTAACACACATCACTCATGCTTTGCAGAAGGTATCTTAGGGAAGTTTACAAACATCCCTGCCAGATGGATAACCCAGACTTAATATCAATTCATTTTGCAGAAGTTTTATAAAAATCTGGAATTTAGATTTGGTTCCAACTGCAGCAAGATAAGCAGTTATGTTACTTCAAAACTGAAGTTGGTTCTTTTTGGTTCTGCTCCTCAGAAGACTTCTGTAAACAACTGTGAGTCTACGTACAGGATGACACTGTTGATTTCCATAAAACCTTGTTATCATACACAGAGGTAATTGTGGTGGGCAAGACTGTAATGGACGATCACAGTCAGTTCCGTACAAGAACTATTTACTGAAAATCCATATATAGGTTTAGTATCTTCAGAAGTGACCTGGATGATGGGATCGAGTGTACCTAATGAAGTTTGCTGATGATACCAAACTCAGTGGGGAAGCAGACACTTGACAGACACCCTGCAGAAAGACCTGGACAGGCTGGACGAGTGGGCTAACAAGAACCTTATGAAGCTCAACAAAGACAAATATAAGGTCTTGCACCTGGGAAAACACGATCCAGGAGTGCAGCCCAGGCTGGGATCTACCCGGCTGGGCAGCAGCTCCGTGGAAAAGGACCTGGGGGTCCTGGTGGACAAGCAGCTCAGTGTGAGTGACCAGTGTGCTGCTGCGGCAAAGCAAGCCAACAGGATGCTGGGTTGCACCAACAAGGGCATCCCCAGCAGCGATAAAGGAGTCATTATCCCGCTCTACTCAGCGCTTGTCAGGCCACACCTGGAACACTGCGTTCAGTTTTCATCCCCGCTATACAAAGAAGCTGTGGACAGGCTGGAGAGGGTCCAGAGAAGGGCCACAAAGATGACCCAAGGACTGGGAAGCCTGCCCTATGAGGAAAGGCTGAGAGAACTGGCTTTGTTCAGCCTTGAGAAAAGAAGGCTTAGGGGAGACCTTATCACCATGTTCCAGTACTTACAGGTGGCTACAAAGAAGACGGAGACTCCCTTTTTACAAGGAGCCACGTGGAAAAGACGAGGGGTAATGGGTACAAGTTACTCCTGGGGAGATTCCAACTGGACACAAGAAGAAAATTTCTCACAATGAGAACAATCAGCCATTGGAATAATCTCCCCAGGGAAGCGGTGAATTCCCCAACATTGGACACTGAAGATTCAGCTGGACAGGGTGCTGGGCCATCTTGTTTTGACCGTGCTTTTGCCAAGAAAGGTTGGATCAGATGATCCTTGAGGTCCCTTCCAACCTGGTATTCTATGATTCTATGAAAATCTTCAAATGGACTCTGCTGAAGCAGAAGGGCAGTGCATAAATGGGAACACTAGGGTCAGTGCTCGCAAAGCCCTGGGCTCTGAAACAGAAGTATGCCTTGGGACTTTCCTTTACAGACAAAATTGCAGTAGTCCAGCATAAACACTAAAAACGCATTTATCTTTATAAACAGGTTTCCATTGGCTACAGCTAAGAAAAACACTTCTTGGTCAGCTTTGGATAATAACAAACCTCTTACCAATCTCAGCAGATGTGATGACAATTGGCTAGGATCTGTAAGTCTTCAAAGATGACAACTGTCAACAAAATTATTTTCAGAGCATATTTAAGGTTCATATCACACTAGCAAAAAAAAAAAAAACAACTAAGGAAGACACTAAAGATACTGAAAGAAGGATAGGATTTGTATTCTTCAATAGGTGCATCTCCTGCTGTCTATTCCCCATCATAAGGCGTGATGGGAGATCCCTATCACCTGCATAACTTCAGACTTTTCTTTTTTTTTCTTACTATACAGAGAACTATTATTTTAGGTGGAGAGACTATACAACTAACACACTGAAAAAAGAAGTAGGTTAACATTTACAGTGGTGAGACTGGGATTCAGTTTTTTGTGGTTTATTTCCTCAGCTCCCCAAAAGCACGTGATCTTTAGCAAGAAACTGAACTTCTCACTGATCACAGGGACATAACCGGAATTCTTAAGTTTTTTTCCCCAGAATTTTCATACCGTTCTTCTCTTCCAGGTTTCCACGACGAAGCTGCAGTTTCCAGCTCCGAAAGTTTGCATTGGCATGTCACAAGTGACTCCTCACAAACCTCCACTATGTAGAAATATAGCCTCAGGCTGTGACAGACTAGCCAACCCTACAGGAGCAGGGCTAAATAACAAAAACCCCTACAAGACTGAAAGATAAGAATGATCAAAGGAAAGAGTCTAGGAGACAAGCATGACAAGAAAAAACAGAAACAAGCAGACAAAAGAATTAATAAGGATGAGAAGGAAAGATTCTCTGCATTGAGGAATACTGAAACAGTCAATTTTTGAAAGGAAGCGGGGGGGAAGATATGTAGGTCACTTCTGTATTATTCATTTTATTCATTTGTTAAACAAGGACAACCCCACTTATTAATCTACTGAAACAATACAAGGATTAATTCCCCATCTGTGCAATACTGTCAAAGCCTCATACAAAAGCACCAATGAAACTGTTTTGCTCAGTGTTTGTTGTAGTAACAGGTATACAAGGATCACCACCAGATTATTCCTGTGTATAGATAGACCTTTAGTCAAAGTTACAAAGTTCCCACAAGGAAAAGCTTTGACCTTTTGACTCCCACACAGCAAAAAACACTTCTGCAATAACTACACATACCTGCCTGCCTACATTAAATTACGTAGAAGAGACCTGTACGCAAACTGAACTGACCGCAAATCTCTCTTCTGCTTAAGATAACAATAACATGATCAAGATCATAAGAGGCACAGAAAACTAAGTGTATTTAATTGAAGTTGATGGGCAGGGAGGAGAGGGGAAGGATGATTTGCCAAAACAAAAATGCAGATATGGCCAAGTCCTGTCCCTGGACATACTGCTCACTCATTTCATGACACTGCACAAATCACTTCCTAACTTTTTGTCTCAGGACCTCCCATCAGCAACCAACCATGAAGAAGGGATGATATGCCTACTACTACTGCTGTAAAATCAGCTGAAGATCTACAAATTACTTCTGCAAGGAATGCACATGACTTAAATACTCACTGCTGGAGCTTCCAGGAGTACTGAACTGGGAAGTTTCAAGGAACTTTCGAGGTGTAGATAAGTTAGTAACATCCATAAGAGGTACAGGAGAGGCATCTTTCACAAGTGAACTGTGTGAAAGGAGACAATTAAAGCAAACAGTTTACTATTATTTACAAAATTAGTTCACAACAAATTATCCATTTATTTCTTAAATTTGTAAGCCTAAGCAATAGATATACATAACACACAGTTTTGATACAAGAGGTTTACAAAACGTAACTTAAAGCAGAAGTCCGCATATGAATACGAGTGGATGTCTATATATACACATTTGACTGAAAAGGGAAAAAGCAAAAAAACGCAATGATGAGGGAATGCTGCCATGTCAAAGACAAAATTTGGTATCCCAAGGCCTCTGTGAATTTAATAGCACTCTAGACTTGTCTGACTGGTCACAACAACACGATCAGGACACAGGCTCACTGGAGCTTGCCATGGCGCATGATTTATTTCCTGGCAGACACGTTCACCTCCAGTACAATTAACTACTGCTACCATGATGATAAATTAACATGGAATTCTTAAGATCTTTCTGGAAAACTACATATTGAGGAGAAGAGATGCTCCCATCTCCATGGCTTCTGTCAACTACTTAATCATTCAAGCTTTTCTAGTTCCCACTAGAAACCTCCACTCTTTTGCCTCCCCTTCAAATTCCTGTTCTGTGCACACCGACATGCATCCCTCTCTAAACGAACCTCCTCAGAAAGGAAAGACTTTCTGCTTGGTCATTTTCATAATAAATTCACATAGTATTATTTGCCAGAAATTTGTCATGCTGCCCCAGCTGCATAATGAAAGGCGTGAAGCTGCATGTGGCAGGGGAACACAAGCAAGAAATAATTTTAAGAGAAAGAAGTGGAGAATGCTCCTATAATAGGGTTCAGTATGTTCCCTTAGATATCAAAATACTTATAGAAACCTGCAAAGACAAAGGCTAAGCTTACTATCCTGCATAAGAACCACCTATACTCCCTATACACCTACAATACCATACTTACAGGGATTAGCTGTGCATTCCAGCTTAGCAGTGTTAGACAGAACACACTTAAAACCAATACAAGAAATAATTACAAACTTTACTGCATCCTGGTCAACAGCCAGTCTAGGGCAACATGCTAAAACAAAGCAACAAGACTGTCTGTAATGCAAGAATTCATGTTACCAAGTATCAATGATGTGCAACAGGGAATGTGAAAAAAAAGATGGAAAAGAAGAAAAAGGATACCTGTAGCAGTTGTACAAAACTGCAGTTAATTAGCAGTCGCATAGTCTGGGTATGCCAAAGCTTTGTGTCTGTTTTTAATTAATAAGATGAGTAAGGAAGAGACTGATGACTTGCTAGCAACCCTCCTTCCTAGAAATTTCAACTTCAGTCAATCCTTTATTTCATAAATTCATTTAATGTAACTTACTATCTCTCCTCTTATTTTTGGTAAGCATTTTTTATTCCTTCTCATAACAGAATACTAATTTATCTTTTCTCTACATCTTTATCATATGCTGGCTCCCTTTCTGCTCCCAGCCCCTGTTTATGACCTCTCCTACTCTACAAAAGTCATCTTCCAATACTGTGTGCCTCTTTTCTAGCCACTATCTTCCTTCCTTCCCTCCCAACAACTCTACTGCCCTGAAACTTCAAATTCGCAAAATCAGGAAAAAATAGTTAGGCACCTACACTTAAGCTGAGTTTCCACTGATCTGAGGCACCAACCAGGTAATACGTTTCAACATCTTTGAAACACCATAGAAACACAACAAGAGCCATGACACTCCTCAGGCACTTCATAAGGTTACGAGACAGAGGGTGCAATATTGGTTAGCTGGAAGTCTTTTAAACCTTGGGACATTTGCTAGAAAAGATGACCAGTCTTTCCCTGTGTTCTTCCCTTTGCCTGACCTGAGGCTCATGATCATGACATTTGTAGGAAAGGTATATGCATCAGACAAGGAAAAGAATGCTAAAAGGAACTGACCTCATCGTTATTCTGTGGGAAGCGGCACAAAACCAACAGAATCACTAAGCAAAAGTGAAAAAACGAGAACAGACTGTTCACAGGCTTCAAGGTACATCAACATATTTGGAGTTTTTCTGCTCTCCACAGCCATGAACCTGAGAAATTTGCTTGCCAAAAATGAAAGGTTGAGGTCTAAGTCGATGGCACGCTCCCAAGAAAGTTTCTCCTTATGAAAGGGAGAACGTAGTCCTCTTCCCCCCCAGACCTGTTGCCTTCAGTTAGCATCACACCAAACCCACCTTATTCTCCCTTTCTCCTTGTTGCGTTGTCCTACTCGGTTAGTTGATTTGATGTAAAGATGACGGTGTAATTCATCTATCAGGACTAAGTGCATGTTCATCTTCTTACTGTGGAGCTCCAGTCTCAGATCACTCAATCCCTCCACCTGAAGAAGGGGACCCTCCAAGGAGTCTACCGCTGACACCTGGAAGGAGAACACATGTGACAACTTTTAAAGGCCAATTCATTTATCTCTCAGGACTTTTCTCTTTGATTTGGGGAGTGTCTGAATACCGTGATGATTCTATCCATACACTTTTAAAGCAGAAAACATTTAAGTAGTATTTCTTTACTTCTATTCCTAAAAGAAAATTCAACATATAAAAAGGGTCTAATATGTGAACAACTCAGATTTAATGAGCTGTCATCAAATATTTTGAGCATATGTATAAAACAAGTTAGTTAAAACACAGCCTGTTAAATAAAAATCAAAGCACAGTTTATCACAAAATAAGAAGATTATCAAGTAGAAAAGTATTAGAAAAAGATACTGACAATGACGTTTGATTGTCTTCATTTTTTTTCATTACAGAAACACCAAGAAAACATTATTCCCAATTCTACAAATGGGGAGAAAATGGCTTAAACTTTATTTGCTTAAAGTGATGTCATGACATAGCTGAAAAAGCTTAGAAGGCCTCATCTCTAGTCTACATAGCTGCTATGTCATGTAACTACACAATTTAAATAAACATAGCCATCAGCTTTATGAAAACTATTGCTAGTTCAAAGGTACTTTTGAACTTTAAAGAGCGTGGGGTCTTTTTAATGCTCAATTATTAAGGCTCAAATTAAGCAAAATAACTTTATACAAGCAACAGACTAACAGCCAAGGATCTTGACATACAGCAACGTAAACAGGCCATAGATAACATTTCTCTAGCAATGCACTTCAACAGTGACCAGCTGACATCCCGTGGGTACTAGACTAAGGAATCTAATTTACATTTGTATCCTAAAAACAAACGTGGACAAAAGCCACCAGGAATGACAAATCAGTGCACAAAAGCAACACTGTCAAATTGCATCTCTCCCAGATTATTTGTTTTTCAGAGCACTTACACAGTTACAAAAAAAAAAAAGTCATCCCTCTGCAGTTTCCAAAATCTCAGTGCTGATTTTGTAAGAAACTACAAATAACATGTTCTGCATTCCCTAATAACTGAAGATACTATTAGTGAAATAAGACATTTGCTTGCACTTCAGGATTTAAGTTTATAGCAAAACCTGTCAGGTAAACATTAAAAATGAAAAGCAAGTAGATACAGTAAGTAGACAGCCAAACTAAGGTCTGGTCCCTTAATACCAGTAAATATTAATTATACTGAAAAAACATCTATCAACACTGTATTACACTGCTTGCCTCCAAGTCAAGATTGACCCTGAAATAGCTTTGGGGCAGTTAGGCTTTTTAAATTAAGAGCAGTTTCTAAGAAGAAGATGCACTTTTTCCTGACTCCTGAAAAATTTTGCCAAGAAATCCCTAACTATGAAATTCTCTTGTCTACATGGATGATGAGAGCATGGACTTGCTGCCAGTCTTCAGGCTAGAGCTCAGTCTTCAGAAAGAAGTCACAGCATTAATCACAGAGGACTGAAAGGGCCCCTCCTAAGCCCACCAATGCTGCAACTTCAACAGCATTTAAGGGTTTCCTAGCACTTGACACAAAAAACACTATCCATCCTCTTTCTTCCCAGTATCTATTTGTGAACAGTAATGCAAGTTTGGCCATAACACATCAGAAAACCACACCACAGATGAAGCAAAAAAACCCCAAATTTACTTCTTCCCAAAAAGCTCACATGCCACTGTAAATACAAATAGAGAAGGCTCAACAGGCATGCAGACACAGTTTAGAAACCTTTGGCAGAAGTGTAAGTGCTAATTTTTTTCTTCTTCCTTTGGCAGGTAGAGATGCACCCCAAATTTCCCAATTCCAAAGGCGCTTTAACCCCCCCAGTCACATCAGGGGAGTTAGAGTCATTCATCACTGCCCTGAAAGCTGTCAGCAATTTCAGCAAAGCAAGAACAAGATCAGGAACAACATTTGTCAAACTGAGAAGCTGAGAGATGAAAATGCAGTGAGAGAAGAACTGAAAGCAAGCAGAAAAATGACATTAAAGAGGTTCCAAGACATCCAGGAAAAGTATTATCTGAAACACAAGCAGCAAAAATTCAAAGCTTTCTGCTCAGACTATTTGGCTCTATTTTTATCTTCCCAGTTCCTAAAGAGTTAGTAATTCTCAAAACTAATTAAGACCAATGTACAGCTTTCAAGCACATGTTCTAAGAAGCAAATGGAACATTCAATTGTTTATTGCACTTAAAAAAAACCCAACAAAACAAAACAACAAAAAAACCCAAAAACCCCATATTGTTATGCACTGAAATTCCTCTTTCTAGAAAAAGCTGTTTGATTTGGTTTTTTTTTTTTATTTGGTGGGGTTTGTCAGGTGGTTTTTTTAATGGCCTTTCTGACACTTCATATTTGCAGTCAGACAAGCTGGAAACTCTGTCCTTCATAAATGCCACTTTCACAGTAATTGAACTCTACAGGTAAATAACACAGGCGAGTTTCAGTGTTATGCACACTCAGAGCCCATTAACTTCAGGCAGCCCCACTCCAGTAAAACCTCACTTACCATGAATTATCTAGACAGAGCGCAAGAGAAAGTCATAGAATCACAGAATGGTTTGGGTTGGAAGGGACCTTAAAGATCACCCCGTTCCAACCCCCCTGCCATGGGCAGGGACACCTTCCACTAGACCAGGTTGCTCCAAGCCCCATCCAACCTGGCCTTGAACACTGCCGGGGAGGGGGCAGCCACAACCTCTCTGGGCAACCTGGGCCAGTGCCTCAGCACCCTCACAGTGAAGAACTTCTTCCTTACATCTAACCTACATCTGCCCTCTTCCAGTTTAAAGCCATTAGCCCTTTTCCTGTTACTACAGGCTCTCTTAAAAATTCTCTCTCCGTCTTTCTTATAAGCCCCCTTTATATATTGAAAACCTGCAATAAGGTCTCCCCAGAGCCTTCTCTTCTCCAGGCTGAACAACCCCAACTCTCTCAGCCTGTCCTCATCGGAGAGGTGCTCCAGCCCTCTGATCACCTTCGTGGCCTCCTCTCGACTCGCTCCAACAGGTCCATGGCCTCCTGATGTTGGGGACCCCAGAGCTGGACACCATACTGCAGGTGGGTCTCACCAGAGCGGAGCACAGGGGCAGAATCCCCTCCCTCGACCTGCTGGTCACGCTGCTTATGATGCAGCCCGGGATACAACTGGCTTTCTGGGCTGCGAGCGCACATTGCTGGGTCATACTCTGGTTTTCATCCACTAATACCCCTAATACCCCCAAGTTCTTCTCCTCAGGGCTGCTCTCAATCCATTCTCTGCCCAGCCTGTATTTGTGCTCGGGATTGCCCCAACCCATGTGCAGGACCTTGCACTTGGCCTTGTTGAACTTCACGAGGTTCGCATGGCCCCACCTCTCAAGCCTGTCCAGGTCCCTCTGGATGACATCCCTTCCCTCCAGCGTGTCGACCGCACCACACAGCTTGGTGTGGTTGGCAAACCTGCTGAGGGTGCGCTCAATCCCACCGTCCCTGTCGCCAACAAACAGGTTACACAGCGCCGGTCCAAATACTGACCCCTGAGGAACCCCACTCGTCACTGCTCTCCACTCGCAACATTGAGCCATTGACCGCAACTCTTTGAGTGCGACCACCCGGCCAACTCCTCATCCACCGAGCGGTCCATCCATCAAATCCACGTGTCTCCAATTTAGAGACAAGGATGTTGTGCGGGACAGTGTCACTTTGCATAAGTCCAGGTAGATGATGTCAGCTGCTCTTCCCTTATCTATCAACGCTGTAAACCCTGTCATAGAAGGCCACCAAATTTGTGAGGCACAATTTGCCCTTAGTGAAGCCATGTTGGCTTTCACTAGTCACCTCCTTATTTTCCACGTACCCTAGCATAGTTTCGAGGAGGATCTGCTCCGTGATCTTGCTGGGCACAGAGTGACTGACTGGGCTGTAGTTCCCTGGGTCTTCCTTTTTCTCTTCTTAAAAATGGGGTTTATGTTTCCCCTTTTCCAGCTTTAATGTTCAGAACAGTTTGGGTCTGGAATGTAGCCAGGGGCTCAATTCAAGTTCATGGAAGTCAAGGTAAAGTTTCAAATTGGTTTAGGTGGCAACAAGTATAAACATTCTGTTTAAAACAAAGAAAAGAAACCAACCATTTTTCCCTTCTGTAGTTTTACTTGCAGAAAGATGATTTAAGTCCTGGCAACTAGCTAGCTATAAAGCATCACCCCAGATTATATTTCAGAATACAAAAATATGAGATTAAACCACTCGTCTAATTTGTGTGCTGGATAACCTACCACAGAACAGTAGCATAAGCAACTAAAATGAAGCAGAGATGTCTATGAAGAATGCACAAAATTAAAACTACACTACAAATAGATCTAACAATGGAACTGTTATGAGAAAAATGTTGACAAGCTTGTTTTTCACCCTACTATTCTGGAAAAAATCAGTTCTTAAAACTCATTTTCAGCAAATAACCACACTGTCATCACAAAGGCTTTGTTCTCCAGAGGCAGGGAGATTAAGAGTTACAAGAGATGGATGGAAAAGAAAGGGAAGCAGAAAGTGAATAGGAAGAGCAGTAATAATGACAACAGCTCTGCTAACTACTTGGAAACAAAAGCAGAAGTAGTTTACAATTGGCTTTAAATAAAGTCCAAGTATCCATCTGGGCCATGTTAATAATATGGTCAAGTATCTCAAGAAACAGTAAGGTTAGAAAGGGACTGGAAAATCACCACGGTGGGTCAGCCGAGAGCACAGCCAATGCCTCGTGCAGCCAAGAAAAATAAGGTGAGCACTGAGAGCAAGACTAGAAAGAAGACTCTTTTCATTTAATTCATAAGGGGACTAGATCTAACATTGGCAAAGTTTAAATCAAGACCAGAATTTTATGCCCCCACTCAGCTAGTAACACACCATCACTTGTATTATGCAAGAGACCCAAATGTATGATAAAAATACTTTCCGCTTTGAAGATCAAAGAATTATTTACTGTTGTATCATCAACTCATCACTCAACTTGGGCATACCATTTCAACTAGTTGTTCTTAACCTTTTCTCATTTCAAACCCTGATATGCAAAAGGAGCTAGATGAGTGGGAGACAGGCTGCACAAAGCAGTAACAGGTCAGAGTACAACACAAATACTGCTCTGCAAAAAAAGTATTGCTGTTCTTGAAGTTAGTAGCGACTCCTCCAGTTAGAGATCCTTAATTTAGAAGAAAAACCCTTATTTTTGGTTTCTATTTTTTATTGTGGATGCTGCTCCTCTGCTTACAGTATGAAGAACTAATCAAGAAAAAGGTGCATTCTAAAAAGAAACCTAAGTGTTGGGGGTTGAGTGTATTTATATTGCTAGCATCATTCCTAGACATAAAAAGTTTTTCACATTTTAAAAGGCAACTGTCTCCCTCTGTCTTGAATACTAAACTTCAAAAAAATAGGGATTTTGTATTTAAATTGTAGCTATTATTTTTCCACTCATTTTTTACAGATTTATCTGGAGTCCTCAGACAGCAGACAGAAGCCCTTCACTTCTAATAATTGGTATCACTTTTTAGGATTTTAATTTTATTACTTTGAACAATTAGTAGAAAAACCTTACAAGCTACAACATTTCCACATTGGTTTTAGTATTTTCAGTACATTATAGCAACTTTTGGATTTTTTTCAGTTCACCAGCAGCGTTTTGAATGCTCACTTCAAAAGAAGCAGCACTGGGAAATTAAACAACTCTACATTCTGTTGTCTATTGCTAGAATAACACAACTTCTCTGGTTGCTATCTTCTACCACATTCATCTCTGCTTTACAGAACTTGTTGTACATTAAAATTAAAAGGCATTTGAGCCATCTCATATGGCACCTGCCATTAAGGGTAACGGTGAGGCCAAAGGCTATCCACACCTACCAAAGAATGATCTCAAATGCAAACTGCACAATGCCCATATACTAGGATGAGAAATAATTGTAGCAGCTCAGCAGCACACTGTGGTCACTGAGTAAACACTGATGTCTAAGGGCAGCAAGCACAGACTTCAACATTTTATGTCAGAGCAAGTCAAAGAATTCTGAAAGTCTGGAATCAGCATTCACAGCATTGCTAGAATAATACACTGATCCAACTTGGAAGGGACCTCCAGGTTTCTAGTCCAAACCCCTGCTCAAAGTAGGGCTAACTTCAACGTTAGATCAGGCTGCTCAGGGCCTCCAGTCAAACTTTGAAAATCTGCAAACATGGAGATTCGCTGTCTCTCTGGTCTCTTGCTCCTGGTGTTTAACAACTCACGGGGAAGAATTTTCTCCTTTTGTCCAGCCAGCGTCTTCCACAGAAACCGGTGATGGTTGCCTCTCATTCATTCACTGTGCACTTCGGAGAGGAGTCTGGCTCCATTTTTCCCTCTAACTCTTTTAGATGGTCACAGGCAGCAAAAAAACCACTCTTTCCTGCAGGCTGAACAAACCCAATTACTGCAGCATCTTCTTCTATGTTGTGTGCTTCTAAAGCCCCACCACCCTGGGCGCTCTCCACTGGACTCGCTCCCGTACGTTTCCTTTCCCATACAAGAACAGGTATGTACCTTTCTTGTAGAGGGGCCCCCAAAACTCCGTGTGCTACTCCAGATGCAGCCTCACAAGTGCACAGTCACTTGCCTTGACCTGCTGGCTATGATCCTGCAAATATAGGAGTGGGGACATCCAAATAACGGGACACAGTGTGATTCAAAACAACACAGTGTTATCAAAAAGTCCGAGGGAACCCAACCTTGTTTTTCCTGTCATTACCACCCTGTGCATACGCTGAACTGAGGGTGCAATTAATACACTGCCACTGCTTTTTGCTCCTTTTCCTTGCTCTGGTAGGTGTGTTGGATAATGAAGATTAAAGATGCTATGAAACATGAAAGGGTATCGCATTTAATTAGATTTTCTCCCCTTTCTCTTCTCCCTTCAGCTTCGACTGTATTTCCCAAGTAGTTACCTGGGTTTTAACACTCCTATTACCTACTGTGTGCTATTCATACTTACAAAAGGACTAATGTGTATAGAGGGGAAGAGTTAACACTACAAGACTCTGGTTAAGACTGATAATGGAATAGCAGCCTTTTTCAGAGAACCTGAAAATTACATGTACAGAAGAGAACTACAAGTGGTTCACGGGTCCAGAAAAAGCACCTGAGGGTCCTTCAAGCCTCTTTCTTACACCCACCTGACTTAGCTAACTGGAAATAAGTGATTTTTTTTTATTTTTTTTTTTCTGAGGGTGGGAGGTTAGAGGTAGATAATGGCATTGTGTTTGAGTACCTGGACACAAAGATAATTATAAGTAAGAGAACTCCCCAACATTTTTTCTTTTGGCAGGGGTTGGGGTGCAGAGACAAGCTACAGCAAGAGAAAACAGCTGGATGGTGAATCAACAGACAAAAATTATGTTATTCTTCTTTAAAAAAGCTGACTTACCATGAGCAAATAGTACCAAAAGAAATGGTAGGTAATCCCCACCACCATGTCTTTTTACTCTCTCTTTTTTTTTTTTTCCTAAATCCCTGAAAGAAGTCTATCTCTCCCATTGAAAGCCACACTTAAATAAATACAGAAAAACTGTATTTAGTCAAATAATAATTAAAATATCAGTCTGGATTAAAATAGAATTTGGCTTAGATAATCTGATGGTTATTTCTGGTGTTAAAGTCTACTTATCTATATCTACTTATTATTACCTAGAGTAGTAAGTAGTGACCCTTTAGAAAATAAGGATCAATTAAATAAGCCTGAAAAAAGAGCTCTGCTTTGTATGAGCTAAAAATTGCAAGTTTATAGAAAATAACTGTGGCACCAGAACCACTATGCAGCTTGTTTAAAGGTCACAGTCAGTTTATAGAAGGGCTTAATTGCCTTAAAAAGAAAATGTAGCTAAACATTTGCCTATCATAACATCCAATCTGGAAGGTTTTAATTTAGTGTTTTACAACAAACTAGAACCTAAGTACTAGCAAGATATTTGTTGAAATTCTTCTTTCTTTACTTACTTTGGCCAAAGTTTTCCAATCTGCTTGCAGTTAAACCTCCATAGTCCCTCAAAAGGGTTTTCAGCAGTATTTTAGCTTTCCAAAAAGCCTTGTAAAATAGATGTCAAAAGCAAAAAGAGGATTTTTTTTTTTAAATTCTAGACCTCCACAATCCTTGAAGTCTATGAGCGGTAAAAAAAAAAAAAAAAAAGCAAGCCACCAACTAGGTGCTTCTTTAGGGCAAAGAAACAGAATAATGGTTGTTCAAACTAGAAAACCACATGCTTTCCGGCTGGGATACCAGCCTATTCTGAGTTCAGACAACAGATAGGAAAACATGAGCAAACATCTGAGAAAGGTTAAAAGAAAATAATGTGGTAGGTCACAATTTGAAGAGAAAAAAAAAAGTCAACCCATACACAAACCCAGTATGACAGAAGGAAAAAAGCTGAACCCTCTGAATAAAACAGCAAATAAACAGCAGCAACCCAGAAGGTTTCAGCTGCCTTGCTGCATGAATAAAGACAATGCTGACATTTAAAAGAAGGAGAATTGATCTACTGCTTTTACAAGGAACTTGCTTTCAAAAGGTACAGGAAAAGAAAATGACTAAAATATGGCTTATATGTGTGTAGCCAGATCTAAACAAGTTCACTGAATTCAATTTGCACCTGACTTGTGTGAGATAAGGATCTAACCTGAAAAGTTTGCTTAAGAAATAGGAAGGTACTCACACTCCGGCTGTTAGGACTTTGCACCAGGCAAAAAAGAAGAATATCTACAACTTATGGTCTCTATTCAAAGAATTTAACGTGATAAATTCAAGACCAGATGATGCATTAGAGAACTGATCCTCCAACCTTCTAGCACTGCAAATACATCTAAGGGATGCTAAATTACACGACAAGGAATTTTCCAGTGGGTTGTTTCGGTTTGGGGTGGCATGTGGCACCCTGTTCCAACAAATTTAAAGAAACCAGCAACTGCAAGCGGCTGGAGACACACTCTTGGAGGGGACCACTCTGAGGGACTGTGGCATGGGGGTAACCCACACTGGAGCGGGGACAGCCTCAAAAGAACTGCAGTTTGGGGGTAATCCACCTTGGAGCAGGCATTCTAAGGAAAAGGATAGCAGAGGAAAACCTGAAGAACCAAAGTCCTGCAGAGGAAGCCAGTAAGAAGCAGAGTAGCAGAAAGAAACCCTTACAGATGACACCGACTTTCTGTGCCACCCATTCTCAGCAGAGGAAGTCCAACAGATTGAGCATACGCCATCGAAAAAATAAGTTGAGAAGAGGAGGGGAGTGAAGGTATTGGACTTAAATTGCACCTGGAGAAGAGTGAGAAAACATGTTTATTTAAGTGTTTTCTGAGGTGTTCTTTTTTTTCCCACCTCAAAACCGAAATCTCTGATCAGAATTTTGTGTTAACTAGCAATAAATTAAGCAAGAGTTCCCAACGTCAAGGCTGTTTTGCCTGCAAAATTCCCGCATTTTCCATGGATGATGGACAGAATCACAGTATCACAGAATGGTTCAGGCTGCCAGGGACCTCTGGAGGTCATCTGGTCCAACCTGCTTCCTCAAGCCGGGGGCACTCAGAGCCAGTCGCCCACGACCGTATCCAGATGGCTTTTGAGTATCTCCAAGGATGGAGATGCCACAACCACCCTGGACAACCTGTGCCAGTGCTCAGTCACCCTCCCAGTTAAACAGTGGTTCCTGATGTTCAGAGGGAATCTCCTGTGGGTCAGTTTGTACCCATTGCCTCCTGTCCTGCCTGTCACTGGGCACCGCTGAACAGAGCCTGGCTCTGTCCTTTTGCATCTTCCTTTCAGCTATTTATACACATTGATAAGACCCCTCTTGAGCCTTCTCCTCTCCAGGCTGAACAGTCCCAGCTCCCTCAGCTTTTTGTTGTAGGACGGATGTTCCAGTCCCTTCATCATCCTTGTGGAAGGGGCTAACATCCAGAAAGCAGAAGGCTGTTGAGTACTTTGAGCTTCCACTGCTGAAAACACATAATGAGTAACTGATTAAGCCTGCTTTTAAACCGCATTTATATTTTTTAATTAGACGCTTGACGTAAGTCTTATCAAGTAAGCCTGTATTTCATCTGTAAATTTGTTTACTATTTTGGTTGCAATGTGAATCAAGATGAAGCTGAAAAGTTCTGCCTTTGAGAGTGGGACATCCAAATAATGGGACACATGGAAAACTGGCACTCAGGCTGCACTTAAACCCAAATATTGGGAATTGTCTGCTACCAAACAGCCACAGGCCAGCATACAGCATAGTGTGAATTGGTATCAAGACAAACCGGTGAATGTGAGCGAGCTAAGATGACCCTGAACTTAAAGAACACCCAGATGGTCCCAAAGCAGGGAGCCTTTAGCTAAAAAGCATGGAAAATATGAAAAGCACACAGATCAAAGATAGCTATTCCTGACTGTCTCCTTCCCCTTAAAAAAAAGGAAAATGAGGAAAGGTACACAGGATGTGAAAATTAATGAGTAGCTGTAAAACACTGATGATGAACAGTACTGCGTGTTGATTAACACACTGAAAATTAAGACGATGGAAGAAATTGCTACCAATTTTGTTCACCTTTAAACAGTCTTGTAAGAATTAACAAGCTA
Organism: Astur gentilis; assembly: GCF_929443795.1. Lineage (NCBI taxonomy): Eukaryota > Metazoa > Chordata > Aves > Accipitriformes > Accipitridae > Astur > Astur gentilis. Next base: position 2,850,238 of record NC_064890.1, read on the forward strand.
AAAGCAAACAAAGAGCTATAAAAGACTGAGAACTAAAAAAGACGATTCCTTTGCAATATTTTGGAAATAGCTGAGGTCACTCTCCTACTTGAAATAAAACGATTTGCAGACCAAATGATGCAAAAGGATTAGAAGTTTGAAAGATTAGCTTGAAAGATTCTGAGCTACACACACACACACAGAAGTGCTCAGGTTGCAAGAAAGGAGCTCATCCTGAGATAAGTAGTCAGTGTAAGCTTATTTGATGGGGGACGGACAGGGAAAATGTACATATGGGAACAGGTTAAAAGGGTTACTTTTTGTTTGTGGCATTTGTTTTCTCTTAAACATAACACCTTATATTAAGATTCCACCAGCACAGTCATCAACATTACTGAAATGCGGCCACTTCAACAAAAGGAGGCAACAAGCAGCCGGCATATGGCAGAGTGCCGAACAGTAAGAAAGTATATATAAAGGCTAAGGAGTAACACAATTCTTTTTTAATGCCTTAGCAGAGCAGAAGAGTGTTTTCCAGAGAATCAAATTCCAGCAAGCTGAACTCCACAATTTTGCTTTCTAAATCAATCATCCCATCTAGTCTTACCTTTGTTTGGGTTTTTTTTTTCCCCCTAAAAGGAAATTTCAATGTTATCAGTTACAAGTATGGAGGAGGTCTATTAGATGACACAGCTGTTTCCCTACCCCTACAGTACTGCCTTAATTAAGTTATATTTTACAAAAGTTACTTTTCTATCTCTTGCTGATAAGACTACTGCTCCCACTTTATGAAAACGTCAAAACAAACCTGTTTTAAACACATTAACACAAAGCGCAAATGTCCTTCAGTTTTCTTAAGTGTTTAAATGGCAAGGACCCAGTCTAACTTACTGTTTTCCTCTACAAACTTTAAAATATTTATAAAATTATGTTCCTCACTTGCTGTCCTTTACTCCAGCTACATAAATTTAATTCTTTCAAATTTGCCTTAGTCCTGTCACTCATCAATCATTCTACTTCCTCCTCCACTCGCTGTAATTCATCAATGTCTTCCTAGTAATAAAGTGCTGAAACCAAAAGCAGTGCTAAAGGAACAGAGTGGTTAAAAATCATGAAAAAGGATTATCCAACTGCTCACTTGGACATTAACACAGAACATGAGCAATTTCAGCTACAGGATGGTCAAATGACTTCCCTGAAATAGGAAAGTCAGAGTATCCATCGGCATCAGAGAATTGCCTGAGACCTTTTCCATTACAGTGACAACTCGATGGACACGAGACATGTATTGCCCCAGCACCTGTGATAGCTGTGTGCCTTGAACCCTCAGTAGCTTCTGGGCAATCAGATGAAATTAGCAAATCAAAGATTCAGTATTATCCACAAGAAACACATCAGACAGGTCAGCTACAGAAGTCATTGCCAAAGGACAGTGTTGAAGCCGAAAGTTTAAATTGGTGCAAAAAGTGACAGGCACAAATTCAAGGAAGAAACATCTATAGAGTGCTATTCGACACAAAAGACATCAGCTTTTCCGTCAAAAGCTGCATATTACCAAGTGCTGGAAGTTCACAGAGCGTTTTGGGAAAGGACCGCTATTGCTTGCTCTGTCCTCACTCTCCCTTCTAAACACCCTCTGCATCAGACACAGTATTGGCCTAAGACCCCCTTTGGTCTGACCTCGTGCAGACATCTATATTAAATCTCACTGGAGCACTGTCGTGGACTACCAATACAGTTGTAGGTATTGTGAAGGCAGCAAAAATAAGAAAAGCTTTGCCTTCCAGTTTTCACTTCCATAATTTTTTGTCTCTTGATTTAATGCATCCTCATTTAGTCTTAATTGCCATTAAGAAAAGCGTGTTTTTTCAGGACCATCTCTGTCCCAAAGGTCTTCTCTCTATATGAATGATGTATAGAACAATGAGGTTCTAATGCATTAAAGTAAAACATTATGATTTTCCTTTCAATGCAAACCTGCAGTTTCCCAAATTGATTCTCTTGCTGTCTTCAAGATGGCATTTAAAATTTTTTATGCTCCCCGTGTCCCATATCTCTGTTGTTAAAGGAATCTCTAAGTCCTTCCAATTAGCTCCTCAGCTATTAATTTACTAACTTTTCTTTATTATAGAATTCATAAATTCACAAGAGGTAATATTAAACTGTAGCATTAGACAACCATTGCTGCCTCCTTAAACAGGCACACTCTCCATACATCTTCATTTATGAGCTGTTCAGCATAAGTCTTCCTCTAAGTCTACATGACGAATGTTTCTTCTACCACACAATTTTGAAGGTTACTTGGTAGCATTATGCCAACTTTACCAGCCATAAATCAGTTTACTTCAGTGGAGTACTACTGGGTTAAATTCACCCCAAATGTTGCAAATGCTTTACTGAAAACTAAATTTATTACACCTTCTCACTCACCACTCACTAGCTTTAAAGCTGTGTTTTTTTAAAATGCCATCAGATTTATCTAGTTTATTTTATATTGTCCCATAACTCAATCCATCTTCAACAATTTCTCTTGGTGTTTGTTCCAATATTTTACTATGGACAGAATTATGTCTGTACAATCCAGAGTTTAAAAAAGAATTCATGGACAGACCAGTGATTACTGGAAAAACAACAACTGTATTCAAAGATGAAGTGATGAAAATGTGAATGTCTCACAGAAAAACATCCACAGCATACCTTAATAATAAAAATAACCAACAGTATAAATACCAAAAGAAATATTAACCTGAAGGTATGTAATAACACCAGGTTCATGAGTTAAAAAATGAAGCAAATGTAAACTAATCCACAAAACTCTCAAGCTGTTTGGAGTACTCCCAAGGAAGGATGCATCATTAAATAGCAGGAGCAATTGCCTTAAGCAAAGAACTTTTCATCACTGCATCTACACTATAATAAGGAAGGATTAAATTTAATGTTCAGAAATGCCCATTCCCAAAAGCACAGACCATCATGTTACAGATGCCACTCCTGTTCATTAAAGACAGTGTATTGTGTAACTGCAGCTTACTTTCACCATAAAAAGATGCTAGACACCTCTACTCCACCTTCTTTACAGCATGTTTTCTTATTTAATAAACTTTCATCAGCTTAAATGAATGGTTGTTATTAGTAGAGCTAACAGCCGCAGGATAATACTCTAGAGATATCAATGCTTGTTGATGCATTAACTAAGAGCAGAGGGGCTGAGGTCAAGCACGTGTCAATGCAAATGAAGCAGTATTAGGCACTAACAGTTTAATGCAATAGTCTTCCTCAGATAATGGAAATTACAGGATAAAAAGAAGGAGATAAAGTTACTGATAAGTATATAACAGAAAAAATGATAAGATGTTTCAAAGGGAAAGAAACACTCTACTTTCTAGCATCTTTAAACCTAGCCTAGCAAGTTGGTCTAACAAAAAAAAAAAAAAGAGATCAGAAAAGAGAATTTAAAAAGAAAAAAGAGAAAGATGCAGAAAAGAGGTGAAAAAAGTTCTAACAATATGTAGCACGACTGCTTCTCATATACGGAACTCATAAGTACTCTACCAAACTTAATTAGTTAAGCTTTACAATGCTCCTTGAAGGCAGACAAATAATACTAATAAACCCTAGCACCTGAGTAAAGGCACACTACTTTAAATGAATGAGCAGCAGACAAAAGAAAGCTCATGATTTCCATGCTTATTTATGCGTGAATCACTAGAACATATCCTATGCATACATCAACTTACTAAAAACAAAGCTGCCGCTTTCTCTTCCATACCTCAAAAATACAGAAATCATGTTTGCTAGTCATTAAAAACTAATGCAAAATAGTTCCTTTAAGTATAAACTTAAACACCTCAGTAGGTAATCTGAAATGAGATACAACCCTTGAGATGTCAGCTTCTCAATGCTGTTTTCTAAAAGGTTTTGTAATCAATAAGGTCAACAACAAAAAGACACAATGTTAGCAGAGGAAAGACTTCAAGGCCAGAAGTACTGAGAAAATATTACTATTTTTGTAATTCAGAAAAAAAAGAATTTCAAGCGGGACCAAAATTTAGATTTTGTAATAAAAGCATATCTGTAGAATCCCAAACCAACAGAAGTCTCTTATTTCCACTTATGGCATTAATTCCAAAATATAAAACTGTTCCACAGCAGTACCTGAATCCCAGCTCTGCAGTAAGAAATGCAGAAACAAAATGAAAGACTGTTTTTATTGATTTTCATTGTTCCAGCTGAAAGGCAGACAGTAAATAAAATGCATACCGAGAACTGTGTTGCAATTTTTTTATTTATTTTTTTTAATTTCATTATTCCAGACTACTTACAGTCTAAGAAGTCTGCTCACTACATGGTACTTTTAATTGAAAGACTCTCCTCGTACTGTACTGAGGAAAGCCACAGGTAGCAGCTACATGCAAGTAACAAATATTAAAACTCCCAACTATGCCCAGGGCTACAAACATCCAGTGTTTTCTGGGAAGACATTAATCACTCCAAATGCCTTCAAGGAGGATTAACATGAAGTGTGTAGAAAGGTAGGGGACACTTACCACGTAGGACACTTTCATTATGGGACAAGAGAGAAGAGGCCAAATATGTGCATGTGTACACACATACAGAGCAATATCCTCTCTTTGCTCCTGAGGAAACTTTTCAGTATTTTAAGCTCCTTGTTTGACTCCCACTTCCCAGAGCAAGTGAGGTTCCTGTTCTCATACACTGTTCTCCAAAATATCTGTACCCATGCTTAGTCTCTCCTCTATTTCCTATGCCACCTCTCCCTTCCGATGGCCTCAATAGCTTTATAATTATCTCTGCACAGCATTTCCCCTACTAAAATGTCTTTGACTTCTGCCCATGTTCTCACCAAGTAGCCCAGTTGTGTTGTAAAGCCGTGCAGTTAAAAAAAAAAAAAAGGAAAACCAACACTTTTTTGTAAAATACTTTGGCATGCAGACAATGGAGCTGGTCAGCATCTCCAGTTTAGATTGGTATGTTCCCAACATAAAGGTTAGATTTCACAACAAAGTAATGCTCTTCAGAAAAAATAACTCAATACAGATCTTACAGTCTATGGAGCTGAGCAAAAATACATTTAATGCATCATAAGGATGCCAGTGGTGAAGTCCGTATGCTTTCACTCTGCTGCATCAGCACAATTGAAAATGGCCTAATTTACCTGCAAACCAATCTCCTCTCCTGTACAGCTGGATGCCACGCCAAGTATATTTAATTGAATGCAACAACAGTAACAGCCACTAGCTCGACTCTAGAAGCTGAACAAACTGGCAACAATGCAAATTTGCAGTAAGAAAGCAGTCAGCTCTGAGAAAAGCCTGATATTATTATTCACTTCAGAAAGCAGAGCAGTAGACATATTATTCTTTCTCTGACATACAAAAACTAAAATAGAAGTCCTTTAACATTGAAAAAGAAAGAAAAGTAGGTGTTGGAGCATTCCCTGTCCTACTTCTTGAGAAACAAATTACTGTCATTTCAGCTTTGTATTTCTTGGGACAAAGACACAGAGGCTAAAGGAGAAGGATGTGCTCATGAGTAAAACACATATACGCATCAGTTCCTAGCTCTGTCACACAACGAAGTGTGAAGTGAAGACTAGTCAGACGGCTCCATATTTCCTTCTTTGCATCTTCATACTTCCTTCCTGATGTCCTCCTAACAAGAAAGAAATTCAACTGGAAATAGCAGTTATCCTCACTCTTATCCTACAGATATATTTCTGCAGTTTCATGATGTTTTGTTACCTGACACAATCCCACCCCAAAGGAACTGTACTGCACTGATAAATCAAGTTCAGAGTAAGTTGTGCTGGTTTTGGCTGGGACAAACTTAATTTTCTTCATAGTAGTTGTATGGGGCTGTGTTTTGGATTTGTGCTGGAAACAGTGTTGATAACCTAGGGATGTTTTCATTACTGCTGAGCAGGGCTTACGCAGAGCCAAGGGCTGTGCTGTTTCTCACCCCAACCGACCCAAGGGATATTCCAGACCATGGGATGTCAGGCTCAGCATATAGAGCTGGGGGAAGAAGAAGGAAGGGGGGGAGGCATTGGGAGTGATGGCATTTGTCTTCCCAAGTCACCGTCAGGCGTGCTGGAGCCCTGCTGTCCTGGAGATGGCTGAACACCTGCCTGCCCATGGGAAGTGGGGAATTAATTCCTCAGTTTGCTTTGCTTGCGCACGTGGCTTTTCGTTTCCCCATTAAACCATCTTTATCTCAACCCACAAGTTTTCTCACTTTTACCCTTCTGATTCTCTCCCCTATCCCGACATGGGGGGAGTGAGCAAGCAGCTGTGTGGTGCCTAGCTGCCGGCTGGAGTGAAACACAGAGCTTCATGGTCTATTGGAATTAAAAGATTTTTTTAAAAATCCCTATATACTTTGACAAAGTGGTATTAGTTCATTAAAATTGCAAAGCTAGACACATAAAAGCCAGGAAATGCAAAGAAAGTAGCCTAAGCAATTTTCATTTAATCGTATTATGATATGACCTTTAATTACTTGATTCAACAACATTTCTTCCTTCAACTGTTTTTAGCATTTCATCTCTTAGATTATTTAAACAAATGGAAAATATTAATTTCTCCCTCTGGGTACCTCATGGGTCAACAGTAGAGCCAGAACAATTAGATCAACACCACAGACCTCTACGATACTTAAGTAACTGCTAGGCAGAGCGTACCGCCCTTCAATACCCAGTCCAGTGCTGGGGGAGACTAGACAGGGAACTGCTTCCTCCCAGCAAGAATCCTTCTGTCCTTGCCCACTGCTGCCCATCCTGCTGCGTGCCCTCTGCTTCAGGTTCTGGCTTGGCAACAGTTTTGTGTAGCACATCTAAAACATCTCTTCCGGAAGAAGTCGGATTCCTGCCTTCCAGCATCCAAGCTCACGCTTCCAGGCCAAGTGGTAGCTATAGCCCCAACCCCAGCTTGCCTCTGCCACCAGCTCTGCTGCTCTCCCTTTTGGAGACTGCCCACTGCCTTTTCATAGGAAGCTCCTTCTGTGTCAGAATTCCCCTCTTAGCACCTGATCATAGAACCATTTAGGTCAGAAAAGACCTTTAAGATTATCGAGTCCAACCATTAACCTAACACTGCCAAGTCCACCACTAACCCACGTCCCTACGTGCCATGTCTACACGTCTTTTAAATACCCCCAGGGATGGTGACTCCACCACTTCCCTGGGCAGCCTGGTCCAATGCTTGACAACCCTTTCAGTGAAGAAATTTTTCCTAATATCCAGGCTAAACTTGCCCTGGTACAACTTGAGGCCATTCCCTCTTGTCCTGTCACTTGTTACTTGGGAAAAAGAGACTGGCACCCACCTCACTACAACCTTCTTTCAGGAAGTTGTAGAGCATGTTAAGGTCTCCCCGAGCCTCCTTTTTATGTTTTACGTTGAGCAGAATATACACACATATGCACGCACATGCGCGCAATTGCCACATAAATGTGAATGTTAACTTTAGCAATGAAGTGTGTGAAAAAACAGAGCCTTTACAGAAAAAGGTACAAACTCATATTTTAAAAAAATTCATATACAGAAATTGAAAACACCCAAAATGCATTCTATCTGTTCCAGACCCTCCTAATTTCTCCAAAGCTTCACAATTCAAAGGACGTTGGAACTAGGTGCTTTTAAAACAAACTGTAAGGTGCAATTACAGAACAGCAAACTTGCCCCTACCAGCTCCGTTCACCAGAGCACGTGTTATCAAGATGCTGGAGGAACACAGAACATGAATACATGATATCGGAAGCTCGTCTGTGCTACTCTAGATGGATACAGAATCAGAAACAAAAGAGCTGCCACTTAAAATTTTTAACTTCATACAAATGTAAGCTGTCACAAAATACCTTTACATTGTGTTCACACTACTGGGAAAAGCTGCCACTCTTTTATTAACAATTCTTCCCAGCATTACTCAGTCATTGTGCATTAGAACCAGCTGGAGAGTTTTGAGTGATAATGAAACCTGTAACAAGCCATCTTCAGCCGTCTTTTCCAAACAATAAGGGAATTAAAATTTCAATTTAAATGCAGAGGTTTGAAACATGCTTCAGCGGCAAAATTACTTCAATTAATGTGAGTGGAATACAAAGAACAGACTGCAGAAATGTGATGCGGCAACCAGAAATTATGCCATTAGAATGCTTGCATCAACCTAACACGATGACTGCAAAGGTCTAATTTCGACTGTACATATCACAAGGCTACAGGCAACAATATTAATCAGTGCTCCAATTTCAATGTGAGGGATACAAGCTCCTTGTCAGATCACTTTGGGCTTTTTATAAGCCATGAGCATCTGTTTACCTTGAGGAATGAAACAAAAGGACAGAGAGATCTATATACACTCCGCATCCCTGACGGTTTAGTAATTATTTTACATAATATTCATATCATATAAAAGGAGAAAGGAATTATCCTGCAGCCAGTGAGCGATTACAACATCACAGCCTTGCAGAGGCAGCGTTAACAGAAGATGGCAAAAGCCAATGAGCCTACAGCGATTTTTGTCTATGAAAAAGCTCCGATTGCAGGTAGGTTACAATTTATTTTTTTACAGGTACACTTGTCTTCAAATGAGAATTGCAAGTGTCAATGAACAGCTGAAATAGTGTGTTCAATTTTCACTTGAGTTTTCTTTGCATTTCTTGATATATTTTTTAAAAAAACCAACCTTAACAGCTGCTTTTTGTATCATTATTACTAGATTTCTTAGAAAAAATACTTTATTCTGGAAAAAAAAAACCAAACACCAAAAACAACCAACCAACAAAAAAACAGCACAGTATACTACAGAAGTCCCTACTTCAGTGAGGTGTAATATTGGCTCTATCTCATAGCCTTGGGCAATGTTACCTACATCAACACACGTATGTGTGTGTACACATATGTGTATGTATATAAGTGTATATATGAAATAACTGCATACACAATATATTGCAAACCAATAAGATATCACAAATAACACATATTGTAAACCATTTCTAAAGCATATTATATGATAAACCCTAAGTATTGTTATTTGCTTCTTACACTTCTTATCTTATATTCCAGATAGGAAATTAATTACTTTTCTGGAAATTCTTTCTGAAAATAACTTTTTTTAATTTTAAAAAAAATAAACACACCAAGGAAACTGGCAAGTCCATCAGTAAAAGAAAGCACCAACATTTCAATTGATACTGATATTAACACTGAATACTGTGGTTTTCCCCCTCCACTGACTACCCCTAATCTACATCTACTTCTTCATCTCCCATAATTGAAAATATCAGACGAACACCACACTCCAATTTCCTGCGTTAGAAACTTGACAAACATTTTGGCAAAACCTGACTGCACTCTTCACATATATGCTGCCTCAAGTCATTGCATTGCTGATCTGTTTTCAGGAATTCTAATAGGTTTTACATAACATTTTATAAAGTATCATTAAAATTCCACTCTACATTACATAACAGAAATAGCTGCATTACCCATCCCAGACGGCTTACAACATGGTGCGAAAAGGCACAAGACAACAGTTCATATTAGAAGGACAGCGAGACTCTAAGGAAAATAAGATTGTGAGGGTTCCTCGACGATGGTTTTCAAAAAGCAAAAAAGGGAAAATTGTGACAAGATTATAGAAGATGATTTCACCAAGTGTGACATGAAAACAGAACATAAGCAACAGAAAAAAACAAGGAAGGTGACGGCAGAGTGAAATCGGACAAGAGGATGTGACGGCAACAACAAAAATCCAGACAGTGTTACACATGCTGTCAGAGAAAGGGATGACAAGACTGACATCTAACTGTTGAAAATGTTTCAGCGGGAACAAGGTAAGTTTTAGACAGTCGTGTTTAAGGTAAAATGAGATAAAATGGAAAGAAGGAAATTAAAGTTCATGTCTGGGCTCTAGGAATATGAGGTGACAATACCAGGATTCCAGCTCTTTATCCTGTTGAATAACGACTTATTAAAAAGAAGTGAAGAGCTACAGCTAAGAGAAATACAAAGGACAGTAAAGTTGAAAAAAAACAATAACAAAGGCAGGCAATGAAAAGACTTCCTTGAAGGCGTTCCCTGGCAAACACAAAGAGGAATATGAGCAGACATAATTCTTTTGCCTTCATTTTTGAATCACAGACTGCTTAAGGTCAGAAAGGACCTCTAGAGAATATCTAATCCACCCCCCTGCTCAAGCATGGTCACCTAGAGCCAGTTACCCAAGACCACATCCACTCTGGTTTTGAAAATTTTGCATGGATGGAGACTCCACCACCTCTCTGGGCAACCTGTTCCAGTGTTCAGCCATCCTTACCGTAAAAAAGTGTCTTCTTACGTTCAGACATAATTTCTTGTGTTTCAGTCATGTGTCCATTGTCTCTTCTCCTGTCACTGGGCACCACTGAGAAAAGTCTGGCTCTGTTTTCTTTGCACCCTCCCATCAGACATTTATAACCATCGAACGGATCTCCCTGAGGTTTCTCTTCTCCAAGTGAAGCAGTCCCAGCTCTCTCAGCCTCACCTTACCTGTGAGATGCTCCTGTGCCTTAACCATCTTTGTGATCCTTCACTGGACTCGATCCAGTAACTCTCTCTCTCACTTATACTGGACTCAGCACTCCACATGTCAGGACTGAGAAGTGAAAAATCACCCCCCTTGTAAAGTTTTTAATTACTGGTAGAAAACAGTTCCAGGAAAGAAAGGACTGGAGCCTGGTGAGGAAGTGTGCTTGTTAAGTTTAGAAACAAGAGAAAGAAAAAGACTCTTATTAAAGAAGGCCAGGCAACTTCTAACTCCACCGCAAGACTGGAATTGAAAGGTATGCTTATAAAAGAAATGGAACTGAAAAGGAAAAACACTTCAAGAGAAGGAGAAAAAAGATGAAAAAAAGAGCTGGAAATAAGTAGAAAGGACCAAGAGTCATGGTAAAAGACGTAAAGGAAGACAATGAGAGGCAAACACACCTAAATGGTGAAAGACAGTCTCCCCTCTGAATAATGGCCAAAGTTGTGAGCGTGTTCTGGAAGATGAAATAGGAGAGAAACAAGATAGTTCTTCTATAACTCTATTGGGTTTGTGTGGCAAGGTTTTGGTAGCAGGGGGTTACAGGGGGGCTTCTGTGAGAAGCTGCTGGAAGCTTCCCCTATGTCCGACAGAGCCAAGGCCAGCCGGCTCCAAGACGGACCCGCTGCTGGCCAAGGCCGAGCATATCAGCGAGGGTGGTGGCACCTCTGGGAGAACATAGTTAAGAAGGGAAAAATGTTGCAGCAGGCACAGAAATGGCAGCCGGAGAGAGGAGTGAGAACATGTGAGAGAAACAACCCCGCAGCCCCCCAGGTCAGTGCAGAAGGAGGGAGGAGATGCTCCAGGCGCCGGAGCAGAGATTCCCCTGCAGCCGTGGGGATGAAGACCACGGTGAGGCAGGCTGTCCCCCTGCAGCCCAGGGAGGTCCATGGGGGAGAAGATCTCCACCTGCAGCCCGGGGAGAGAGGAGCCCATGCCGGAGCAGGTGGGTGCCCGAAGGAGGCTGTGACCCTGTGGGAAGCCCGCGCTGGAGCAGGCTCCTGGCAGGACCTGTGGCCCCATGAAGAGAGGAGCCCACGCTGGAGCAGGTTTTCTGGCAGGACTTGTGACCCCAAGGAAGGGACCCACGCTGGAGCAGGCTGTGCCTGAAGGACTGCAGCCCAGGGAAGGGACCCACACTGGAGCAGTTCGTGAAGAACTGCAGCCTGTGGAAAGGATCCATGCTGGAGAAGTTTGTGAAGGACTGTCTCCCATGGGAGGGACCCCACGGTGGAGCAGGGGATGAGTGAGGAGTCCTGCCCCTGAGGAGGAAGGAGCGGCAGAGACAAGGTGTGATGAACTGACCATAACCCCCATTCCCCATCCCCCTGCACTGCTGGGGTTGGGGTAGGTAGACAATCCAGGAGTGAAGCTGTGCCTGGGAAGAAGGGAGAGGTCGAGGGAATGTGTTTTGAGATTTGATTTTATTTCTCATCACCCTACCCTGGTTGACTGGCAATAAATTAAGTTAATTTTCCCCAAGTTGAGTCTGTTTTGCCCATGATGGTAATTGGTTGAGTGATCTCTCCTATCCTTATCTCAACCCACAAGACCTTTGTAACATTTTCTCTCCCCTGTCCAGCTGAGGAGGGGGGGAGCGATAGAATGGCTTTGGCGAGCACCTGGCATTCAGCCAGAATTAACCCACCACAAGAACACGTATTGTTTTGAAATAGTTGTTAAGATATAAAGAAAGAAGATGATACAGGTTGCAAAAGCAGGAGGAAATCCTATGTGAAGATCAAATGGGTAAAGAACTAGATGGTTACAGAAATCAACAGGGTCAGGACACATAAACAGACAGCTCTGAAAGACAAGAGCTAACCAAACAGGATGAGAGACTGTAACCCTAAGTCCAGTCAGGAAGGATCAAAACAAAACCAAACAGAAAATCCCATACAAGAAAGCAGCAAATGACCAAAGAAACTAAGCAATAAAAAAAAAAGCAAATAATAGCACAGACAGCAGATATGTCTGCAGGTGATCGGACAGCTGACCAGCATGTTTCTGGTAGATACTGTCCAGCACGATGTACTACATCTTACCAGCATGTCTGTTGCATTGAGGTAGTGCTTGCTGGCCATGCACTGTTCCAGCTTCTGAGGCACTTGCTTGATGTTCTCTATCTCATCCAGCAAATTAAGGACATGTTTGTGCTCAATCCCTTCAATCCACAGCTTGCGCAACTCATCCCGCTTGCAATGCAGCAGCATCTTGCATGACAGCAGATTCTCCTTCACCTACAAGCAACATGTCAAAAGATTAATTAAATCTGTCCCTGTAACTGGCACTTCTAACATAGATCAGCCCTTTTCCAAATTTACTTTATTAGGAATTCCAAAAATATCACAAGACTATAACCAAACCAAAGTTCCTTAAAATTTCTGGTTATTCCTTTGGCTGAAGGGAAACATATAGTACATACAAACTGGAACTGCCTTCATAGTGAAATGGGTTTTAGTACAAGTTTTGTACCACTAGTGAAAATTTAACTTAAGTATCATAATGTGAACAAACACAGCATCCTATTAACCATGACCAAAGACTTATTTGCATGTTTTCTAAAAATCAATTCAGTATTTTGGCATACAGCAAGAATCCAATTTTCAGTAAAAGCAAATAAGCCACTACTAATTTTTCCACTGTAAACATTTTCCATCTGCCTATTAAATCTTTTGGCACATCTCCTCCTTTCTTCAAGTTTGGTGTCAGTTTCTTGAAACATGACTATCTAAGAATACAACCATTTTCCTAATATCTTGAGCAATACAAATTTTTTTTTGTACGAGATGCGGTTTCATTGGAACAAATAGCAGTTAAGATACAGGTCAATACAGCATTTCCTTTATTTATCAAGGCCATTACATCACCTAGAAAAACACCTTGGTGTTTGCTATTCCGTTTGTTTTCGAGCCTCATGCTATCTTCTCTAAGTAGCAAAGTCTCTACTATTCTACCCATTCAGGAAACATCAACATGTTTCCTTCTCCATTCTTTCTGATCAAACACACAGCCTGCATTCCCTGCTTTCAGGTTCTCCCAACATCTTCTAGTAAGGTCAGTATAACCTAGCTTTTCTTGCATAATGCAAATCAATAATACATATTAAAATGTGGAAGCAATTAGCAACGCAGCTTCACACATTGCTTTCACACTACTCTTGTTTTTGTGATAAGTTATGAATACTTAGGGCCCAACCTTTTCTCAGGCTGAACTCTCACTGAATTACACATGAAGAAAGACTCTCAGAAGTAGGCCCTTCAATTTATTTTTAAATAATGAGCCTTCAAAGCACTCCAGAAATCCCACTTCAGCTGCACATTCTCCTACCTTGTCCATCTAAAGGCAGTTTAAAAAAAAAAATACAGAAGCGAAACACATAGATGGACCAAAATACAGACAAACAGCAAATAACAATAGCTACATAAAACAGCCTCTATCCAGAGTCAGAAGAGACTAAGATTTCAATACAGTAACATTGCACTCCAAAATGTCCTTCTGAAAGGAACATCGAAAAATCCTCAGCCAAGAGAAAAGCTAATGTAAGAGTGTCATAACTTGCTGCAAAAGCAGAGGGAAACTAAAATGCATAGAGTTCATTTCAGACTTAATCCCTGTTCAATACCTTAATTTAAAATGTTTCACTGACCTAGCACAGCATCATCAGTGGACTGCTGTTACATAGAGCCAAATTAGGTCAGTACAACAATCATGGGGCTGGAAGGAATCTCACAAGACATTCCGACTCCTGTCCTTGCAAGAAAGAAGATCAACTGTATCTACATTTGGGAGCAGAGAAAGGAGCGAACAGCAAATCTTTAAGGAAGAACTCCCCTTTGGTAGACCCAATTGTTTCTGCTTCATAATTCAGTTTTACAGTGGTAACGCCTCTAAAGCTACATTCAAAACCAAGCCTTTCCCAGCAGGAATTCATAGAAGAATTGACTACAAAAGGTAGATGCACAGAGGGATCTGGACTATCTATCACTTCCACAATTCCTAATGCAAGTAAACACCTGTGCCTTCATCCACCTTCCTCAAGAGGGGAATATCAAAAGAAAGGCTGATAGTGTAATACAGATTGATGACAAACCAGACCTGGGGCCTCCCATGAGATCAGGTCAAAGCTACTTCAATACATATTGACCAAAACTAATAAGAAAACTTAAATATCAAAAGGTCCTTCACCCTTACAGTCATTCTTCTAGGTGGGACCAAAAGGTCACACCCCTATATGTTTGGTTTGACCTCTGCAAAGCTTAGTATACTGCGTGAAAATAGGCCACTGGCTACAGTTTATTTCAAATTTAGTGCAATTGATCTCTGCTTTCAAAGTGCTGAGCTTTGTACATAAATCCTAGAATGAACTCTTACCCTTGGAAAGCATCAGAATGGCCTCATTTTCTTTGAAAATGCTAAATGAATTTTAAAAGCCAGAAGGGTCAGTACATAGTCCCAGAAGGGTAAAAGCCTACTGCTCCTAAAGCACCGCTGTGAACGGTTTTAAGATGAGATCTCCACAGAGCCAGGAAAATAAAATGGAATAAATTCGGTGCCTAGTTTGCAAAGTTTAGGTATAGCAAACTACACAGGAAGTAAAAGATAGGACAGGAGACCAAAGAACTAATCTATCGCTGCAGGGAGAGAGCAGATGGAACAAGTCCACAACAAAGAGTGCCAGAGTTATTTACTGGCGTGCTACTGAAGTGTGAGCACTCAAAATACAGAAAGATACAGGGGCACAGAGTTCATGTACATTCACACAACAGAACTGAATTTGGAAATAGCACCAAAATTCATATTCTCTGAGTGAAAAGCAAGCTGATGAATCACCCAGACTATTTAGGAGGAGGTTGAAGGCCAACATATCAAAACATGAACAGATTAGATGGAAGGGTGTTAGCTTAGCAGCCCTTAAGACTTCAAAAACCTGATAGCAACATGCCCAGGCAATAAATGAACACAGGGCACCACAAAGCTTTGTACTATATATCCACTTCTCATTTTGCTTTTTAATTACTTGTGTTCTCAAACAACAGAGAGATCCTATGGAAAACACACTGCTAGTAAGACATAGCGTGGGACCGCTGTATTAGGACTGGGTGGTCCGCTCCTAACCATGCCACAGAGCAACTTGAAAAATCGGACCTAGTTCAGAATTAGTGGGTACAGTGCTTTTTCAATTCATTTTTTAGTTCAGTTCAGGATTATGACAAGTAGCTGGAAAAAGGGAGAGAGAAATAAAAGGTTAAAATGGGAGCTTACAACACTACCAGTGAAAGGACAGTACGCAGGAAAAAGGTAGAGGAGTTGCACAGATTTGTACCCAGAGTACACACTATCAAGCAGATGCAAACACAGAAACACGTGCAAAGCTAGACTTCACCTGTTTGATCTTGTTGCGCGAGTTGGTGATGCGCTCTGTGATGCTCTGGTATGTGCGGATCGCAGTGGTGAGCTCGGTGTAGTGCTGGACAATGAGCTCATCCAAATCCCGGTCACATTTCTCATAAGCTTCTTCCAGGCGGCCTTTCTCAGTCTCTCGGTCCTCAACGTCATCACTGGTAGATAAAGTCCTAAGGATGAAAAGATTACCAAAATAGAGTTATTTTGAAATTATCTATAAGGACAGGAAAAATTTGCCTAAAAAATGCACTACCTATCGCAAACCAGTCACTCTGGGTTATTTAAGAGTATTTTCATTGACAACAAGCAGGACATGAGAAGGGTTAGTAGTGGACAGCTTTTTCTGAATTCTCCAATACCATTAGGAAAGTAATAGGAACCCAAGTGCAAAAGCTCTTCCCAAAGAAATGTAAAAAAAAGAACTTGAACATACAAGAAATGCTCCCTCTCTCTCAGAAAGCCAACAGAGACATACCCAAAACTTCCAGTTCGCTACTCTTTCTTCCCTTCAAAGAAAAACAACAGACTGTACCACCTACTTAAAGACTCCCATCTTTAAAAGAAGAAAAAAACCAAAAAAGCCATTTCACTGGGGATCACGATCCCAGAAAGTGCAGCTAAGAAAACTCAAATGAGCAAGCAGATCTGTACTACCACATGGAACACGGCACAAGAGGAAGACAGGAGCACACACTCACTTGTCCTACTCAACTACCAAGGAGGACTGAGGAATTACAGCCAAAAATACATCCTACAAAACTCTGAAAGATGACAATATACCCAAGTGATACTTTACACAGTTTTAACACTCCTTTTCCCTTTCAGATGGCAGTGGCAGAAGGGTAACAGATACCACATTCTTTTGTTATGCCTCAGACTATCAGCATGGGTGCCTCACACTCTCCACCCCACTCCCAAGCACCAAGAGCTGCACATTTTACAGGGGATGCAGGTGCATCTCTCCTCTTGCACAAAGAACATGCTGAGATGAGAAACCCCTTTCTCATTCCACTAACAGCATAGCTTCTTCCGATAAATAAAATTTATTTGTAGTGTTTCAAGTTCCATTCTTCATGGTAGCTACAGAAACAGGAATGCTTTCTAATGTTATTACATTAATATTCTACTCCCAAACATTCTTAGTTGTGTCTTAAATCAACGTTTTCACAAAAAAAAGATATACTTCTTAACTTGTACTCTATGCAAAGCACTTTAATATCATGCAAAAAGGACCTGTAAAGTAAGAACAGTAGTACAGTGGTTAGAAAACAAGCCTGGAATTAAGAACTCTGGATTACAGCCTCTGCTTTACCACAGACCTCTGCCATCATGCTTTCAGCGCATTCACATTGCAGACTGCGTTCTTGACACTAGAGCGTGAGCTACACACAGCTCTTGGCTACTACAGACTCCTGATGTAAATATCTGCTTTTCAGTGGAACAGGCTGCGCAGGCAGATCCGTGTCCTTGTGGCCCAGTTTCTCTCTCACCTGGGGAATACACAGCACTGGTTCCTCAAACAAGCAAATTGCAATTACATGCACTAAGTACTACTGAAACACTCAACGCTGTTAGCGGAGGTCATGTAAACACTTCAAAGTAATGTATGAAGATATGCTGGAAAACAATTCTAAGCATACAGTTAATGCAACAGTATTAAACTTACAGTACTTGTGAGATGCGGTGAAGTTTGGGTTCATGAATAGAAAGCATGTGCAAGAATGTGTTTGACAGTAAATCTTCCTCCATTAAGAGCTCTTGCACATGAATATGTTTTCTTTGTGAAGAACTGCTTATTTTTGCTAGAAGAATGTTCTTCAGCATGGTTACACCAGACACGAATGTATATCCTTTTTAGGAATTGACATATTGTTTGAGTTTGAAGCTGAACAGTATTGCTTGTCTCAGTAGTTAATGAAAACATCGATTCTCTCTAACCTGCCTTATAGATTGCAGGAGAATCGTGGACTGCTACAGACAACGTAGAAGCGGAACCAAATTGGCCTATATCACAGACTAGAAAAGTTTTTAGTTTTAATTAAACAAAATTCAATTTCAGAATTCTTGATTTGCCAAAGCTGTTCAAGCTTTGGCTTGAATCCATCTGCAAAGCCAGTAGTTTGTTACAAAAGCTAAAGATCTTTCTCCAAGGCTAAGACTACATCATTGTACTGTCAGAGAATGTCACATGCCTTTTCTAATGCTCCAGCAAGTTCCTGCCCAACTTAGGCTCCCTAACAACTTCCAGTTACATCCATATTTTTTAAGCAGATTCAAACTGTGCTGCCCAGTTGTTTTTGTTCTTGTAATTGAGTTTAACTTGCCCTCTACAGGAAAAATATTTTTTTACTAAAAACACTTGACATTTGCTCAGCCAAAACATAGATGTTTATGAAGCCTGAGAGAGGTCACAACAGGACCAGTACCTTTGAAACCACAAAACCTGTCAAAAGAAGGACAAAGCTAGTATAGCTGGAAATCAGAAGCCTTTGTAAGGTACCACAAGCTTATTCCTACTGAAATGAAATAATGACAATGTCTAACTGAAAGTGTCAATTTTAGTTGTCATTTTGCTATTTGTCTGTTTAGGTATATTATACACATTTCCTGCCACTTTCAGCAGAATCAAGATGCTTTAGGGGGGGAAAAAGACCATCTCACTGAGCACTACACACCTTCTCACACAGTCTGAACTCCAAAGACCTCATCTTTTAAACCCACAACACAGCCAGTAGTAGCATGAAAATATTGCCAACCCATATTAAAAAGACAGGTAACAGGAATGCAGCAGTCTCAAAGCTCTAGTCCATCCAACCTGGCTTCAGGAACCTAGCAGCACACACTGGGAACATAGCTGCTAATTAAGACTTTTTCTACACTTACACTTCTCTGAAAAATGAGCTTAATATGCAGCAGTAACCCAGAATCCAACAAGATGAAAGCAAGACAAAGGAATCACTCTGCTGCTGTATAAAACCTTACTATGCCCATACTTGGGAGTGATGCGCACAGTTCTGGTCTTCTCTCTCTTCTGTTGCCTTTAGAAGGGCAACTAAAACAACAGAGGGGATGAAGCAGCTGTTCGCTGCAGAGACACTAAGGCCAAGACTCTTCAGTTTGGAAAAAAAAAGGCTGAAAGGACATATGAGTAAGGTCTGCAGAAGTCAGAAACAAGATGAATAGCATAAATGTAAAACAGCTTTTCACCCAATCATGCACTACTAGAACTCGTGGCACTTGTTGAAACTAACAGGAGATCCGTTTAAAAAAAGGATACCTACGCTTTAGGTAGTGAACTCCTGAGCCTTGCTGCAGGATTTGAGGCTCACAGCATCAGCAGGTTCAGAAAAAGGACTTAAATGTATTCACAGACAACAGGTCAAAACAAATACTGAAAGAAACTAGCTGGAATGTATCCTCCAACATCCCTAACTCAACTACTGTAGACACTAGGGAAATACAGAGGCACTGGACACCAACAAGTGGCCAGGCGTGCACCCCCTCCCTAATATTTTGTATTACCACTGTTGGAGACAAACTACCAGGCTTGAAGAACCATTAATCTGCCTCAATAGAGCATTTCTTTGGTCTTACGTGCGGAAGGCTCCAGTAAGGCTGACTACCTAAAGCTGAGTAATGTTTTGGAGGTGCTGGAGGTGACGTTACCCGACTCCTGCGCACGTACACACAAACACACACAGTAAGTGCCAACATGGGGCCTTCGCTTCACCTTACCAGGATGTTTCAGCATCCAAACCTGCAAGAAGACAAGACAACTAGGATCCATTCTTGCAGAGATCCAGGTGAAACCACGGTGCTGTCAGGCAGCAGGAGGGGAGAGAAGGGAAGAGTTACAGACTTTCACAAAACACTGCTTTGTACATCCCAGGGACATACTGGCCAATAAAGATCAAATTAACACACTGTTACATATTATTCCAGCCTGTGATCCTAACCTGTAAGACTTCAACTCAATAGAATTTTCAGGCTCAGTCAATTGCCATGGTCCAAGATTTCCAGCTGGCTCTGTCAGACGCACCAGCTGGGAAATCTTCCCAGAATTAACACCTGTATTGGGAACCTCTCGCTGTCTTTAATTACCTGTTCTGGGAAAATATTGTGGAAACAATCATCACAAAAAATATCACACTCATATTTTGACCAGAAAATTTACCTATATTTACAGCCCTTTAGTCTGTTGTAGTTTAAAACATTAAAGGACAACTCACTATGCCAAAAGGGATAAATAAGTCCACACAACAAAGAATTTAAGCCTAACAGGGGTTTTTCCCCCCCCTTCACCCACGTGACTTTGCCTTAAATACGTGTAAATTACCTCTTTATGGATAGGATAAAAGTTTAAATCACAACCCAAGATCTAAATGGAGAAAAGCAACATTAGAGACTGCTTTTTCATTTATTTTACTGAAAGACCAGCAAGTTTCAGAAGATATGGTTTTGGTTTTAGGACATGGTTATTTCCAGTCATTATAGGAGTCTGGATTAATGGCTGGAGAACAGAAAAGAAGTGCACATGTGACCCGTCCCACAATCATGTACTGAAAAACCATCAAAGTGCACTTACAGAAAAGCAAACCCATTCTTTAACACATGCGAATAGCAATATATAAATAAGAGGAAGTGAAGCTGTTCCAAGCCAAAATGTCAGAAATAAGTGTGCTATAAAACTAAGAATGGCTATTCTGGATTTTTTTTTAAAAAACACATTAAACCTTTTCCCAGACAATAATTTACATTTTTGTCCACCATGGCTGTCACATACAAATTTCTAGAACACATTCAAAAGCAGTACAAGTACTTACAACTGCTTACAGTCACCAGTAAGACCCTTCTGCTCATGTTCTTCTCAAGTCACTGTATCAATCAGATGAGCCCTCACTTTACCTACTTAAACCAAAACTAACTCACCACCTTCTCTCTACTCCAGTAATTCATTACCTTGTATTTTCCTCTTTCAAAAACACAACATTAAATCCTTGAAGTATAGCAGCATCTGTAACTACAAAAAGGAGCTATGTCACTTTGAATCTGAAACATTACCTTGTACAACCGAATTTCCTACCTAAACCCCTTGGTACTGGAGCCACTTCTTTTTCTTGCTCTGCACAAAAAAAGCTAAGCAAGGAATACTTAATATTCTTGAGATTATATATGTTCCTGCTAACACTGCAGAAAAGTAAGCCAAGGGCATCTTTGCTTGCTTCAGTTCTATTAAAATGTGTGGCAAGGAAGAGGAAAAGTCAACACACTGTTTGCCAAATAGAAAGGATCAAAATTGTTTGGGAAAGGAACTTTGCAGAAAGAACTTTGAAGGGGGAATTACAAAACAGGACAGGATTATGAAACAATGATAAATATACATTAGCTTTTTAGAACTCTGTCGTGGTTTAACCCCAGCCGGCAACTCAGCCCCACACAGCCGCTTGCTCACTCCCCCCACTTCAGGATGGAGGAGAGAATTGGAAGAGTAAAAGTGAGAAAACTCGTGGGTTGAGATAAAACCAGTTTAATAGGTAAAGCAAAAGCCATGCGCACAAGCAAAACAAACCAAGGAATCCACTCCCCATGGGCAGGCAGGTGTTCAGCCATCTCCAGGACAGCAGGGCTCCATCACGCCTGACGGGGACTTGGGAAGACAAATGCCATCGCTCCCAATGTCCCCCCCTTCCTTCTTCTTCCCCCAGCTTTATATGCTGAGCCTGACATCCCATGGTCTGGAATATCCCTTGGGTCAATTGGGGTCAGCTGTCCCGGCTGTGTTCCCTCCTGACTCCTTGTGCCCCCCCCCCCCCAGCCTCCTGCTGGTGGGGTGAGAAGCAGAAAAGCCCTTGGCTCTGGGTAAGCACTGCTCAGCAGTAACGAAAACATCCCTGGGTTATCAACACTGTCTCCAGCACAAATCCAAAACATAGCCCCATGCTACCTACTAGGAAGAAAACTAAGTCTATCCCAGCAAAAACCAGCACAAACTTCCTGAAAAACAAAAGCATTCAAAACATACGACTAACAGAAGGAACGCCAATTTAGCTACCAAGTGCATGCAGGTTATGAACTCAGTGGGGATCTCCAGTAGGGTTCCCTGATCAGTTCACTTGTTTTTTCATTTTCATTTTTCTAAATGAGAATCCGCCTCCCCTGTAAGATACCTGTAATTTGTACTTGGCAGCTGGATGGTTGCATATGCCTGTCTCATTAGCAAGAGCTCAAAAGGATTAGAATAATTCCAACTGGATGTTAGTCTGTTAAGAGACATTTTTATGCTACAGTAAAACAGAAATTCATTGAGCCAAATCTCATTGACTTTTGATTTTACATAGTTAAAAATACAGATTACACAAATGCAAAATGCTTAATTCACTGGAGTCACTTCCTCATATGGAAGACAGGATAGAGAAGACGATGATCAGACACAATCCTGAAATGTTTTTAAACATGGGATGTACAGCACATTTCATACAAGAAAAAAACCAAACCTTGCTATTTCCCCCGGAGGTCAGTGAATTTACACTGGAATTAGATCAATAATATAAAAAAAGTCCATTGGGACTATTCATTTGGGTAGAATTTGATCTGTAGATCTCAAGCATTATTTATCTCTGCTTTCCAGCATCCAACTTAACTAGCACAGGGAGTAGGTGGAAAGAGTTTTACGGAAGTCCTGAAACACTGTCATCCTGCAAGACACCTAAAGCCTTAAACTGCTTGCTACAAAAGTTCACATCAAAGACAGGAATATCTAGCTTCCAAAGGTAAATACATAAGAAAATGTATTCACATTGATCAAATATAATTGCCATCTCTAACATTTCTGCAAGAAGCTGTACCTTTCTAGAAAACTGAACAAACTCCACAGCTCCAGAAGAGCCCTCCTTCCTCAGCACCACAGATGAGAGAACAAAGTGTGTGAGACGTGTTGGCACAACTAGGACCCAAAAGTACATTTGAATCTACCCTCACTAATTGCTTCACAGTAGTTCAACAGACCACAGTCATCAGAAGCTAAAGAGTAATTCAAAACACTGGGAAGCAAGATTTCTAACTTAAGGATGCTTACCTATAAACGCTTAACATGGTATCTGGAAGCAGTTGGAAAACCCCCTTGAGTCGTTAAAACTTTTTTCTCTCCACAGACCTCAGAGTCTCAGCGTTTTCCTCTGACCAGCAAAATGAAACGCTTCTCTCACAGAAAACACTAAGGATCTTTGAGAAAGTCACACAATGTCTCATTCTTACAAAGCAGGAAATGCTACAGACTATAGCTACTATCTACCATAGTAAATACATACAGTATTTTGAAAACACAACATATTAAGTGGGAATAAAAGAAACTTTTCTCTAAGAACCAATGTAATTAATCTGTTCCCAGCAACAACACCAGCAGACACCATGCACTACATAACAAGTTATTCTCACACTACAACCTTAGTGTTGGCTATTTCTTTGTGTTTTGACAAATCAATGTTTTTCATAGACCTATCCAAGATCCCCAGGTGCCTGGACAGCAGAAGTACCACACAATCTCATCTCCTCTGTGAATTTACTCCTACAGTGTGATGCATTAATTTGGAGAGGAAGGAAAAAAAAGAGGCAAACTCTCTACCATTCAAACAATGCAAGAAAAACAACAGGCAGATGATGTAAAAGGACAGAAGACAAGCCATAATTTCTTCACAAGCTAATAAAGTTCTTTCATTGTTGTGAAGTGAAAGAACATGATGTTTACTAAGCTATTCAACAGTAGAAGAAAACAAACACCATTGTACTACACATCATGTGGCACAACAGATAACTACAGGAGTACAGAAATGCTATACAGAGATGATCAGCTGCAAAACTATGAAGCAATTCACCTCCCTTTGTAACAGGCTATTTTTGTGCTTCAAATGCATTCCAGCTCCAGAACAGGATTTAACATCATAGCTCCTACCACCACAGAAAGCACACCACACGCAGATTAATCTTTATTCTGCGTAACACTCATGTTCCCACAAATGCACAGAGTTTATCCGCACCAACAAACTACTACAAAATAAGCTCTGATGCGAACGAAATGCACAAGACGACTTCTCTGCTCAGTCCTCCTATCAACAAGCTTAGCGCGAACTGAGAATAGCCACAAGGGCAGCTACTAAGAAATGCTCTTTCTGGGGCATCCTGTGTCACTCAGTAGGAAAACCCTTTGCAAAGCCAGCAACAGGCATCATTGCAGGTACTTTAGGCAGCCGCAGTGCCAAAAAGCTCAAGCTGGCGATATGAGCTGCTGAACCACAAAGCTTCAAGTGGACTCAGTATTTTGTTCACATAGAGAGACATGTAAAGCAAATGTGGAAAAATTTGGGTTCCTGAAGAAATCCGCTCATCTTCCTCTCAAAAGGATGCATGAATGAATGCATTTTCAAATTTATTTTCCTGCTTGACAGCAAAGATTTAGTTTTAGCATACACCATCCTACTAGTGTACCTCGGTCTGAAACATCAGATAAACAATTTTCCCCTCTCTTTTATTCTACAAGGGCCAATAACAAAAATAGGCCAGTCAGACAAATCCATTAATTTCTGAGCTCCAAATGCTCACACTCCAGCCCTGTTTTGTTTTGCAACGTGCTGAATACCCTGATACCACACACAAACTCTCAGTCTTCTGTACCTGAATTCAGGGTGTGATCCACACCACTCCTGCTTCATCTAGCACCCTGTCGCTGCATTTCCTTCAACAGAGTGGGTTTTTTCCACCAAATCCTGCATTGAGTTGCCCCCCCTCACCCTCATATTTTGCATTGTGGCAAAAGTAAGTTAACAACAACCTTTAAGACTATCCATTTACAGGCATCAACCTCAAAATTACAGCTCCAGCAGGAATCAGATTTAAGACTCAACAAGAATTTCTGTTTCCACTGAGAAGTCTTGTATTTCCCCACACAGCTTGCATTATCAAGGACTTTAGTCTGTTTTCCAGGGCAGATGAGTAATTTTTTTTGCCAGCCCACTGTTAGCTTCCCACCTGTCCAATAAAATGCCAAAAAAATTAGATTAAGTGTCAATTTTAAGAGAAAACTGTTAACGTTAATGAATAATAAATGTTTCATTTCTGCAAATTTGCTTTTTCTGATGCCTCCAGCTAGGTTGGGTGGATAACTGCCTGCCTATTTTACCTACCCTAAGGCCAGCCCTGTGAAGTATTATTACTGCTAAGCTATGGATAGTAAACAGAGTCTTAATTATCAATTTCTTGGCTAGAGAATTTGTTTCACAGGAAGAACATTGTAGTAACAGTATGTGGGCATTATGCTTCTGTGGATTTTTTTATTAAACAAAAGTGAAAGAACAGATACTGTGTGCAAAATGCAAATATGCATTTTAAATCTTAGGTTAGCACCTGCAACACACTAGACAATTCTTACAGGAGAGGAGTGTTGTAGTCCCCGCTGCTTTTGACCACTGCTGTAGGTGTTCAGCTTCTGTGTGTCCCTGTAGAGCCTCTCTTCCTCTGCTCCACACTATCAGAGCAGACATATGCAAATATTTGTGGTTAAAGGCAGAAAAGAGCATTACATGATGCACAAGTGCAGCTTGGAACTCCAGAAGACTCTTCCATTACTTCTGGATCAGGTTTCTTTTAAGCATGCAATTCACTTGCCTTCACTCAGCATCGCTTATTCAAATCAAAACACTCATTAAAGACAGTGGGAAACACCAACAAAAAATAAGGGCAAGCCAATCAAATTTAAATATTTTTCATCTGATCAGGAAAATGAACATTTTAGTGAAGTATAATCGAATGGAGTGGTGAATCACTTTTGGGGGAGGGGGGGGGTGTCAAACAAAGCTCCAATTTTAACAGCAATCCACAGTAAACTTTCTGCCACCTGTTTCCTACGGTGCTCTGCACCATATCACATGCCTTGTTAAGCCTCCCAGTTCCTCGCTTTAAAACACTGCTGAAGGTACAATAATACAGACAGCTTGTGGTATCAACTGCACACAACAAAGCTTGGCTTAAAGCCTCTCTTGGTGAAAGCTAAGGCTACGTTTAGAATTGTGGCCAATTTACGGGACTCACTTATGTTGTAACCTTGTTCTCCAGTAAAAACAACGCCAGAAATCTGTTCAACAGAAGCAGCTTCTTAAGAACACACTGCAGCCTTGGGCAAAATCCAAAGTTTAAGGGATACACTACGATCCATCCCTTCCGAAGAAATCAGATGAGGTTGTCAATGTTTTACAGTTTGGGTAACAGTTAAACAATAATTCTTACTGTCTGTCTTGAAACTCTGCAGATAAAGAGTGCGGGGTAGGTACTACATATAGATACCACAGAAACTCTCCTGAATACATTTCACAATGTATCATATATACTTGCATCACTCCAGGCAATAAAATTAATAGTACAGCACTAAGATTATCGGAATTACTCTTCAGGAAGGAAAATTAAAGAAGGGGGGTTTATTTATTTATTTATTCTCCATTTTACACCATACCAAGGACCTAAAACACAAACCAGAATACAACAAGCCTACGTAAGGTACAGAAAAAAAAAGAAAAAAAAAAATCAAAGCATGACCATAGCCAACAGACAATTTTTGACCAACAAAGGATTTGTGGAGTTAAACGAAGAAAGCAGTTGCTAGAAGCAACAAATAATCATTTAAGCAGAGCACTGTGGATGTCTAGAAAGACCAGTCTCTTCTCTGCAGGAAATAGCTGCAGCATGCCAAGGAGACTTCACTATTAAAAAGGAGGGAAAAAGAAAAAAAAAAAGCAGAGTAAAAAGAAACCCATTAGAATCTAGTTACTTTTCATAAGGCACCTCTCGCTGATGACTGTGGCCACGCACCAATTACAGTATTTGCTTTCTCATTTCAGTTTAAAACGTTGTGATCATTACCAGACATTTATAGGGCACTAACACCCAAAGGCCAACCACACAGCCGCCCCATTGAGAGACACAGCCCAGACCCGCAGACCGACAGCGCGAGCTCTTTGTGGCAGGAAATCCAGTAGACAAGAAACAACAACAGGTGAATAAAAGATAAGAGGTCAGGATGCGAGGGAAAGGGAACAAAATAACTGAGATGAGAGGGAGCATCTGTCCGCATCTCAGCTGACCAGCAGGAGCAACCGTAACCAGGCAGTTACTCAGACACTGTCAAATTGCAAATTATCACAGGAATTGCAGCAGTGAGTTTGAAGTGCAAGTCGGTGGGAGGATCAAGCTTTGACTTCACAGATGCATGGAAGATGCATGTAAGTGCTCTGCATGAAGAATATGATAAAATGCACTAATTTGTTACTACCTTTTCCTCCCCTAAAATCTGTAGAGGGAAACAGAACATTACACAATGGGTATAATCCTGATTATTTCAAGGACTGGGCCTTCTAGTGAAAACGTCAAGCAACACCTAAGTTCAAACATGAATTTTGAAAATGTTCACTGGAGACACCTTAGTAGTATTTAAGCCCCTGAGTAAATCAGAATAAAGTGCAGAAGAAACAATAAAATCTGATACTTTCTGAACGTCAGGGTTTGTTTGGTCGTTTTTTCCCCCCCCTAAGCCTTATTTTTATGGATGTTAAAAAAAAAATCCTGTCTGGAAAAAGAGCCTGTCTAGAGCAGTTCAGCAAGTATTGTTCCTCTTGACTGCTGTTCCACCCTGCAAGACCTTATAAGCAGCTATGTTTCAACAGAGCACAATGAAAAAGTTTTTTACAGCATCATGGGACAAGAACAACTGTACTTGAGCACACTGTCTACAACGCTCTACAAATTTCCAGAGATTCATTAAACTAAATGGACTTATTTGAATTTTATAATTGAAAACTGTTGTCTTAAAGACAAGTCCCAAATGGGGTGATCTACAGCTTCCAGCACTATTTAACCTCAAAGCATATAATCTGATAATACATGTTTTGAAAGCTCTGCAGTCGCATTGAAACCACTGTAAAAGTTGGTTCCTTATGTAACAAAGCCAGCCAGAAAAAAAAAATCCAAAAGGTATTTAACAATTTAACTCAATAGCAACATGTTGAATGTTTTCTCATTATTTTCATAAGTTGGCTGATTGTTCCTGTGAAATTCTGGATTTGAGGAAATGAATCAAAATGTTCAGAAGACAAACCACTCCCTTCATGAAGACAATGAAGTGCTGGAAAGAAGGCAGTAAAAAATTGCATCGTACAAGTCAATAGGCATGGGAAATGAGGTATTGCTGTAAACTGACTATAAAATTATGAAGGATCTTCCCCTTTAAAAAAAAAAATAAATCCTGAGGCCAGCACACTCCACCCTCATCAAGGGGAATACAAGGTACCCAGCCTCCAGACAACATTGTGCAAAGAAGTAACTCCCTCCTTCACTAGAAGAAACAGCAGAACCACGTCTCTTCAAAATGCCGTTAAACATACAAAGTAAACAGAGCATTATAAAACATTTTCCTCCTCTACTTACATTCCATTAATCTTTCATGCTGCTTACACAGTTGGTTAGAGCATTTTCAACAGAAGTTGATGATCTTTTTATCATTGAGGACTTGCAGATGTATGCATGATAGCTGCAGTGAAAAGGCTGAGCAGCCTACAGCCATCTAAATAAATATCATCAGGGAATTCTTTATTTTGCTAAATTAACCAACCCTTAATCAAATTTCACCACACCAATACAAACGATGCAAGCATAGCTAGTAATCAGCTGATTTCTGAAACAAAGACTGGACTGCAGTCATTTAAGATGATGACTTCAACAGAAGAAGTCCCACTCCTTCAGATGTCTTCAACAGCAGTACATTAAGATGAAAAAACAATGCCGCACACAAGCAAAACCCTAACGACACCAGCTGTACACCATTTTCCATCTTCGAAAAGGGATGCAGACAGCAGACAGACCCATGAGATGCCAGTTACACTGCCAGTCGCAAGCAGAGCAACTCAGCTACCAGCCCACTGTGTGAGAACCTGTCCAGGACTATCTCCACGTGCAGGAGACCACAGGTACCAACTCTCTACCTTTTTTTGTAATTAACTTTAGATCCTAAAAGGCAACACAGCTATTACATGAATTACCACATTCCCAAGAGAAAACTGAAGTCCTAAGGATCAGTATTTTCAAATCTGCAAGAGCAGAGGCTAGACAACGCTACTCAGACCTGCCACCGGGATGATTAAAAGATGAAGAGTATTTAAGGAGCCATTGACCGCCTTGCGCTATGAACCCTTCCTTGATATCACACCGCAACAGAACAGCAGCCCTGCATGAATTAGCAAGAAGGTTTGGACATTTCATTATCAACCTGAAGGTTTCAATACTGCACTGGAATGAAGAGCTGTTGAAACCACAGAATTTAAAATCATTTATCAACAAAACTAACTATTTCCGCTTCCTAATTTTGTCAGGGCAGGCTAAACAACTCTGCACAGTGCACTCTCTAAAGCTAATATAAGAGGCAAAAAATAATGTACCTTGAGCTTTTAACCAGGCATGGTCACTATTGTCCTTTCACATGCAGTTGTGTATTCACATATGCACCCTCACCTATTGTTGCTATTAAACGTAACCAACTATCTGTATCAAGCAAAAACCCAACACTTGCCAAATATGCATACATTTTATACAAGTGCCTCAAGAGTACTGTGTTCAGCTCTGGGGCCCCCAACATCAGAAGGTCATGGACATGTTGGAACGGGTCCAGAGGAGGCCACGAAGATGATCAGAGGGTTGGAGCACCTCTCCTGTGAGGACAGGCTGAGAGTTGGGCTTGTTCAGCCTGGAGAAGAGAAGGCTGCGGGGAGACCCTATAGCAGCCTTTTGATATATATAGGGGGCGTATAAGAAAGATGGAGAGAGAATTTTTAAGAGGGCCTGTAGCGACAGGACAAGGAATAATGGTTTTAAACTGGAAGAGGGTAGATTTAGATTAGATGTAAGGAAGAAGTTCTTCACTGTGAGGGTGCTGAGGCACTGGCCCAGGTTGCCCAGAGAGGTTGTGGCTGCCCCATCCCCGGCAGTGTTCAAGGCCAGGTTGGATGGGGCTTGGAGCAACCTGGTCTAGTGGAAGGTGTCCTGCCCATCGCAGGGGGGGTAGCAACTAGGTGATCTTTAAGGTCCCCTCCAACCCAAACCATTCTGTGATTCTATGATAATTTCAGGAAAATTTATCCTTTAAAACCATACTCTGCCATATACAATTTATTCTCAGTGAATTTCTGAGCTACTTGTCTTGTAGAAGAACCACTACCTTTATAACATTGGAAAACACCATTAGCAATAAAAGCGGTTTTAAGAGACCACGACAGTACATACAGATCAGAGTAACTCGGCTTTATTTCTTGTAGCAGCTATTTCCCAAATGTAACAACAAGGGCAACAGCTATACATCCCTCTTTCTCACTCTACATCACAGACAGGGATATCAGTTCCACTGCTTTAGACAGAAAGAGAAAACCAAATGCCTGGCCTTTAGTAAGAATCCATTTAACAAAGTTCACTATAAATGTAATGAAAATAATGGCCAAAAAGCATTAAAAAGAAAAAGAATTCCACTTGTGAAAAATATGTTCAAGGTTTTTTGCCTGTAATTTCAACTTCTGCAGACATGAAAGCAGGAAATGCACTATATCTTGCCTCGCTTTTAGCTCTCCTTGACATCTGTCATATATGTTTGCCTGTGTGAGAGCTGAGCACAAAGATTTCAATGAGGTCTTATGGAGTCAATGCTAAAGTTTGTTTTCTCCCAATTAAAGCAGCTATTAAAGGCCAGTTCTAAAAAATAGCAACCTTTAATTGGAAAGAAAAACACCTAACAATAAATATAAAAGGCAGACACATTCACCAATTAAAAATCTGACAAGATCTCTCAAAAAAATAGCATTTGCTAAATGCCACATTGCTTGTTTCAGAGTACAAAAGCTGCTTCAACCAGCTAGC
Source organism: Astur gentilis (assembly GCF_929443795.1). Lineage (NCBI taxonomy): Eukaryota > Metazoa > Chordata > Aves > Accipitriformes > Accipitridae > Astur > Astur gentilis. Next base: position 2,881,143 of record NC_064890.1, read on the forward strand.
AACAAAACAAAAGGTTAAGAAAAATCAATATACATACACGTGTTTGTCCTCTGAAAGTTAAAAAAAATATTTCCCAAGTTGTCCTCCAGCAGACGAGCAGAATTTTCTCCATTCTTTGCACTTTTTTTTTTAAAAAGACATTGCCAAGGCCCATCTGATCAGCATTAGACTTCTACAACAAAAGCTCCTGGTCTCCAGTGACAACATTTTGACCTTATAAAGTACCTTTTATTTAAGGAACTTAAAGAATCTCTCTCATATGTGAAGGAATTCACACAAGTTTTGAAAGTGGGTGTGCTGAGGCATGAGCGCAAGTGCTGCACTTTTGACCATCCAGCAGAAGCATGGGGACAGAAGCTGTAAAGCCCCAATATCCAACATCCTACTCTAGAAACCACAATCCCAGGAGCTATGTCTTCTTGTAGCAAATAACAGTCATTTCTTCTCAACAATGTGAGGACAAGGGCAAACTGAACTTACTGTCATATCCCCTAAAGGCACAGGGAAAAGAAGGAAGGCCCGAGCCGCAACAAAGGCAGGGATTTTACTAGCAGACTTTGCGAACATTCATTAAGCTTCCCAAACACTCCTTACTTCTAAAAGATTTATTATTATGAACAAACCCTCTACCTCTCCTTTAGGAGAAACAAGAGGGAAACTATGCCCAAGAACTTCAGCAGCACTGCCAAGGGTATGACTACACTACCTCGTAACTCAGCTTCCCTGGTAGCTCCTGGCTCTTTCCAAATGGATCAGTCCTGTCCTGGGTCAGTACCGCACATGGTTTATTTTCAGTTTTGTACTCTACTGACCAGCATGTCTCCTTCTGCTCAGGAAACAACTTCTTCCATGTTAGTCTGTACTTGAGACTGCCTTTATTCCCTATTCTTGGCAACAACTGGAAAACCAAGGTGAATTCGATCAGTACACGAATCCTCCTACAGGAAACAACTCCCAAATAAAAAACGCGTTCACCAACACAACAGGAAAAACTGACACTTCACAGGGACAGAAAAGACAACAAAAGTGGGATGGTCTTTCCTGTTGGGTCTTCCTTCATCTCAAGAGTTTTCCGCATTCAGAGCTGCTGAAAAGCAACACCATAGAGATTAGGGACAACCCAAAATTTCCAAACTATACCAAGACTGGGATGAACAATAGTGATGAAAACTACACTGCTACTGATGCAATTAACCTTCCTGAAGCAGCAGCACCCTGATTTTAGACCAGAGCCCCAGCTCCCATAAAATACTATTTCTTACTTGATTTCAGTACTGCTATAATATGTTAAACTTTGTCAAGGATGTGACCCCAAATACACTCCCTGAAAGTGAGACAATTTTTCTCCTGGGAAGTCCAATGAAATAAATAAAGGAATCCTAGTATCAGAGGAAAGTAAATTATTCAGTCTCTTGCAAGACAGCTACTGAGCTTGAGTAAATATCAAAAATTATCCCTTCATTAATACAATAATTTATATTTATAAAAGGCCTTTCAACTTCACATTTCAAAGCATTTTATAGACAAGCACACTAAATAGATTTTGCAGACCTAAACAATGTTTCTTCTTGAAAGATGTAATCGTCTTTGCTATAACCAAGTAAAATACCATAGTATTTGAAGAAGCTCCTCTGGTTTTGTCTGTTTACAGCAGAATAATGTAGTCAAAGTTTTGTTACTTTTCATACGCTGTTTCCTTTTATGAGCCTTTCCCACAGCAACAACAGAGAAATGAATAGCCTTCTAAATAAACAGGGAAATGCAAGCGTAAAACTACAAGGATTGGCAGAAAACTCTATACATAAATGTTTTGGAAGTAAAGCTATCAAGAAAAGAAAACTTTCCTACATTTCAAACCAACAGTCTACTGTTAAGATTTGTAGTATTTTTCTGAAGCTGAGTAAAGTTATAAGAAAGATACATTTAACCCACCCAGGTCTAAATTTGTTTGCAATGCTAGTTTATGAGCATACAAAACAAAAAAAAAAATTCACCTGTTGCTTGGCAAGTTCATCCTATATGAACTACTATATAAAAACAACATACAGAAGGAAGTGATTAAATTCCTTTACACAGCATTTGCTTTTTGTACTTGGCTAACCATAAGAAACATGAATATTATTAACACTTTTTCCTTCCTTTGCAATCAGTTCTACTTTCAGGATTTCATGGTCTGGCTCCACATGACACTTCAAGCCCTGCAAAGAATCTCTACATCCAAACCAAGTTCTAATTAAAATCTGGAGGTTTAGTTATCAGGCTGTTCTATTGAATAATTTTAATTTCATAACATCGATAAGCTCAATGTTGTGTCTAAACAGTGGACCTAAACTAGCCAAGATATCAGTGCCTGTAAACCAAAGATTATTAGACAAACATGATTTCTTATTTGGAGAACACAGTACCATGAGCTCACTCTCATTTTATATTATAAATGAAATAACAAGTTAAGATTTATTAAAACAGAGATACAAAAGGAGGCCCTTAAAATACTCTTGGAAATTATAGGAAGCATAAAAGAGAAGAAAAAAAAAAAGATGATTACTACAGGAAATGCTACAGCAATCAATGTATGTATTTTATTTATTCTTCCACTATCTATAAATTACTGTATTTTCTCTAAATTTGGGTTGTCTAGCTACAACATACCATATCTGCTCCTCCAACTTATTCAAATTTGAGGCTGATAAAGGAACACTAAGCACAACACAGTTTAAATCCACGCTATTTATCCTTGTCCCAAATATAAGGTGTAAGTGCCCAGCAAAAACTCAAGATCCAGGCGAGAGGCCCGATTTTTTCAGGTTTTCACAACTAATCATGTATTTATTATGCAAACAGTCCATGCAATTTTATGAATAATTGCACCCACGATCGGGTGTAGGCCTCAATTTAAAATCTGCAGAACACCACTCAATAGTCACATATTTGGGTATTAGCGTCCCATCCCTTTCCCATTCAACATTTCTTATACACAAAATAAAAAGTTGCCAAAGTACACTACTACCACTGTCATACCTCATGTTTATATGAGGTCATACCTATGTACACTTTTCTCCACCTGCATACACGTATACTTGTAACTCCAACCTAAACAAATCTGGGTTTGTAACAGTTTTTCGTATAGAACTAATGAACCACATATACTTGAAATGGAAAAGTCAGGCGACACAGCCTCCGTTAAGCATCACTTTTCATTCATTGTTCAGCGTGATCCTTTACCACCTATGAAGATACAATTCATAGACCGCAGTCACGACCCTGGAAAGGCTAAGCAGTTCTGTGAACCAGCTGCTTCTTTCAGAGCCACCATCTACCTCAAGTTTTGCAAGATCTGAAAGACCGGTTTTCAGCGTAATGAAAAAGAACAGAATTTTGTCCTAAACATTATCATTCATAGAGGATTCTAAAAATCATAACATGGCCTAGATACAGAACTATTGCTATAATAGCTTCTCCAAGTAACAGAATGACCATAGTTTCTGGCAAAGACATTTAAGTAGGAACCAAAGTTTGAAAGTTAATTACAACTCACAGTATCATACTAGTATGACACCTGCTTTAAAAGGCGGGCATAAGGCCAACATTTAAAAGCTTCAGTGTGGGAAATAAGCTGCCAACCCACTCGTTACAAGCAGCATAGAAGAGATTTACAAGCAGTTGAAGAAGGCACAGAGAGAAACCAGTGAAGTGAATTCAGGTCCGTGCTTGGCTCCAAGTATATCACAGAATCATCCTCTAGCAGAGAAGAGGAGAGTTCAGGAATAAGGGCAGACAAAAATCAATAGTCTAAACATGACTAAATGCAACTGCTTTCTTTCCGTCCCCTGCAAGACAGTTTGACTCAGGAGAAGTAGCGCTTTTCTCAAAATCCCATCCTAAAACAGCATGGGGTCTGCACACAGGACTTCCTAGTCCTACAGCTTTTCCAACCAGCCATATTTCACTCAGTGGTGCTGTGTGTTTGTGGATGGGGTTCAACTGTGGACTCTACAGCAGTAAGAAGATGGTGCCTTGACCCTCCCTGCATGGCATTAAACTAGGGCTAACTGCAGGGCTTGCTCCTCTGAGCCCAGCATAGAGCAAAGTAAGGGGAACAGAGAGAAGGGACCCGGGCAGGCAGGGAGGACGGCAGGACACCCCTCAGAAGAAGGCCTGCTCCAGCACTGAGGCCTCCCCACCGCTGTCAGGGCCCTGGGAAGACCCCAGGCTCTGGAGGCCCGGCCCGGGAAAGCCCCCACAGCACGGCAGGGCCCTCACACGCCCCTGGGTCTCACCCCCAGGGGCCCACGCAGCACCCAGGGCGGCCCTGCAGGTTGGGACGGGAGGCTGCGGAGCGGGTGTCCGCGCCGCCCCTACCTGATGACAGAGATGAGCAGCCCCGAGGGGTCCTTGCTCTTGCTCATGGTGCTCCGGTAGCGCCCCGCCGCCTCGCCCGCCGCCATCTTGCGCCCCCCCACCTCCTCCTCCTCCTCCTCCTCAAACACAGGGCAGCCACCCGTGCTCGCGCGGCGCAGCCAATCAGAAGAGAGGAGGCGGGCAGCTGCGGGCCTGTCACCCAATAGAAGGCGAGGAAGGCGGGGCGCGCGGCGTCCAGCCGCCGTGCAGCGTGCGGCGCCGCCGCGGAGCCTTCTGGGAGTTGTAGTCTTTATGGCGGCGCTTCCGGCCTCTGCTCTGCTCAGCGTGGAGTCGACGGAAACGCGCCCTCGACGGCGCAACACCCCCCCCATCGATAGGCGCTTCAAATAGATTAACAGATTAAGAAATTAGGGACCAGACGAGATACATCTGCAAAGAGGGCTGTGCCCAGAAGTCTTCCTTCGCTCCGGAAGCTGCAAGGAAACGGGGTGGGAGGGCGAGGGACCAAGGCCGCCTGGGCCCGCCGCCTCACGGCGCCTGAGGAGCTCCCGGGCCTTCGCCAGACTCGGCGGCGAAGGGTTTAAACGTTTATAGGGTTTAAAACGAACAAAACGCACTAGCTACTTAGAGTAACGTGTCCTCCGAACTAGCTAATGCTAAATGTTAGCTGCGTGCCACAGCCTCGAGCGGATTCTGATTGCAAATACGTCTACAAGGGGTTGCTGAGGCGTCACTTAATGTCTTCAAGTTACGATGTTTTTAAAAACAGTTTTCCCCAGGTTTCACTGGGAGGGCGGTGAGGTGACTCAAGCTGAAACAGCCCGGGTGATCTTTGAAGTCAGCTCTGAAAGTAAACCTGAGCTAGTCGGCGTTTTGCTTTTGAATTGTGGGTTTTGCACAGCTGGAGATGACAAATGGGAGTCAGTTCACAAACTGGCTGGGAAGTGGCAGATCTCCAACATCCAATGCTCACTGAAGGCCAGCCTGTGTCTTGCCCATGGGCCTTGCTTTACCATCTATGCGCTCTGTCTCTTGCTGTAGGATCATCTGCTTTAGGAAAGGAAAGGCCGTGTTCAGGGTGAGAAGGCAAAAGGTTCTTTTTCACTGGCTTGCTGGGCAACATCAAACAAATCATCTTACAGCAGCAGCCTCGCTTTGCCCATTTGCAGATGAGGGATAACGATAGCTGTCCACTCAAGTCCTTTGAGAGCTTGTTAAAAGCACCACGCAAGACCCAAGTTTGTTATTGCAAAGGCAGGAATTCCTCAGCAAGTGCAGTAATAGTCAGGTACTAATAGCTGCTGGGTGTTTTCTAGACCAGGCTTGCTCCAGAGTGTCAAAGACGCTGTTCCTGGTTGCTAATCTGGAGTTGTTTCTTCAGCCCCAAACTGCAGATTAACAATTTTAATTGCATGAAAATTGCTGAAATCTGTAGGTATGTCAACAGTATCCATTTATATGAACTGTATTTGAAATCCAAGGTAATTGGAAGCATGGTATTCCTAGGGCTTTTTTACAAGGGGAAGATTTCCACAGTAGCTATTGTGGAAGAATCTCTATTTATTATAATCAACGGCTGTATCTATTATCATTAGCAGAATGGCAGAATAAGAACATGGGCACTTTAATGCTGAAATAAAAGATACTTTATTCCTGAATAACTAATGTGTTTTCATAACAGAATAATTACTCCAAAGTAAAGTGATTTTTATCTCCAGATAGGGTGTGCACTTCAAGTGTGTTCCCATATAGCTGTTCTGCTACATTTCCCCTGTGCAGGCAGGCTCTCAGCTCTGCTGTTTGCTATTCAGCTACACCAAAAAAGCTCATCTTTGTTGATTTTCTGGGCAGGTTTGCTAATGCCTATGCTCGAGGATGGTGATTTGAATGGCAGGAGTTTTATGCACTGGCTAGAGGGAGTTTTTTCTCAAACTGCCGACTTGCCAATATTGTTTTTTTGTTAATTGGCAATTCATATCGACTGCTCGGTACTGGCGCGTCCTGGAGATTGCAGTGGGGATGAAATCAATGTGTCCTACCTCTTCATTCCTGACAGCTACAATAATCACCTCATTTAGGAGGAACTTCATCAGGACAAACAACAGCAAATCTCCCCCACAACTGTAACCTTGCTGACTTTCAATCCTGGGCTCTAATTGCTGAACCACTGCCTTGTTTCATTTACAAGCCCTTTCCCTTCACTCCTAACCCAAGCAGAGCTATAGGTGTCAATTTATGTTTTCTTTAAACAAAAGAAAAAAATCAACATAGTGCAGGCTTATGCAGAACTTGAATGCTGAGGTCTTTCTTCATTAATAATATATGATACAATGAGGATGAAGGGTCACGAGAACAGCACTTTCTCCTCACACAGCTTGCAAGAAAGGATCTCAGCCTGAAAACTGAAGGATTAGAAATCAGGGGACAGAAACATAATTTTCCTTTTCACATTTCTTTCATGTAGCGTTTTAATACTATGAGGTATATCTAGTAAAACCTATGGTTCCTTGACTACTCAAACCAAATAAAGTCCAAACAATTTTCTTGATGATTCATTAATCACTGTCACAACTTGTCTGTAAATATTAGAGGGGCTCAATAAAGGATCCCCCCAAACCAGAAGGGACTGGGAAGCACAGATGGTTTCACTCCTCCTCCCCATCCTCCCTTCGTAAGAAAAGGAAAGGGTTCAGTGCGGAGGCGAGCACGTACTCTGCCGTTTCTCATCCACTGGGCCAGTTGCCCAAGGGACCACCGCAGTGGCAGAACGCTCTGCCAAAAAGAAGCCTAAACAGGCACAGACAGCACAGTTCTTTTGCAAATATGGCTTCCTCCCTTTGGGAAGCCTTTACAAACTCCACTGGCAAAAGAACTCCTTTCCCCATATGACTGGCATGATACTAGGGGATTACTTTCCCCCTTTCCTGAGATAGTTTTACCTGCACTCCCTTTCCATAGTTTATCCGCTGGTATTTTCTAAGTGACACTTGTGAATTCCTAAATCTAACAGATTTACCAATGCTCAGTGCTTTTGTACACACAGGTCTCTCATCCACAGGTTTAACATTTTTAAAAATACCACATTTTACTTCGTTATTTCATTTCAAACATTAGTAGAAATGTCAGAGAAAAGGGTTCAGCTCACACCAATATCTTACAGGTGTAATTGCCTTGTCTGTAATGCATTTACATTAGTTATAATGAAATTACCTTTGACTTGCATCAGTGTAAATGGGAGCAGAGTGAAGGCCAGAGTTTCCATCTAAGACTGTAGGAGCAATTTTGCCTGTATAAAGCGAGCATAATTCAGTTGGCATATGTCAGTCAGTTTAATAAAATATATTACGTCTTCTTACAGAGCTTGTCACCCTGACATCAGCTGCCATTACGCTGAAATTGGTCTACGGTCAAAGAATCAGGTCCCAGGCCCCTACTTCTTGCGATAGACTTAATTCTGTCTTTCTTATGAAGCTTTACCAGGCTTTACCAATCTGCCTGAATAAGAACTGAATAAAAGTGTGCTGAAACATCAAGATTTGTCCCTATGGTTAGTCGCTCATCTGGATGATGTTGTTATTCCTATTTACCGTTATATAAGTCTGCGCTAAAGGTGGTTTAGGTTGGGATTTTTTTGATTTCCTGCTTGGCAACAATCAGTATCTCTTCCCAGCACATAGCTGCCATCAATTCTTTCTGTCTCAGCTTGTGAATAAGAAGTAAGCAACCCATGGGGCAGGTGAAGAAGTTGCCTGGCTTAATGCTGGGAATCAAGGCAGAGATATGATTCAAATGCCTTCTTATTGTTTTTTGCCTCCTGACATTTCCCAAGTTGCACTGTGTACTGCTGCCACAGAAAAAAGAGTAACTAAGATTAAGCTAAGTGGAAAAGTACTGCTGCTTTTCCAATGTCAAAGCCATAGAACTTATGATAATGCAAGCCCTGAAGGAAATCAGAGCAGAAGTGTGAGGTGTTTCTCTTCACCACGCAGGTAAAACACTGTGAAAGAAGATGAGCTATTCTTCGGTAAACCGCTAAAAAGACCAGATTATTTGGGCTTATTTTTCCCCCTTTATTTTACTTATCCTTACTAAGGGAATGCTGGTTTTGCAGTTGTGCAATCCGTAACAATATAGAGAGGTGAGACTGAACCAGGCAGTTTTTTCATGAAGTTGGTGACCTGATTCAGACCTGGCCAGAACAATGAATGTCAGAAAAAGGAACAGAGCCCCCATAATTGATCCCATGGAATAATCTTTTATCATGGCTTGTTTTGTTAATTGATCTAATTCCCTGGGAAACAGTAAATTGCAACGTGGCAGAACGGCTTTCTAATCTAGTTACACCTTAACACGGTTACTGAGTTATGTGCAGCTTGAGCCCCAGAGCCTGCATTCACCTTCCAGGAGCTTAAAAACATATTCCATAGCCTTCTCAGCAAAGCGTGTCTATACTTTTGCGTAAGGACTTGTTCAAATGGAGAATTTTCTGGCAGTGACAATATATATAGGAAGAATATCATTTTTTTCATCGTTATTGTAGATGCACCAGACCTTGGGCTTAGGAAGCCTAAATGTGATTTACCAATGCTGCCTTCCATCTTATGGGTAAGACAAATCTCCCATTTGATGTCATGCATCCAGTCATCCTCAGTTATCTTCCAAATCCTCAGCCTGTCTCTCCTCATCTCATTCAGGTGAACGGCTGCAGGCTGCATGTTGGCTGGTTGAAATTAAAATCGTTAAGCCTTACTATCTTTTGGAACCATGGAGGACCTGAGGTGTGTAAGAGGCATAAAAGCAACACTCACATCCTGACTCTCTCGTGCTTAATTATGGGGGTTTTTTCCCCAACCCCTCTGTAAGGAGTTCTCAGACCCTATCCACAAGTTTCTCTTTTTAACCCAGCTCCATTAAGTTCCCCATGTCTGGCTGACCACCAGTCTCCATGTAATGACTTGTGGATTTGTTGGGCATCAACACTTGCCTCAGGTGCTATCTGAGCCAGTAAGTTCCTACAGTTTTGGGGAAAAGAGCTGGCTGGATAGAAAAGAAAGTCCCAGATTCCTGCTGGCACTGAGAGGGAGGTGGAACTGCTTGGCTCATCTATTCCAGTAAATTCACATGGGAGGGAGAGGTAATGGATGCCTCAACCCCAGGAAAAACCCTTAGATGAGAGCTCCACCTTATTAAACTGTGGACAGCCAAGCATGACATACGTTGGAGATAAGATTTCATAAATTCCACTGCTCACAAAAGTATTTCATCCTACTGAATACAGCTTTGGATATTTTCTGTTTTGTGTAACTAGCAGCTTCAGGCAAGAGAAAAAACAACTTGAACTGAAGTAAGTAAAACTCCCAGTACCAGCAACGCACTCTTGTATTTTCAAGAAATAGCAGTGGTATCAATCCTTCTGAAGTGAGACATCAGACATCCAATTTCAAGGTTTCCCTTGCAGAAAATGGGGCATAAGTTTCAGCAGCTGAACAGTCCTTTTGGCCTCAAATTTAATTTACTATGAAGTGATATAAGAGAAGGATAATATGACAGTTGTTGTACTTCTATAGCACTTTTGACAAAGTAAATATATCACCAGCAAACATCATAACCCCCATTTTACAAGAGAAACTGTGACCCAGTGATACTAAAATCAAGCATGCAACAACAAACCCCACTTACCTTACAGTCTCAAAGTTTTGCTGCCAAGAAGGAGAAGAAACAGGAATGATCTATACTCAGTCTACAGTTTAACGTATTTGAAGGACAGCCACGTTAAAGGACATTACAGAGAGTGAGTGGTGCCTCTGAAAGGGCTTTCCACAATGTCCTCCTGCATGTTAGAAATCTGAGCCTCCCCACTGTTTGACCAGCACCTTCTTGTCCTGCATTTTCACTAAGAAAAAACATCAGTGGGAGTTTCTTTTGGCGAGTTTCTTCAATAAAAAACCCTGCAGGCAGCTTTCTGCAACATAATACCATAGCTGCAGCATGCTTCAAATGTGCATGATACCAACGGTGCCATATCTGTCAGGTGTTGCTGCTGGTTTTTTGGCAATGTTTGCTCCATGTTGCCTTTGATGCTGCCAGCCAACTCCTTTGGTGTTACCATCCTGACTGCTGTTGCTATCCCACCCCCTGCCCTGGCCTGGGAGAACGTGGTGTGCCCAGTCTTGGCACCACAGCTTAGGTGATGGAGGAGGGTTGACTTTCCCATCACCCAGAAATGTTGCCACCATCACCTTGGAATTATTCCAGTTTGGTGGGCGAGATGAACCCTGAAGAAGTGATCACTGGCCTGACTCTCAGGCTGGACAAATATCAAAATCTCTGGACATACCCCATCAAGCAGCCTCAAAGTTCAGATTGGAAACCGTTCAACAGTAACCAATCTGTGAGATGGCAATGATGGTAATGCCCAAATTTTTGGTGTCGTGAAATGTTTGTGGGTAGTCAAAGAGTAAGGATGCTCAGAGGGCTACAGGCACTGCAGCTTTGAAAGCATTGTGATAAAGAGCTAACTGAAGCACCAAATCTACAGGAACAGACTTAAATCAACTTTATTGTACAGCAGTGTTATGTGGGCACTGAATAAGGCTGAAGATAGATGTCTTTAATTTTTTCTGTTACTGTCAGCAAGAAGGACAAAATCAGCAAGACAGATACTTGCAGATGAACCCCACAACTCTATCACTAGTAGTGCAGGGTTTGAGACAGACATGTTAGGGTGGAAGATCACTGCATTTTGTACTGTTTCATCAATGATGTTGGAGTCACCAGAAGACCTGGCAGTGAATTAAGAGATGTCAGTGGCGTAGAGCCAGTTCATCGTAATAACCTTACAAAGTGGGGTCCAGGCGGCCTTTGAAACACAAGAAGGATGGGTCTTTTGGAGATTTGCTTTCTGATGTTGCAGGAATTTAACCTGTCAGTGCACCTGAAAAGTTCCTAGAGATGGTGGTGTAACCAAGTGATTTCCAAACGATGCAGCAGAGTTTTTGCAATTCCCATTTAAAGTCTGGTAAGGTAATATTAAATGCTCAGCAAGAAAATTAAATGTAATCTACTTTACATGTATAAAATTAAATGTAATGCAATAAAATTAAGTAGAAGGTCTATCATCTCTACTTTAAAGATGGCATTGGTATGACTGGTATTGGTTTTTAACAATTCCCCTTCAGGAAAGGCAAGCCTACAATGCAATATAATTTTTTCCCATGATCTTTTTGGGTTTGGAGAAGAAAAACATTTCAAGGAGCACCCAGCTCCAGGGATCTGGTGAAAAATTAGGTCAGCACAACGAAGAGGTATCTGTCACAAACTAATAGATAGCTGTCACAAGTGCTGAAGACAACCATTCAGGTGCTGAAGATCATTCAGCTGCTTCTTTTGCTGTCTTTCATCATCCATCCCTTCACTAGTACCCTCCGTTCCTCATTGTTCCCCAGTTCATCTCCTGCCTTTCTATTGCGTCCTCTCTTCCTTCATCTTTACATTTTACTAATCCTTTCCACTAAACACCATTGATATTTTTAAAATTATAATGACACAACTTAAATTTACAAGCCATTGCGCTGCTGGTTTCTGTGTTACATCCTTTTGCTTCTTAAACTCAAGCGCCTTATTTATTTAAATCATAAACTTATCAGGGCAGAGGCCACATTTTAACCTTAGCATAGTGGAGATTTATGTGGCATAATTAAGCAGGATAATAAAATACACCTCAGTGAAGGTTGAAATGTAAGTTGTGGAATCTACATGGATTTCATTGCTCTTAAGGTGAGAGGTGAACACCGTGATGTCTTTGTCTAACTTCTTGCATAACTTAGACCAGGGGATTCCATGCAGTGAGTCCTGCAGAAACCTACCACTCTGGAACACCTGCTGGTGGGCTACTCACCCAGTCCCATCATAACCTGTTCCAACAGAAGTTTGTCCTTCCTACTAAAGTGTCCCATGTGTTCTGTTTCAATTTGTCTTGCCGAAGCCTTCAGCCATTTGATCTTACTACGCCAGAAGATCTCCAGACCTCTCAACCTTCTTCTCAACCCCGTGCCTGCAACTCCTTCATGCAACTGTGTAATCTAAGGCTGTGTGATGTGAAGAACATTGCAAGCTAAATGAATGGTTAAACCATTACAGGGCTTTCATATTATGTATGCCACTTCCCCAGCATGCAACAACCTTTTCTGGTGTCCTAGATATTCACAGAAAATGGGGGCTTGTGCTACAACTGCGTGAAATTTAGACCTGGCTTTGGAGGAGCAGGATGCAGGAGGCAAACCCTTTACATCTCATAACCAATGCGTGTGATTTGACAAATCTGGCTATGAATCTCTCTGAGCTTTATCCACATGTCCAGAGCAATGAGAACAAATATTCATGCTAGATTTGCGTTCTTTTGAAATTCTCCTTATTAGTAGCAAGATGACCCCATGGGTCACTGTAGGACACTGCTCCAGGGAGCAGACTGGTCCTACCACAACCATGCGTGTGGGCCCACCCCGGATTATACAAGCCAGCCATAGACCACGGATTCAGGCAGACAATAAGAAAAGAGTCAAAAAGTACAGAACAGTGAACAGCCTTTGTCACGTACTTTTCTCACCAAGGTAAAAAGGAACCAGAGAAGATATACCACATACTCAGTTTCATTTTTCCAAGGGAAAAAGCAATAAGTGCATAGCCTTGGGTTATGAACATCCTGATCACTCAGTCACGGTCTCGGCAACTGGCTGCAGTCATTACAAGCTCAGTAAATTTTGGAACCTTTGGAAAACAGCTGCTGCCTTTTCAGTAAGAAACCATTTGTCTGAAGTGGTTTTAGTTCAGTGGGTCCAGAAGTCTCTGGGTTGTGATGGCAGGAAAAGCCATGGGGGTCGATGTATTCCTTAGTGTATTTCTGCCTTCAGTCCTTACAGAGATAACGCTCCCCTGCTGCCATGGATGTAAGAAGGGGCTACAATATCTATGAGCATTTTATACCCACCACAGCTTGAAATATAAATCAACACGCTGCAGAATGAAAACAAAATCCAGAGGTTTTTTCCTTTGTTTGGCTTCACTCTTTCCCCGCGTTTCCATGCTGCTCCCAGGTGCTCAGCTCCTCCTGAGCTGAGAAAGAGCTGTGAATACAGAAAACAGTCTGGAGCCACGGAGGATCACCAAGCTAGCAGCACGGTAAATGGGGCAGGGAGGCTGGCACACACCTGAAACCTCTGAGAATATGTGTCCAGCTCTCTCTCCTATAGGCACTCCCTGTGCGACTTCAGGCACGATGGTGGATACAGCAAAATTCTCTTCTTCCAAATCCCTGCAGGCTCTTTAAGTGCCTACATTTTCACCAGTAACTACCCCTTGATACATGAAGTTTTCATTTCGCAACTCAGAAGCGTCTCTACCCCAGCAGAGCCCTTGTTCTCACCCAGAATGAAGCAATTTTCTGTCTCTCGTTTAAAAAAATCTGTTGTTACGTTATCCTTTTACTTATCCTGTTTACCCATCCGGTGCACACCTAGGTGAACGTAAGTGTTGTCTGCTCACTGTCTGAACACCCGTCAAAGGAAGACGTGGCCCCTGTGGTAGCACAGGGGTCAGAGCACCCATCCCTGCCCTGCCTTGAGCGATGCTTCAAACCCCTGACCTCCTGGGGAACATCTAGCCCCAGACTGAAGTCCGCAAGGGCTCAGGAGAGGGAAAGATACTTTCTTCACTCCCAGACTGAAGTTCTTTGAATTACAAAACTCGCCCAAGAAGCTGATTTAATGCTCAAGGCAGTAGCTTACACTGAGCTACTTTGGGGTGGGCTGCTGTCAGCAGCTGAGATGATAGATAGATAACTCACTGCAAGCTAATTCAGAAGCGTCTACCTGGGCTGCACACACAGCAGCAACTGAGATGTCGGCGTTCAGTAAGGGACTAATGCCATCCACATTATTAGGGAACAACAGGGAAAGGATAAGAGCACGCCTTGTTATGCACATGAACTTTTCCTTTACAATAGCTTCCTAATATTTACATTTTCTATTGTTTGAAAAAATACACATTTTTTTTCTCTGAAGTGACATATGCCAGGTGGACATACCTGGTAGTGAAGATCTCACCCTGCCTGTGTTAATTGGGAGAGCAGAAAGTCAGCAGCATATAGTTTCACCAGGGTCCTATGTCAAAACGAGCAAAACAAATTAACAAAAAAATCAAGATCTGGCATGTAAAATCCGAGTGTTCCAAACTCATGCAGGTATCAAAGGAAAAGAGCGAAAATTCAGGCCGAGAATGAGGGATGCAGAAAACCTTGATTAGGAAAGTGGCACTGGGGGCCTGATGAAGGAATGAGAACATTGCCAGTGCATGAGAGAGGTATGAGTTAAACACCAACACCCGACTATCAAAATACAGACAGGTGAAATTATAATACAATGAAACCCAAGCATGGAATAATATTCTGCTGGGAATTCTTTTACTGTGCTGCAAGGAGCAAATTTCAGATTGTCTTTGCTTGAAAATCCTTTATGCAAAGAAGACCTTTGGCAACTCCTACCTGGATTTGGCATTAAAACCCATTAATCCTCAGCAATTGCAAAGCATTTTTAGTCTAACCTTCTCCTGCCACATGGAAACAGGCAGGAGGAGGAGACAAGTTTTTGGAATATGTCTCCAAGGCTTGTATTATAATGGAAACATTTATGCTGCAATCAGAGATTGGCTGTAGACCATGTAGATGTGCCTATGAGAGCTTTAAATAGCTATCTGGGGAGACAGAGAGTAGAGCAGCATCCACAATGTGATGCTCAGTGCCAGTTTCAAACTCTGCCTGAGACAGCGGAAACGCTGAAGTGTTTAGCACACAGTATCCCTCCAATTAGTGCTAGTGGTGATTGGCTCTATAGGTTAAAACAAGAGCATGGCAGCTTGGTTTCTTTGAAGATCGTGACCCAGGTGACTTCAAAAATCAGCTGGCAGAAAACAGTGGGGACCCCAAAAAAGCCTGGATCAGGAAGGTAAGATAATTGCTTGGCTGATTTTACAAGGAAGAAGGAAGATTGTGATGTGAGGCAAAGACTCAACCTGGATTCTGGAAGTGGTCCATGGATCACTGCCTGCTGTGTTGAGGGAAGGAGCCAGCAGCTCCTTATTATGATTATTATGAGATATCAGATCCTGAGGTAGTGGACAACTCTACCAGCAGCAAATCCTTTATGCTGTCCCGTTCCACAGTGCAGGGTCCCGCTCAAGGGAGACGAAAGCTCAGTACTGACACACCACTCACTTGTGCTACAGGAGAAAAGTATTTTTCTGCCGAGAATAACGAATGGGCTGAGCCAAATCATAGCCAGATGGTCCCAATCAGTGGTTGTTTATACCAAGACCTGGGAGAGCAGGTCAGTCAAGCCCTTTGACCCTAATATTGTCTGTAGAAAAATAATCAATTTACAAGGCCGGGGAGGCTGACCTGTTAGCCCTGTTTGTTGATCCAAGACATAATGGCTCAATAGCTTTAATTATTAAAGCCGGTATAGACAACCATTGATCCTCCCACTTAGTGCCACCTTTCTAGCCTACATCCCAGGGGTTTAGAGCAAGGGCATTTGCAGGGAAAGAGAAAGAACCAACCACTTTGAATGGCTGATCCACCGGCATCACCTAAATTTTGGACCTCGATACTGAAAGTCTGGCTCCCGCCAGGCCATCCATTACACCTCCTCAGAGCAATCAAGTGATGACCCTTCCCTGAAAATGCAAGTCCCTACTTTTCAGCTAACAAGACATTGAAAAGGCCATTTATAGACTTGACCCAGATCATCTGTTCTCTCCAACAGTTCAAAAAGCAATCGGCGTAAAGAACATTAATCGAGTTAGCACCAAGAGGTAATTGAAGACAGTAATTACTCAGTTTTTATAGAGCTGGAAATGTAATAAGGATTTTAAGAAAGTAATAACTGAAGCTTTCTGTAGAGAGATCCCCTGGTGCATACAGTTTAGCTAAGGGCCTATCTTTTTGAAAATACATTTTCTTGTAGTTATTACATCACTGTCTTGCTGGGACATCTCTCCTGAGCCTTTGTAAATGTAATGGGCTTTGCTAAATCTGAATACCCTGTCTCTCTGCATTCTGAGTTCCTGTGTCGGATTGACACATCTAATGCAGCAATAATGCAGGAAACAGAAAACACATTTATATGCTTTACCTTCTCCCAGCTCCCGGCTTCCCTGTTCAAACCTGGCAGATTTCTGTCAGTTGCCCAATTTTTCTTTCTGCTTTGGAAGCCATGACACAAAGGATCGGATTAAATTTCCCAAAGGCACATTCAACTCATATGGAAGCTCCTAGGCTTTGTGGCCAAAAGTTGATGCAAATTTTCCCAGCAGGCTCAAAGGACATTTCATCTTGCTGTGCATTTATTTGCTTGCTTAAATCACAAGACCCTGCAAAGGAAAGGAAAACTCTGATGAAACGGCAAATTTATCTTCACTTACACCTGATGAAATTTGGCAAAAGCCCCCCGTTTATGCAGAGTACCCTGAGTTCAGCTGAGATGCTGGTCCAGTCATCCCCTCCTTCCTGGGACATCTTCAGGATCCATCCCACGTTGCCCCAAGTGCAGGACTCCTGGGTCCTGTTCCTTACTTGGGTACCGATGCCTTACGGGCTCTGAAGCAAGAACCTACATTGCCTCATGCATTTGTTTCTCCACCCTTACTTACTTTTGTCTGAATTATCTACTTACTTCTTTGGGACTGGACTTCTTTCTTACTGTGAACCTGTACTGCCTGCACCAGTCCATAACTGGCTTGGATTGATGAGTTGTTCCTCCACGTCGTTGTTGAAAGAGCAAAGCAAGCAACCTGGCTTCCCTCCCCCTCACCACAAGCCAGTCTGTAACTTTTTGTGGGGCAGAACTCATACTCCACTGACGAGGTCCAGTCAGACAAACAGATGGACATGCTTGAGGGCCGTCATGGTGACAAGAACTACACTCAAGTGAAATGAATGTTTGCTCCTGTCTCTCGTGCTCTCTCTCTGCAACATTTTACCCCCTCTAAAATCACATTATCTAGTAAAATTTGATGGCTTGGATGAATTCCTTGGAAGGTGAAGGTCCAAAAGCAGGATGTTTTTAAACACAGTATAAACCTCAAATTGAAATCTTAAATTTCCAGAGTACCTACCCCAAAAATAAATGCTTCAGAAGTTCAACAGTTTCTCAGTTATGACCAGTTTGGCACATTTGTTGTGTATTTAAACAGTGCTTAAGGTTTAGTAGTACGAGTGGGCCCTGGTCCATAACTGTTGTTTGCACTGCAAGTAATAAAACCTGTAAATACTCCTTTAGGTCTTTCAGTTTGATTTCAAAATCAAAAAACACTGTTGGCAGCTAGAAATATTGAGTGGAAACTCGTATTTTTGTGAGATCCATGCATGAAAGCTATGCTGAATGTGCTGAGCTCGTTTACTATTTCCTTACAGACCCCATCAGATACTGCAAGAGTCAGACCCAAGGTGTCAGGGATGCGGTGTGACAACAAGAGAAGCATTGCCCTTAATAGTACCTTAAAAAAGTCCAGACTTGGCCCTTGAGTTACTGAATGGAGACTGTAAACTCTTCAAGGCAGGTAGCAAACGTGTTCTGAGTTTGTACAGTGCTTTGCACAGTGGTGCTGGCACAACTAGGTGTTGCTGTAACAAGAAGCATCGGTCTTGGCTGAATTATCTACAGCTGATGGGTGTAAGTAGGGGGAGGTGGTGAAAAGATGGTGTGATGCTCCAGGCCCACACGCTCAAGCTTATAATTTCTAATATTCCTGTATTATGCTGTTGCTACAGACATTTTATAGAAGAGCTGATGATTGCATTAATGACAATCACGCCATCTGGCTTTGATGAACCCTTACACTGAGCGGACTGCGGCACCCGCAAAGTTCGACTGCCTAACACAAACTGCCAGGAGCTGAGGGGTGAGTGTCCCACCAGCCTCCCAGGACTGCTGTGAGGGGTGCTGGTGCCAGCACCTAAGCGTGGAAAAAATAAACGCACTGGACAGTGCTCCTTTGTCCGATTCCTGAAGATGCAACGGAAAACGTTGCCTTCACCTATCTTCTCTACTCATACACGGGATCCAATTCCTCCCTTGCGCGACGGCATCAGAAGTCTTCTTTACCACATCTGATATTAAGACCCGACAGTAACCTGCTTCTTTTACAAATGTTTTAATATACATTCCAGCTACACCTGTATTCAAACGTTCTGGGCTGGGAGGACACATTCCATCATACCAGGAGGTAGCTGCAAGAGGAAGCCCAAGTCTGACAACATCATTTGGGTTATGTCTGGTTCTGGCTCTCTTCCAAGTGCAGACATCTCACTACTAGCAAAGGACTTCTGTCCTGCAGGGTTTAGTGGCTTTCTGGCTCAGATCTTCATTTCATGACAGTTCTATCCCCAGTACCTTCTTCCTAACTAGGTCCATTCCCTCTGGAGAGAGAAATCTTCCATGCTCTTTGCTGGGACGGCATCCACCTGGACTAGTTCTTAAATGGCTCTGCTTCAGCCTCTTCCCTGCCACACAGCAAAGTTCTCTGGAGTTCCAGGAAGAGAAAATTGTATTTTAATTAATTGCCTGTGGTTCTAGATGCAGAGCTTCCCGGCATTTTCTACATCACATAACTCATCTCTGCATTCACTTGTTAATCATCTCATTAGTTTTGATTAAAATTTGGTGGGGGATTCTAAGACCTTCTATTGACCCATTCTGGTATATGCTGGAAATTTATTCAGGTCAATTAGACATCTGCCAGTTTCATATTCAAAGGCCATGACATATGTTTGCTCAACGGGGTACGGCAACAAGGAGAAACTGAATTTGCATCCTGAGCAAGGTGGCACAACGGTGTATCAATATCGTTTTTTAATGAGATTTGCTGGCTTTTGCAGACTTGAAAAGGTGTAAATTTATGCTAAAAATGTCAACAAATGCCAGCCAAAGAAAGTTCTGTATCATTCCTGAATGCAAAAGAAACAGAGGGATGCAGTGAGTCATTTTCACCAGTGTATTAACTCCAGGAATTACATCAACTTGCATTTGGCTACACTTGCCTAAGCTAAAAGCCCCTTTCTGCTACTACATCAATACTTTTTGCCCACTTCAGAGGGAAATGTTCTAACTTTAGGAGACCAGTTTCTCCCATATACATCATATTCATGTCAGTCCACATTTTTTTGAAGATGTGAGCTTCAAGCGAACCACTCAAACCCTGCAAGAATTCAGTGAAATATGTGGGTGCCCAGAATGCACTATTGTTTGTATAATAGCAGTGCATTTGGGTAAGGTACAGATATCCATCCTGCTGGATAAGATACAGCTATATAAATGACACTGTGCAGGCAGGTAGGCATAACTTAGCTTTGAATAGCCTTTCTCTGCGGAGAAAATTAGGGTTAGCAGTTCTCCCTGCTGAACTGATGCAGCTCACCTTGCACTGGTTTCTAGTTTCAGCATCTTTGCATCGTTGTACCGTGTTGTGCTGCTGTCCCCTGAACAGAGGTGCATGCCCGGGCCTGAGCAGCTGGTAATCTAAATGGAAAACACTCCTGGGGCAGCAGAAGCACAGAACACCACAACGATTTGCCCAAGTTCAGGCCACAGGGTGGTGGCAGAGCCAGGAGGAGAATCCAGAATTCCTGACTGCCCAATGACACCGGACTAACAGGGACCCTCCTGTTTACTTACGTGTACAAAGTAAGTGCAATCATATACACAATCTGTAGCTATGCATGTAAAAAATGTAAAAATGTATAGCATATTAATCCAGCTCCCTTGAAACCACACAGCCTTTTCATTCATCAGGATGTTGGAGAGAAGCCACTGTCCAATTGATTTGAATGTTTCCAGTATTTATAATTCATTTGGTCTAAAAAACAGTTTCTTCACCAGTTTTGCTGAGTAGCCCTTCTTTGCCAGTTGTCCCAAATGGAGAGTATTGTACACATTTTACATAATTAGCTAATTTAACCAGCTAATTTAACATTAATAGCAAATCTGTGAGTTGAACGCCAGCAAATGAACTCATTAAAGAGAAAAGAACTAGTGCTTTCTCCTTTTTTTTTTTTTTTTTTCCTCCTTTAGTTTTGCACTCTTAGCAAGAAGCTCTGGGGAAATCAGGATTTCAGGGAAATTCAGATGATCAAATAAATAGGGTTTTATTGATGAATTAAAAAGGATGCATCAGAATGTCAAAAAGCTTTTACAGAAAGATGCCAGCCTCATCTGTCCTGTTTAGGAAGGACCCAAGGCTAGAGGACCTGACACAGGCTTTTTAAAATTTATTCTCATTCATGCTATGAGGGTCTCGTAGCCTCCTCAAGTGCTGCACACCCAAAGTTACTTCTTCAGCCCTGAAGCATGCTGTGAACACTGCTTATTTGCAGACATCAGCATGACAGCAGTATCAGCCATTTTATCTCATCGCTCTGGCCTGTTTTGCCCCTCTGTTATCAGCTGAACGACTCTCGGTGCTCAGATGGAGCATGACTGTTGCCAGGAGGGAAGCTCTGCTCCACCGTCCTCCTTTCCAGCTCCAAGAAAAAGCCCTTTCAGATGGTACTACAAGTCTCCCTTTCTCACACACCCTTCTCTCACGGCCCACTCACATTTTTCCCACCCCTGTGCTCCACACCTCCTGCCACTTAGAACCATAGAATCATAGAATCATTTAGGTTGGAAAAGACCTTCAAGATCATCGAGTCCAACCATTAACCTTGAATAGGGTAAGACAGGAAGGGGGCATATGGGAAGCTGTATGATGGGAAGCACACTAAAGAAGTCTATTGCGAGAAGAAAAAGGATGGAGAGCAAGAGTTTGGGGGCATAAGAAAGTAGGGACACTTCTTCGGGAGCTACGGGGCAGGATGATGGGAACACCTTCCATTTTGTTCTCCTAATTCATGGTTAAGAAGCCACTTCTTATAAAATTGTTATGTAACCCTTTAGAGGCTTTCGCATTAGTGTGACTAATGACACAGGGATGTAATCATCTACTCAGCCAAACACTTCCAATAATACTTCATTACTTCAGATACTGGGGTTGGACCAGATGACCTCCAGATGTCCCTTCCAACCTCAACCTTTCTGTGATTCTGTGATTTCTTCTGTTTTGCTGGTGTCTGTTTGTAAAATGGAGGTAATAATACAAGGGATAAGTATGAATACATGGGTTAAACACTGAGATAGTCAAGTAGATCAGCCATGGAGTGTGAAAACTCTCTATTATCTCTGGATACAAGCTCTGCACCTGAACTGTGACTGGATGGACATACTGCAGTTGTGTTGGTGTGAAGATGTGTTTCTTCTAAGGGATGAAGGCACTCCCTCGGGTGGGAAAACATGAGAAAGGTTTAGGCATCTCGGGAGGAGGCATACAAATGGTGAGTTGGAAGGAGAAGGCAGCTCTCCACCTCTCCCCATCGCAGGGTTTGCTGCGCTTCTCTCCAAAGCTGACCCCAATCATACCCTATTACTTCAGCTGGTGATTCCTCTCTTGTTTAGAATAGTATTGGAATATCCTTGCGCAACTTTGAAGCTAAATTAATCCTTGGTTCAATCTGTGTGCGTGTGTGTGTATGAATAATAGATTTGCTGTGCTAAAACTATCAAAGGCTCTGGCAGGCAGCTGCTCGGCTCCCTTGGGCAAATATCCTAGAAAGGAGCTGCAGCACCAGACCAGATTTGCATGTTTGATGCATTGCTGTGTCTCAGTTTAAAAGGAGGCAATCTGTTGGGTCTTAGTTCATTGCATGCCTGTTGAAGCCTAGGCGCTGGACTGCAGCGCAGTAGGAAGGGCAGATTTTTTTCAGGACGTGGAGAAATTTTTCTTTCCCAGGAGCTCAATTTATATCTTGATTAATCTAAAAGTTTGGGGGTTTCATGCTGAGGGATGTGGGGGGATTTTTTAAGAAGCGTGGGTTACAGTAAAGAGGAAAGGAAGGCATCTGCTGGAATCGCTTTCCTACTGGAAAATCAGCTATGCTGTTGGCAAATGCTGTGCCTCAGTGGAGCAGAGACAATTTCAGGTAATTAATGTTCTTCCTTTACCAGCACTGGGAAAATCACGGACTTTAGCTGGAGATTTATACAACTTTATGTCAAAGCTGAAAGCAGCTGTGGAAAGGGGGTGATTCATAAGGGAAGGTTCAGAATCTGCACGCAGGAGCTAAGCCCCAAGTCAAGGATGCTGAGTTGTAGCTGATGAGGTTTAAGCCATTTTCTTCCATAGGCAGTGAGTTGTTCCAGCCATTTTTCTTATTCTAACTCAGACATCCTCCTAAAACCCCCATGTTTGGCAAATAGATGCAGTAAATCCCTCACATACCGAAATAGTAGGGAAGCAAACCCTGCTTTTCAGCTCCAGAAACACATGCCTCCCCTTGCTGACAGCAGTGGAAGTAATAGATTTTTTTGTCATCTCTATGGACAGCTTGATCAGCCAAGAAAGTTTCATCGTGGAGGTCAGAAAGTAAGAACTGCCAAAAGTCAAGCTGAGATAGATCCACTCACAGAAATGAAACCAAATATTAAAAAGTCCCTATGAAGTGGACTTGCTGTAGCATAAGGATTTAGACTGAAGATAACAAGACTTCCCTACCGGCTCCAAACAAAGGAAATAGTTTAAGTAAAACAGTTTGTCTAAGAAAAATGATTTTGATCACAAAATCGTTATTCAGCCAGCCTGTCCCAGGGATACAGTATTTGCTCCATCTGACTTGCCACCACAGCTCAGTCTGGGTGTTTTCATCTGCTTTCATTTCAGAACAGCCTACCCAGCCCCTCTCCCAGGTACACAACTGCCAATCCACTGTGCTAATTTGGCTCTGTTCAAGTACGTGGTAGGCTAGTCCTTGCACCTTTGCTCTTCTCCTTTGTGCTGTCTCTCCGTGCAAAGTCTTTGGTCTTGCAAAGTCCCTGGTCCTCAAAGGGTACTCCAGAGGGATCCTGCTAGAGGTGCAGAAAAAGGCAGAAACAGTTAACATTGTGGTTTCTACAGCTTCCCAGATTCTAATATAAAGAATTTCATTCCTGTCTTCCACCTTCTAATGTGTTGTCCGTCCTACATTTGATCACGTGGGATTAAAGTGAGAACAACAACTTTTAGGCCCTTTGAAGATGAAAAGTGCATAGATGTCTTAAGTACATTTATTAGCATCTGTCTACAAATTGTTCATCTCTGGTTTTACCTGATGAAATAACTAAGGAGACTTTGCCCGCAGCATCCCATGAGACCATTTCTATCTATTGCCTATAACAGGTTCTGAGTATTCTTTCCAAACTCAGCGAACAATGTTGTCCCTGCCATGAAAAGCCTTCAGCCTGAGACAGATAAAAAGAGAGAGGACACGGCAAGTTAGTAAAACCCGCTAATAAAATGCTTAGGGCTAAAACGTACCACATTTAAGGAAAGATTCCCTCTTATCCTTGTCTTTCTGCTGCCAGTTTTTTGTTAAATCAATGTTAGTAGATTTCTCAGCTTCCTTGTCCTCAACTAAATTGCATTTCCTCCAGTGACAGCTCCGTACAGTTGCTTCTGGAAATGGTCTTGGGGCAGTTCACTGTGAACTAACCTGACACTGCTCAGTACTAAAGAGGATTTTGGGGCGCTAAGTGCTCCCAGAAACTCTTTCTGCACAGGGCAGTCTTTCTGGCATTGCCCCAAGAAAGGACAGTTTGCTTGCCAGAGATACAGAATGGTAAAAGGCTAAGATTGATGGAGACGAGGCTGATATAAAATGGCTACGATAGCATTTGGGTTTAGGACTCTCAATTTTTGCTTTGCAGAACGTCCTCAAAAGGTGCATGAGCAAAGGCAGGAGGTAAAGGTGAGCCTACAGAAGTGGAGATGGAAACTGTTTTCATGTCTGTTTTGTGAATCCGTTGTTCTTGACAAGAATATTAAGTGTTAGAGGAGCATCTCCAGAGTTTGATCTGAAAACAGAAATAATCCTTTTACGGATTTTTATACTGGGGCAAGAGAGCTGCCTGGGGAAGAGGTAAAGGGACCCTGTACCTGTTCGAGGACTAACCTGTCAGTGTCATTGGTTATGATTGACATGCCTTCTGTTTTTACAGATGTAAAGTTTACAATCAACTTTTAAAAAATACATCTGTGTTTATCCTGGACAGGAGGAGAAAAGGAAAATATTTACTTTTGTAGCTCATACGATATTAGCTGGAAGACCTGTGAAGGTGCCTATTGATATTCATGGGTTACTTCCTCTACTTTTAAAAGCATCACTGTTCTGTCTGTGAGAAACCTCTTCCTCTGGACTGTAGCTCCACTTTCAACTTGTCTGACCTTTATATCTGCAGCTTGATGAGTTAAATCAGTGTCACAGCCCATGGAGTTGCGAGGTTACTCTGACAGAAGCACAGAGACACTGTCAGTTCTGGTTTTCATGCTTGAAGATCTCACCGCTCCCGTAAGGTGCAATTTGCACTCCCTTCACTTGCAACACCTCAGAGGAGCAGAGAGAGCGTACGGGGGGGGGGGGGATTTGGCTCTCCAAGGGGCACAGGGGATTGTTTTGTACAGGGTGCAAT
Organism: Astur gentilis; assembly: GCF_929443795.1. Lineage (NCBI taxonomy): Eukaryota > Metazoa > Chordata > Aves > Accipitriformes > Accipitridae > Astur > Astur gentilis. The sequence goes on from NC_064890.1 coordinate 2,906,087, forward strand.
CCTATGGGTGGCAGAAGGATGGACCAAAAGACCAGGCAGAGTCTCCTTTTCCCCTCTACCACCTGCGATTTACACAGCCATTGCTGGGGGCAGCTATCAAAACCCAAGCAAATCCCAAGTGCCCTCCAGACAAAAGGCTAATTTAATTTAAAATTGATTTGCACTCTTGGTACAAGACACTTGATTTTGTAACATTCAGCAGTAGCATAAAAATAAAAAGAGCATCTAACACTGATTAACATCTGAGTCATGGATTGCTGGGGTATGTTATGCCAGCTGAATTTAGCTATTCAACTGGCACGGTAACTCCTCTACAATATTAAACTTTCCTGGCGTAATTTACCACTCCTTCATTCATTTGTGCATATGCTCGGCACATGGTCCCAAAGCTTGCATGATGATTTTGCCATATATAAAAGGCACACTGACTTTTCATCAATAAGATGCGCATTGTTATTTGACAAGAACAATGTGCTCAAAGAACAGGCTCACAATAGCTTCTATCAATCAAGCGCTCTGTGGAAAATAAAAAATGACAATGAAACCTACAGCATTAAATAACCCACGGTGCTGGAAATTAATCAGGAATCTGGTGTGCTTGAAAAACAAATGTGTTTTTAATAAATTGGATTTGAGTATCACTTACAAGCCATGGATTACCAGCTGAATGGAGACTGTTTTGATTTGCACTGATAAACTCTGGGGGAGCCTGCCCATGTATATATTCAAGCCATTGATGTCACCATAAGCCTGCTGGGCTTGGTGACATTTAAGCAATGTGGACACTATTCTTTTTAATACATACAGAACCCGTGCTTATAAAAAAAAAAACCAACCCTAGTCGCTGATCCTGCTCCCAACTATACCCGAACAATCTAAGGGTTAATAATAACCTCTGAAAAGAAAATATTTCCCAACATGTAACAATTCACCCCTTGAGGAAAAGATGAAAGAGTGTATGACATAAATTAGCAGTGTCACTGGCTGTCTTGAGTGGAAGAAACTTGGGTGTGACATGAAAAGGGAGGGAGAAGATCTCCCCAGAAATAGCACCAAAGGTAAATGACTCCGGTATTTTTAAGTGCTCATTATACAGCTACTATTAACTCACTCCTCTGAGCAAGTGGAGAATGAGTATCCTCTGTTTTCATAGCTTTTCCTTCTTGCTTCAAAATTTACAAAGCCCTAAATTAGAAAGAAAAAACCCCAAACGTTCATACCATTATTTTTCAGCAAGTTTGCTATCTACCTGCAGCAGACCCTCTCACCCCTTTCCTCCACCCTTTCATTCCAATAAAACCAGTTTCGGAGAGTGCCTTGATTAGCAGACTAAGGACTGAACCCCCTCTCACCGTATTCTTGCTTAAACAGAACACTCACTGAGGTCAGGAAAACACTGAATACCGTTCCTGGGATTTGGCTTTTGAAACTAGCACCTGTGAGAAGAATTTCTGCCACTAAGGACTAGAGTTTGAACAGCACAAGCTGTAGGAAGTTAGCGTGGTGTCTGGGGAAGTCTTCAGCTTTTTATCTATTCCACTGAGTGATGTCTCCTCTTAAGTGACTGAAAATGCAGAAGAAGACTGTACCTCAGAATTATAATCTATTTAATGAAGACAGAAATATGCAGAAAACCAAAAAGCCTATGGAGAGCAGAGTGAGACTGCCAGTTGTTTCCCATCCCGTTAGAGCAGGAGGACAAAACTGAGAGGCGACAAATTCGAAGTTGAGGTAAAAATGTATTTTAGCAAAGATTTCTTAGTTAATCTGCAAATCTCACTGCCACGAGATAGCACTGAGGCTTGGAGATTTGAAGGACTCAAACAAAAGGTGTGGATACTATTTTGTCAAATTAAAATAGGCAGTTGCAATAAATGCACATTACCAAAAGAGCTCAGAGAAGACAATATATCTTCTAGCCTCAAGGTATAAACCACATTCTGACTTTCAGAGGCCAGGAATAAACTCTTCCTAAGACATATAACAGGTCACGGCTGAGCCACCTGGGAGTGAAGTGGCGCTGGCTGCCCTCAAAGACGGCGTCAGGAATTACGCAGCCCACTGGCCTGGTCATCTCTGAACATCCCCATGTGCCTGTCAGACTTCTGATTTGAATAGGAAACTCATTCGTTTTCAGGATGATCACCTCCAGCATCATTAGATGCAAAAGCAGGTACATTATCTAAGTCGGCCTCATCTGTAACCAAACTCCCATTGACTTCAGCAGGAAATATCACTCTAGCCCACACAGGATTAGCAAACTTCAAAAAAAAAAAAAGGCGCAAGCCTGAGTGTTTAAATCCCACTGATCTCAGCCAGAGCTGTGAGCATATCAAAAGAGAGGGAGCCGGACCCCTAGCTTCTGTGGTTTCTTGTCCAGCCCAGGCAATCTCATGCATCCTGGGCTCTTCTCTTCTCTACAATTAGACTGATAATTAAGAAATAGCAGCGTAATATAAATGGATAGTTGCTGGCTAGCACCGTTAACATCAGGGATAAATTGAGCAGTAATCTGCAAAGGATGTTATTGCTATTATAAAAATAAAGATCTGTCTCCCCAGCCAATCAATTCAGCAGATATATACCAACAATCAAATTGTTAAAAATGACTTCTATAAATTACCCAGTCTTCCATCTAATGGAGCTAGAAACATCTGTGAGACAATTTAGAGCTGATATAACCATACGTCGGGAGCGCTTTTTCATCCTGATGCCTTTCCATTCTCTTCAAAGCTGTTGTACTGTAGCAGGCATCTTTGTTTAATGCACCCATGTGAAAACAGACTGTATTTCACACCATGGGTTAGCAAAGTAATTTTGGCAGAAATGCTCAAGAATATATGCATTTAATATGGGTGGAATAATTCAATTTCCTCCTTATTATTTCAGCTATGCAGTTACAATCTCCTTAATTCTTCATTAAACCCTCTGGGCTTGGGGGATGTTGCCGTGTTTTATGATCTGCCATACTTCTTTCAAATGAACATGGAAAGACACACAGAGGACCAGTTATAATCGTGTATTTTTTAGTCAGATATACTGTGATTTCGGCTAAATCAGAGCAATTTAGCACCTTGCTTTGGTCATGGCAGTGTTAGCTACATGGCGTGTTCACGCTGCTGATGGCTGGCGCCTGGGCTCAATCACAAGGCACGTAACGGGATTTATGGGTGGCAGGCTCTTCCTTTTGCATCTTCGTCCTGGCCGTGCCCAGCCCAGACTGCTCCAGCTGGAAGCCACCAAGTGGCACTTCTTTGCCTGCAAGTTACTACCAGTGTGTTAGTTTTTGGAAGGGACAGGGTGAAATGAATATTGTCCTTTCTGGCTGCTCTATTCAGTCCTTACTGAAACAAATAAGGAAAATCCTGGCTGGGGAAGGTAGAGAGCTTTCCATTTTCCATGTGGAACAGTTGGAGGATCAGGGCTTACATCTCGGGCAATCTGCTCCTGTGAGTTGCAGAGCAAAAGAGCTGGTGGCCACTCGGTTGGGTTTTCCCAGTCCCTGGAAAGCACCTTGACCATTGTTGTCCAAGAAGCCCTCATTAGCCTCTGCTTTCCATCACGCATTAAATCCATACCTTGCTTCTCAAGGCCCTGGTGATATTGCTTCTCCCTGGCTGTTGGACCATCGCCGCTTTTTGATGCATGCTGAAGAGGAGAGCTAATTTTTCTGCCTGGGCACAATGTATGATAATCTAGGCTCTCTAAATGAAATTTGGACTGTGGTCTAAGTATAGAGGGACTGGGAAAGACCCCTAGCTGCCAGCAAGCAGACGTTGCCACAATCAGCCTGCTGTAGAACGGACATCAGATGGGAATAAATCTGAAAACAGTTTGGTCTAAAATCTCATCTGTGTGCAAATGTGGCTTTTCCTAATTTTTCAAATAGGATGGGTACAAATGGGACCTGCTCTTTCTGAAGCTGTGCAACTCTCATATTGGTTTAAATTAACTTTGCATGAACCTGACTTTCAAATCTTAAAATTAGCTCCAACTTCCCTAGCTCTCTCTAGTCTGCTCTACGTACATTTTCTTCTCCCTTGCCTACTTTAATTCCATTTTCAAACCTCTCTTGCCTCCATGAAAAACACTCTACTAGATTCATCTGCGTTTCCAGCTATTGTCCTCTCTCCACTTCCTTTTATCTATGTACTTCTCCTGCATTCATTTTTCCCCTCCCCATTTAGCCTTCCAGTATCCTCTATCTCCACGGAAACCACTTCAGAATCATTCCTGCCTGAGCAAGTGGCCAAAAATTTACGTCATTTTCATCCCCTATCATGATCTTTGATCTTACCCTTTGAGTTCTTGCTTTCTCTTGGCTTCTGTGACTTGGTGTCACTGTCACCTCTTTAGATGCTCTCTGAGTATTTCTCTCTCTGCAGCTATCCCCTTCTTCGTCCCACTTTTTCCTATATTTTGGAATCCTTCTCCAGGGTTTTTTTACCCATCAACTGGTAGTTTCAGTCTAGGGCAGATTTGAAACTGTCCTGCATATCAATGGCTTGCAGGGATCTGTCTTCTGTTCTCCAGTCCAAATCTTCTGACTTGCATCTTCCACCACCTTTCTGAGGACTCAATTTGCATATTATTTCATCTGGAGAGCACAAATTAGTTGACTTATTTATCTGCTTTGGCAGACCTCATTTCATAGTCAGGGTCATATTTATTCCATCATTCATCTTCACCTTTCACTCATCTGCAGTTGTTTACAACTTTATTTGAATTTCCACTGGGGCACTTCAGAAACCTTAGAATTCAGATCGAGCTTCCCAAAGGACTCACTTTCCTCTAAGCTCTTTCTACTACCTCTGTTAACTAATACACTTAGTAACACCATTCTTTTTCTTGCATTCTGGCTGATTAAACTGAAGATCATGTTTGACTTCCCTTTTCTTTCCTGTTGTACTTAATGCTGCAAAAATCCACCCCTCCCTTATTTGTCCTGACAGTTAAAATACCTTCCCACCTTTCCTGAATCAATATGCCACCGACTATCTTTGCTTCATCAATCCCTAAAATTTTGCTATCACAGCACTGATGGCAAGGCATGTGCTATTCCTGGAACAAAGTATGTTGAGATATGCAACCGATGCTGAGCGACTAATCCTGATCTGCGTCCCGTATTGCCCAGACCCTTTAGATGTGCTGAGATGCTTCACTTGCTTTTCGTGACTCCTGAGGAGGTCAAAGGCTATAGAGCAGGTTATGACGTGCTTAATTTTCTGGTTCTGCTTGGTATTCTCAGCCAGGGAACAGCAATCCTGTAATGGATTGCTGATTTCATTGTAAGTGTCCCAGGTGCATCTATTTTGGGCAAGTTACATCTCTTTTCTGCAAAACACTCAGTAACTTGTTTTATGACTAGGAGAGTGACAAATAGTAGTAATAATTTCAAATGTCATCTGGCAGAAAGCAGTAGCTCCTACACACACTCAATCCAAATACAGTCAGTTATCTCTGAGCGTAGGAGGTGTTTCATACTTAATTCCACCTGGACCACGTTGTTCCCAGAACTGTATTTGCTGCTTCCACAAGTGGGTAATTCAAGTAATAATGATGTAACCTAGACAGTCTGCCTTGCGACCATTTTAGTCTGTGTTTCTGCCTTTTTTTTGTCCAACTCTTCTAACATGTCTACGCATCAAAGACGTCTTTCTTGGAGGCAAACCAAGAACAGCTGGAGTGGATCAGAGGTGTCAGTGGTACCCTGTTGCCATTAGGCCAGCACAGCAGGTGTACTCTGCATGGGCATGCTCGATATATTCAGCAAAACAGCAGGTGCACCATATATGAACATAGCTTTAACATTCAGTGGCAACCAAACAGTTAAGATACCCAGAATAATAGTGGTATAGTAAATTAGATGAAATGAGGAGAGGGAGGAGGAAGACCGACAACATTCCTGTTCGTCGCATTGATACTGAGCCAGGGTGATGCTGGTTTAGATATCATATTTGATAATACTATTCTGCAATGTATATCCAAATAGTAAGAAGCCCACTGATGTGAGTGTTTACATTGGCTGACTCATCTCTACGGGCAGTGGAGAGAGACCGGCTTCTCCAAGGGCATTGCTGAACAGAAGCTTAAGTTAGGTGAAACTAGAGAACTTCTCCTTCACAGTAGAAACCAAAGATTAGCTTCCCAGCTTGTCTGGTTTAATGTGGAGATGTGGATACCTCACAAGCCATACTTGTCGATAGCACAACCACTGTAAGCGTGGTCTGGTCTAAATGGAGATATGTCTGTGTGCAAAGTTAAGTGCTCCAGTGTATAATGAAGTGCTCTGTGTCATAACATGTCATGTTAGATACCGTTATGACCTAGGCTGATGTGATCCAACTTAACAGACTGTCTTACTCTAATGTTACATGCTGGGAATATGCAGCAATATGTCAATGCACTTAGTCAGGCAAGGTACTAAAGTAAATAAAATAAAATGGAGCTCTTAGCAGCTATTTCTTTTTTGTATTTGCAGTTGCAATTGGGGAGTAACTAATTTAGTCAGAACAAAGTGGACATCCCCAGCATGGATGCGCAGCTGCTAGATTTCATGTCATGCTAGCCCCATTTGCTTTCAAAACCCAAAATGAAAACACTAAGTAAAATCACCTTTGGGAGGAAAAGACAAATGGAACATTTCCTGGATGGAGAAACACATTACATCAAGAACCTGAGGTCCGCAGCAAATGCACTATGACAACCCCCATTCGGAAGACATCCCAGTGGTCCTGTTACTCCAATTTATACTGCGAATTGTGACTTTTGCTTCGAAATGAAATGTATCTGTCTCAATTGCCAGGTCTCAATTTTAAAGCAGCCACAGAAAAATGGGGAAAATTGGGTCGTTTCACTGCAAAAAAATAGTTAGACTTGACCTCTTCCTACTCATTTAAGGACCTGGATTTTGCATGTGCATAGACAGGAACATAAGAACAAATATTCCAACTCAAACTAAAGGTGTATCTTGTTCAATAACCTGCTTCTGAGAGCAAGCACCCTAACAGACTTCCTTGGTACGCTCTCCCAGCCTCTAGAAATTTGCAGATTATGAGTTTTGTGAGTCTTAATTGACGTTCTAGTGTTTAATAACCTTTGGTGGGTTTTATCCACTCATGCTTTTCTGAGGTCCTGGAAAATTTCAACACCCACATCTTGCAGCAATGAGCCCTGCAGTTAAACTGTGTGAAGCATTTCCTTCTCTGCTCTGAACTAGCCACCTCCTCATTTCATCGGTGTCCTCTAATTCTTGGCTTAAAAGAGTCAGTGAACAACTGTTTCCTATTCACTTTCCCTGTGACCTTCAGCTTTTCACAAATCTCTATTACATTTCTCCCCCTCCCCTTGTTTTTTTCCCATACACAGGGCCCATATGATCATTCCTGCCATGGAAGCCATCCCATTGCTTGTCACCCTTCCCTTAACCTTTTCTAGCTCCACTTTATCCCTTTATCCTTTCCAAGACCAGGAATCCAGTTCTGTACACAGTGTTCATGGCACACTGGGGATATCTTCAATGACACCATGACACTCTGCTGTGTTTTCGCATGTGCTATAGGGAGAGCATACATTGGCACTGTGCAAGTGGAACAGCCAAAAAAAAGCAAGAGCTAGGAGCTACACAAGATCCTGCATGGTAGGTGGTGGCACGGCCTCGTTTATATTGGGATTTGGGGTATTAGCATGATTAGAGAAGTTAAGTTCATAGCCGATAGCACATATTAACAGCTAGGTAATACTGGCAGTTAGTAAGAGAATGTAAAGATATCAACAGCAAATCCGTGGCTGAGGGAACTAAGGACAATAAGGTGTTTTAATAACAAGGCTAATGTAAAAATATCAGAAAGAAGTGAAGCCTTTAGGATATGCATGATACCAAATAAGGCTAATAAAATTGCTGATTGTGATTCAGAAAAAAAATGAAAAGTTTCATAAATATTCTTTTTTTTAATAAAAGTCAGATTTTGTATTCATATTGTAGGGTAGTGAGGAAATACTTTTGATTTTAAAAGTAACTAGGAAGTATATTAAGCAGCAACTATTAAAGTTGAACATACTTACATTGACCATATAACTAGCTCCTAAGGGTATTTAAAAAGTGGCTGAAAAGCTCTCTAATCCATTAAATGTTTATTTTTCATAGCTCTTGTAGTATTGGGGAGGTTCTAGAGAACTGGTAAGATTTCGTGTTGTAACAATACACTACAGGATAAAGGGGGTGGCCTCAAAAGTTCCTGCTCAGTCTGACTTCAGCAGGGGATAAAATTACAGAAAGGCTGATATGGACTGCAATCAGTACAGGCTTTCAGCAAGGTAGGATAATTATGGCAATCGATGGGCCTGTGTGGAAAATAGCTCATCAAGAGAACTTAATTTTTTTACTGGTCTACAAGCTTGGTTCTGAAAGATGACCATGTTGGCATACCACAAGACTCTGATAGACAGGTGCTAGAGAACCTTGCTGTGAAAATTTAGGACCTGGCTTCTCTCGGATGCCTGTTCCCTCCTCTCTGCAAAGCTTTCTGCCCCAGAGCAGAGCTAATGAAGGCAATGTGCATGAATGGTGCTGTTGCTATTCAGTACCTATATCAGGATTCTGGTAGAAAAAGCAAAACAACTATCGGTCACATTTGAAGATGACTCCAAAATTGAAGAAGTCAATAATGACCAAGCTGGAGTGACCTGGTGAGATGCGTTGACTTGAGCCTACCTGCAGGAGGAGTCACCGCAAGGTCGTACATCCCGCTCTGAAGAGCGTAGGTCAATGCTGACAAGATGGGAGACATAATCTGTGATGTCGCAGCCAGCTTGGGGCAACAAGAGAAACTTGCCTGAAGGTGAGTTCACAGCGTGATGCCGTAGCTCAGAGAGAGGATGTGATCCCTGAGTACACAAGCAGGGAGCAGGAATGGAAGAAAGGCAATGTTTCCTCTGCATAGGGCATTTGCAAGACCATTACTGAATATCTACATCCAATTCTGACATCTGCACTTTGCAAAGGGTGTTACAAGATGATAAGGGTAAAAAAAAAGAGTGAGAACGATGCAAAAAATCCACCTTAGAGTGAGACGGTTGAGAAGCATATTCTAATTCATGTCTGCAAACTGTTCTTGCATGAACTCCCTGTTAGCTTTGTAAATGTTGCATTATATTTTGTCTTTGAGAGATGCGTCCAGGAAGGCAGCAGTCTCTCTCCCCATCCTTCCTATTTCTGTATTCCATTTTGAATATTGACTTCAGTTTGGTTGCAAGCCTTGAAATGCTTTTAGGAGTCTGACGCTTTAAAACTTGGAGTATATCTCCATAGCTTAGTGAAGATTCACAATGGAGAATGCACTATATACTAGTGAAGCGCAGTTCTGAAAAGCCACACTTCTTCTGGTGCTTGATCTGCGAAGCCTATAGCTAGCTTGTACATATCTCCAAGATGCTGTGTTTTATCGTATTGGCAATAATCTATGCCTGGAAAGTAGTGACAGCAAAATTATTTCCCTACTTGGCTCTTGGCTTCACACATTTGAAGTATGTCTGAGTAAGAAACTCCTTTGCTATGGCTGATTTTTGTTTCTTTATTCACTTGTTGTTCATGAAGGGTGAAATCAGAAAAACAGAGCTGCTTGCGGTAGGTGCAGAGAACATGGGGAGAATTGGGAGCAAACAGCCAGACACCACTGGCCAAGAAAGGCATCAGGCAAGAGTTCAGCACCAGCCCTGTGTCTGCTAACCCAACAGAGAAGAACCTTGTCAAGTCTTGACAGAGAGCCAGGGGGTATCAGGATATACGGCCACCATATCAGATTCAATATCTTCTTTCAGAAAGTGAGGTGTGCCAAATTGTCACAAGGTAAAGAAGACTTGATCACAGTTTACAGGTGGCTTACCTTTTGTCTAGCAGGCAAAGGGATAGTGGAAAGCAGGAGCTGGAAGGTGGGACCTCTTCTACAGGCAGGATTCATGAAGGAGGTGGATGGTGGCGGATCTCAGTGTTTTTCTTCTGTACTTTTTTTCCTAGGTATGGAGCTGGTGTTGTTTTCCCCTGGGTAGCAAATATAATTGCAGACCCCACCCCAGAGTAGTCAATGGTCTCCTCAAAGCTGAAGCTGACCCAACTGTTTAAGCACTCTCCTAAACTTTGATATATAGGTTTAGAGTTGTTTTCACACCAATATTGAAGAAAAGATTCTGATGTTTTATGAATTACATGGTCTCAGGACAGCAAGCTGCACTGCAGGTTCATATCCAACAATTCCCAGAGTTTGAGAATATTTATTTCTTGGTTTGAACCAGTCACCAAACATGAAGAAACACTCTGATCCTCCAGCAACTTCCATTCCTGGAGCATAAATCTTCTGCAGGCAGAAGCTTCAGAGATATGTCTTAGCTGTGTTGAGCTGCTGTGACTGTCTAAAGATATGAAGGAGGTCAAGGGAGAGGGAATGGTGATACATTTGTTAGGCAAACTGACAAAGTTGGAAGAAACAGGGAAGGTCTGGTGGTCCCCACCTCTCCTGGAGACCATGCAAAGCCATAACGAAGGAGCTATATGTCCAAAAGTTTGTTTCCTACGGATGCATCGGTTGTTCTGATTAAGGATATTACCTCACTTTGCTACATACAGACATTTGGTGTAAATTAGGATGTCTCTGGTGATATCAGTAAAGGTATGAACACTTTTAGCAGCTGAGCATCTGGCTCATTCATTTGCAAAATGTTCAGGGATTACTAGAGGTTAAGCATACTCTATAAATGTCAGATGTCGACAGCATTACATTCAGCGATAATAAACTTTAAGCAGAAGAAAGTTCCCTTAAAATATCAACCTTTCACCCAGCAGTGCTCATTTTAGAGTTTAAAAGATGCTGCACATTACTGGCCCATAAATAATAGTAATGAAAAGGTCAAGCAACCTGTTAGGAAAATCTTACTGTTCAGTGAATGAGCTTGCTGAATCACAGCTAGTATGAAATGCCAGTATTAGAGCTCTGGTTCATTTGTGTCCAGCCCGCTCCAATTCATGCTGCTAGACCCTGTCGTTGCTGAAATCTGAAATAATCTTGAAGCTACGGTGACTGCACAACATGTCAGAGTTGCATTAGGCAAAACTTTTAAACCATTTTTCCTGGTGAGGTAGGCAATGTTTTCAATAAGAATGTTTTGCTCTTTAAAAAAGTGCCACATTATTTCCTCTGATGGGAAATACTTTATTTGGGGAAAAACCCAGCCAAGAAAGGAAAAAAGCTACAGTAGAGATGAGAATACAGAACTGGCCCCTCAAAATATAATGAAAACCTTTGGGAAAATGTTGGCTTAAAATTTAAACAGGAAAGATTAGATTTTGTTTATTTCTTCACTTTTCCATTGAAAGTGGCATTTTAAGAGTAGGTTTTTAAAAAAAGAAACAGTTTAAAAAGTACAGAATTGGGAGCCAAGCTTGTAGGAGCTAAGTGGGATCCCTGAAGGTCAGAAATTTCTCCAGGAGTTCTGTGGTTGTCACAGTTTGGCCACCAACACAACCACCCTCAGCACTTGTTCATTATAGATGTTCAAACCCACCTCTTGTGACCTCTTATCTCCTCATTCCTCTCTTCTGTCAAATCTCACACTTTGCTGTAGCTATTGTGATAATTATACCCCCAAGTCTTTATCATCAGTGCAGTTCACTGTTGGATGAGGTTCTTCACTTGATGATATTTATTAGGTCTTGAAGATGTCTTTTAAGATGTTTGGTTTTGAATTGGTTTAAATAAAGTAAGAATCTGAACCCCAATCCTTAAAAATCTTTCACTGCGTGTTTAAAAGCAGAACTAAAGGCAAAAGATCCAAAAGTTGCCCACACACTAACACTGGGAAACTGTACTTCTGGGCTTTATGGCACTAAGAACATATTTTATTTTAAATTTTTTAAATTATTTGTATTTTCATTTTATATTTTCCAGAAAACACAAACTGGAAAAATAGTCAAGTTATATGAAACATTCTCTGTCAGAATCAATCTATTCTAAACTTTTTTGAATGCTCAACAATACATTTATTTAGGCTGTTTCATCGAAGCTATGATAATAAGATCTGGGTCAGATCCACAGACCCATTAAGACGCCTGCCTTTAGTGCGTTCACAAAGATTTTGGTACGCAACATCCAGTTTTGGTTTTGAGCACCTGAATTTGAATTTTAGTAAGGGAGATGCAGCACGTACCCCACCTTTCTGTCCTGCCTCCTCTAGATGCCAGCTGTAAATCCTGTGTCTCCTAGAGCTGGGAAGGGAACACAGGACTCACACCTTCTAATCCTCTTGCAACCATCAAACCACTTCAATAAAAATATATTAGTTCATACAAATTATCCAACATATTTTTTTTTTCCAGTACTGCCAGAAAGCAGCATCTCTTTTTTTTCTCTTGTTTCCAAAAGCTGAATATCTATGGGAAACAAGAAGTGAGTAAGAATTTACAGCAGGTTTTTTATTTTCCCTGTTAGGTTGCAATAAAGATTAGGTAGGTCAGTGCTGTGCTGTTCAAAAGTTTATTTACTTCACACTGTGATTTCTCCTTGAAAGAGTAAGGGCAAAGTAACCTTTGGATCTACAAAAGCTCTGGCACTGCTGTGATTACTCCAAGAGAAATTTGTATATTGTTAGGTTGGCAGCAAGCTGCTCAATCCCGCAAGAGATTCAGCTAATAGCTCAGGTGAGCTGAGAAGAGCTGCGGTTACTTGGATGTTTCTATACTGCATATCATTAATTAATCTACTACAGCTAGCTCTTCCTGAGCCATTGTATATTCCCTGCTTATACAGTCTTATCGACCTGACCCTGGGGAAAATCAATTCTTGTAATCTATCTTATTACATTTAAATATATGTACAGAACTTGATATAGTACAACAGCAGTGGGGCTTGAAAGAGGCAAGGAAAAATGTCTGGAAAGGAGGAGAAAAAGGAGGAGAAGCAGATAACACATTGTTACATGGGGGTAAGCCTTGCAGATCTGCTCTAATTTAGTTTTTTCCAAATTCACACCATTATAAACTAAGAACGGGGTCTTAGGCAAAAGGGTCATATGCATCTCAAGTACAACTTGGTGCAAGCACAACTTGGGGATGTACATCCCCAGAAATCCACGGCACATCTGACCCTCTTACAGCCTCATCTGAGCATCCTTAAGTCTTACAAAAGTCCTTGCAGTTCATGCTTTTAACTCTTGGGGTCCCTGCTGTTTTGGGCAAAATACAATCTCTAAAGACAGAGGGCGGGTACGGGGAGGCTGATTTGTAGAACAGATGGAGTTGTTGATACAAACTGTTTTTTTTGTTTAAAAGCGATGAATACCTTAAAAGTGGCCAGTGAAAGCCCTGGAGACTATCCATCTAAGTAAAGGCAGCACAGAGCACTCATGTTTGTTGTTGTCCCATTTTCAGCTGTGCCTTCACTTGAGGTGGAAAATGGGTGAGGCTGCCATAGCGAGCTGAAGCCAGAAAAACCTTCCTGTGCCCCCGAACCATCCTGGGGTAGACTGAAGTGGGTGCAGGTGCCCGGGATTAGGCTAGTGTACACTCAAATGACGTGAAAACCCAGTTTTATAATGGCAATCTGCGCAGGCAATGAAGATGTGTCAGCTAGGTACCTTTCAGCCTTCTCCTCTAACAGCTTTGCCCCTCTCTTTTGTTTTCTCTTCATAAGCCAACTTTAGAGAAAAGGGATAGGAAGATCTAAAAGCCTTGCTTTGGCTTCCTTCCCTCTGACAATAGATGCAATGACAAATCCGAGATGCTGCCAGCCCTCCTTCAAGGGCTGGATTGATGTCCCTGCCTCGTGGTTAGACCCAGCTGGGAGAAGGGGAATTAGGCCTTGTCTTTCAATTACTGCTGTTTTGCTCAGGGCCGCACATTGAAGCCTCCCAGCGGAGAAGTCCTTCTTACCGCTTATAATCTCTGGATTGTATTTGAAAATAAAGCTTTTAATTAAAACTGGCATTTCTCAGCTTCCCACTGGCAGCCGACATCTGCCTGCAAAGAAATATCTTTTGTGACACTTGCAGTACAGAAGCCCAGTGTTAAAGAGAGTAAACTAATTCCCCGCTCTCCTGCCATCAGATGAGATGTGAAAGACAAGCTCCTCAACACTTAGGTCCGTTAAAGATCCCACGGCATTTCGCAACAGCAAGGGGGTCAACCCTGGTGACCTGGCTGGATTCCAGCTCAAGTAATCTCCGTCTCAAATCCCACCCCCTGCAGTTCCTTACGTGACATAATCTCCTTCCCTTCCCAAGCTCCTATCATCGCTGGGAGCTGTTGATGCAAAGATTTAAACAGCTGTTCGGTTGGCTAGAAGGTGACGGCCTTTCATAGATGTCTCCTTCCACGTGCACCCCAAAATAACGCAATGGCATCCTTTCCCAACCCCAACACGTTGCCCCAATCTGAAGACAAACCTTGCGAAAAATTTTATGCCCAAAGCAGTATTTTGGCAGAGTCTTCAGCATTGGTCCATTTCAATTGCTGTAACCTAACTACTTCCATACTGCTCTCTGTATTTTGTCACTGAATTAACATTCAAGGATGTAGAGAGTCTTAATAGTATTGGCAAAGTTCTTTAAGGACTTCAATTGCACAATGATACAATTGAATCCTCTTATGATATCTTTTGAATCTGATGGGAGTCTTTGTGTTTTAAGTGAGGATCTTGACATGTAAATTAATTTGATTATGCCTGTTTCTCCAGGGGTCCTGAGGGCAAGGTTTTTTTCCTCTGTTCACAGTCGTGTATTCTGATGTGGGCTAATCGTCCCTCTTCCTTCTCCCTGCAGCAGCCTGCACTTCAGGCGTTTTATGTACCAAATCTGTCATGTGCAGCATAATGCTGGTGAGGGAGCATGGGAAGAGGGCAGATTGAAACGCCTTATTGACGATATCTCTGATAGTCATGTTAGAGGTCTGTCCTGTGAATTTTACAACAAGTTTCATGAAGTCCTGGAATTCCATCAACCAAAAAAAGAAAAACCAAACAAAAAAACAGGTGGGAAATGGTAAAGATTCAACACCAGAAAATAAAAATCAAAATCACTTATCCTCCAGCACTGGCAACCCCAAAGTGTCATGAAAGTAATGGAAAAACAATAAGTAGAAACCAAATGTGGCCTCAGGAGTTTGTTCATAAATTTATACGGCAATAGCACTGCATGTTCTCAAAACCGAAATAGCCTCAAATAAGATATTAAAACTCAGAATCATCTCTGCCAATGTAACATTTCTATCTGATACAATGGAGATTACCCTGTGGATATTTTATGGTTTTAGCAGCTTTTTTCCCTCCCGTCATTAAATATTTAATAGTTCTAATTTATCACTTTAATATTGAGTTGTTTTGGCTTAGATGCTTGGGCCATGAACTGAATTGCACAGAGGAGAGGAAACTGTGCATGTTTATCAGAGTTACATACTGAAGAAGGATGCAGTGTGCTTACATCTCCAAGGCCTCGTACCACACATGATCACTTGTGTCAAGGGAAAATGCATTCAATACCCTTCTGCGAACCAGTACCACGTGGCACCAGCTCTGCCCATTATTACTGTTTATATTCCCCAAACATTTAAAACTGCTGTAAGAGATCACGGCTTCAGCGTGCCAGCTACCCTACAGACACAAGGAATGGATAGAGCATCTCAAAATACGTGTGGGCAGATGGTGAAAGGAGGGTAAGTGCCCCAGCATCTCGCACCCTGTTCAACGCCCTGTGTGTTGCTGTGTTCTGCTTTGGTGCTAACCTATGGTACGAGGCAGCCAAGGCTAATGAGTGCCCTGTGGTGGGATTTATCTGCCCTGACTTAGGTACCCAAATGTTAGATGTCTACATCTAAGCAAGTCATCCCAGGTTCCCCTTGTAATCAGTGGAAAGCAATGGGCCCATTCCGTGTATCACAGCTTAAAAACAGATGTCTACAATGCGTCAGATGAGTTTCTCTGTGGAGGTATCTATTTCCTCTGTGGTCTTTGTGGTGGAGCGTGGAGATACAGCGCTCAACCCATTTCTCCATGTCTTTTTCATTATCCGAGCAAAGATAACCCATCTGTCTTCTGTATCAGAACAGAGCCAATGGCCAAGCTCTGTCTTTGCTGCATGACTCTACAAGCCAGACAAAATCATTAGGAGTCATTCCTGCCTTAGTTTTACTGGCCACATTTGTGTAGAAAGCCTCATAATCTTGTTCACCCTTTTCCCTTAAAATTTCTGTTAAGACACTTCAGTAAAGTTATGTCTCAGTGACGGTGACTGTTTGACTGTAACTGATTTATAGCATTTTTAAACCAGCCCACTTCACTGTCCTCAAAGAAAGTTGCTGATGTTACAGAACCGTTCTGGAGCTCACAGCACACTGAGGAGCAACCCCAGGAGAGGTGGACTTACGTATACCAGAAGCTTGGGATGGTAACTCGTAGCCATTAATGGTCAGTAGTAACAGTACCAAGGAAGAAATGAAAGAATAGCATCATCATCCCAGGAATACCTAAACCTCTGAAATCAGATTAGAGATATTATGTGAAGCATCAGAAGGAACAGCTTTGTGATGCTGTTTAGCAAACTGGCTGAGATTAAAGACTGTTTTCACCTGCATGCTTAGAGCAGGTCATCATGACGAGGTATGGACTTCACCTGGCTGTGCGCGCTGGTGCTAAAAATTGTCTGAGTTACTGTCTCGGTGGCTCTTGGCGATACAGATGTGAATCACTAAGTGTGAGGTGAACTTCTGGGAGGTCAGCTACGGGTCTGACGTGCCTGTTCAGATCCCAAACCAGCACCTCCAAGTAGCCCTTTACAGCCAACTGCACCAGAGTGAGAGAGAGCATTTCAAGGGTGAAGCAGTATCATGTCTTCTTGGTGTCTTTCTTGGGTCTCTGCATGTCAATCAGTGCATATAGGAGTGTAAATTGATCCTATCCAGGCAGAAGATCAAATATATAAATAAAATCAGGAGATCTTGGAAAAGAGTTGACTATCTCTTCTGGTGATACCTCCTACTGAGTGGACACATCTGCAAAAAGAAAATGTTCCTCCATATTCAACTGTAGCAAAATGTGGCCTGTGGCCTATTCTGGCATAAAACCAAATGTGTCTGATTTGTGCACTTCCCAAAAAGACTTGAGTGAAGGAAAGAAGAATTATATTCTCTGCAGGCTCTTTTGAAAAAATCTTACCCTTAAAGTATTTTGAGGTCCCTGAACAACAAATGTGATAGAAGTGGACATTTCCCCACAGGATCTGATGCTTCAGGCCTTAGCTGTCTTTCAGCGAGGGGCATTTAATTAATTCAGGCCCATTCTGCTACTGTCAGGATGTTCTGCATTCAGAACAGGGCTCTGACATGGCTGCTCTATGCATATGCTAGACAAACATTAAAAGATAAGAACTGTAATCCAAATTTGTGTAAAGATCTGAATAGACAGGATCCAAGTTGCATGAAAGAAATAAAAGTACAATCAGCATTTGTACTACCGACCAAAATACAGTCATGGGTTCTAAATCTTTCCACAAGCTCAGTCGTCTGTGGATGTAGCACCATTCACTTCTGCAAGTTCCCTGTGATTGACTGGCAGTGAAAATCAGAAAGGAGGACTGTCCTCAGACTGCTTTGTGAGATAGAAAATGACTGTTGGAGTACAAGTTGTCAAATACCTTGGTTACAAGGGAGTATGAACAAATTGGTCTCATATTTCTTCCCATTTACATGTAGAAAGTCTCTGCATAACTCACTGCAGAAAAACTGTCCTTATGAGACTGGATTGAAAAGTGAACTGAGACCTGAGCCAGATCTTAGATCTTCATCAGATTTTACATTTTATATTTTAAAACTGAGTCCCCACATCCAAACCTCCCAGTGCTCTAGAGTCTGGGCTGAATCTGTAACCTGGTAAATATGATTTTGGCCATCACTAGCAGAAGACCATGGACATTGCACTGACCCAACACCGCAAGGTCTCAAGGTCTCAGGACGTCTCTGGGCTTGCCGTGCCCCGAGCCACGTGTCCCTGTGATGGCAAGTGTCCCATGGCCAAGGACTCGTGCCCGACCTGCCTGAGCTCAGCGCTGGGGACACCCTGCATGGCCAAGGGCTGCCGCCCCGGGCAGGCACTGCCCAGCAAACACCAGATCTTCGTGTGCCGGGACTGGGCGCTGGGCAGCTCTGCCGCTGGTGCTGGGGACCGGGGAGAAGGGAGCGGGTGGTGGGGAGAGGTGGGATGAAGATAGCCCTGGGGGGACCCAAGAGTGAGGAGGAAGAAACCCCACCATGGACATCACACTCCTGCCAGGGAAGAGCTCAGGGTGGTGACAACTCATCGAAACCCTCTCTCTGATGGTGCTCAAGGGAGACTGAATCTGTCACTCCTGGGATGCAGAGGGACGTTGGCAGGGTGAGCATCACACCAGAGATAAGAGGTAAAGTCTAGGAAGGGGTTTTTGTATAAAAAATTAAATTGCTTTATAGATGAGATGTTTAAAAACATTAATTAGGAATTTTGGAAAATTAGACTTTCAAAATATTAATCGGACTAACAAATTCTTGGCTCCATTTATATTGGATGTTTCTTTTTTTCCCCCCAAGAAAAATAGTTTAGAAAGGAAGGTATTCTGAGTTTTTGCTGTCTTAGGGCTGAGATCTCATGAAGCTACTTCCATTCTGCCTTGGAGCATAATTTCCAGCTCTGAGTTGGTTTTGGGTTTAGCCAGGTACAGATCCAAGGATATCTTAAAGCATCTGTCTTTGACTTGGCTTAATCGGTAATATCAGACCCTCATCTTACTGAGCAAAATTTTCTACTACAGGCAACAATGTTATTAAGAAAATGTTCACCACCTGATTTTCCAAAGGGAATTAAACACCTCTCTCACCTCTTTTACATCTCAGCAGCACCCCAGGCTGAATAGAGGCAGGAATTTTACTGCCCTTGGGAACAATCTTTCCCTGAGAACAAAACCCAACAAACTATGACTTGGCTGCCAATGTCATCTCCAGCATAATCAAGTATTGACTTAATTAGAAATCCTTTTAAGTGATGCATAGGGAGAAAAACACATTTTTTTTCAAAGTATTCCTCATTTGTAATTATTATTTCACTTGTGAATCTTCCACACTCCATTGAAAATGCCATATGGAAAACAAATTAGTTTGCTACAGTGACTAATGTTTACTGCCACTTCTGCTCTGAAGTTTTGGGCCAAGTTTTTCAATCATCAGTCCTTTCTCTGGCAAAACTGCCAATGAAATTGCTTTGTATGATCAAAGTCTGGATATAAGTAGAAGCACTACTATAGGAAATGGCAGTACGTCCCACCTGGTCACTAAGAGTAATCCAGGAATTTAATAGCAAGTAGTTATTTATTTAAGCACTTGCCTGAAAATGTTGCATATGCTAAATATGATAGAATTGAAATAATGCTGCTTTCATTGAGAGGGGGACAACATTTCCCAGCTGCATCGGGTGGCTCATTGTGGGGAGCTTCACGATCTCTTATGAGCTTCACAGCCTTGCAAGTCATTTGCACCTTTCTTTAGCTCAGACTCTTGACTTGGAATAATACAATACTTAGTCCTGAAAAATTATTTGCTTAATGATACTCTTGTACTGCACCTGTCACTCCAGTCTCATACATCTCCCCTTCACTTGGCTGTTCCCTGATCCTCCAGGATAACACCGAGTGCATTTTTTTCTCGCAGTATTCTTCCCCTTAATTTCACCGAGCGTAAGCACTGCTTTGACAGAATAGTGACTTTCAGGGTTATCCTCCTTCCTTTTTTGAAGAGTGGCCTTAAGTTGGATTCTCTCCCACCTTCTGCTGCTTTCTCAGCATACTTTGTGCTGTTTCCAAACAGTCAGTAGTACAAGAAATTCATTTGTTGTGAGTGATTGGCCTTATACCACCCACATTTGCTCAGGTAGAAGTCCTTGGCTCGCCTTCCAGCCATGTCCAGAAGGTTATCGCAATAATCATAAAAGATGGGATCTCGCTTTTCCTTTCAAATGAACACTTGATTCCCGTGGAATTGGAAGAGACCATCTGGATACGAGCGTGTAAAGTCGGCGAGAGTTTTTGGCTCCTCTGCTCTGGGAATTTAATGGAAGTTTTGATTAAAGTTTCTATGGCTGAGTCCTGCATGAGCAAGTTCTGTTTCTAATGGCCATATGGAATTCCCATTGGTGAGAGCTCATCTGGAGGATGCCAATAGGATGTGTATTAAAAAAAATAGTGATTGGTAATGCAGATCAGAAAGAAGTACTTGGCTTGGTGCAGTAAAACACTTAGTCATCCAAAGATATGAGCACAAAGTATTGAAGAGTGTGGGAGTTGCTTAGGACTAAGGACTTCAGGGTTTAGACTGTTTGTATCATTATTAAGTGTTATTTATTAATAATAATCTATCTAATCACTACTTGGAGGACAGGACAGTTGGCAACAGTAACTCTATTAGCCGAAATTATGAGTGTTTCAAAATACCATCTGTTGATGGTTACCTCTAAGCAATGCAAATAGAAACTAGATTTACATACTGGTTGGCTGTGGAGCACCTCCAGGACTCTGGCTGAGGGCACACTGCTGGGCATAGACTTTATGATTGAAAAGACAATTGCTTCTTACTGTTCCCATTCACTTCTGTATGGACCTCCTGGCTTCTTCTTCTGGAGTGTCAAATAGACTCCAATACTCTTGTCAGCTACTGCATCTCTTTAGTATGTAATCATTTATTTACTAAACCTAAACAGAAATATAGGACAAAAATGTTCCCAATTATCACAGGCAACCACATCATCTGGAGTGGAAAGTATCCTGCTACTACTACCTCAGCAATCTTTGAAATCAAAGGAGATGATACATAAATTTAAGCTTTCCAGCCCCGACTAAAACCCTGCATTAAAACTATAGGACAAAACACACATCGTTTTAACAGAAAACAATGTTGCAAAGTAAAGCACTTGAAAATTAGGGAATGCCAGATTGATTGTTGCCATGGAGAAGTCCTTGCAAGCATTAATCACTGCCTTGAGAGCTGGGTTTGAATAGTGTGCAGCAAATAAAGCACGGGGCCACACACGGAACCACAACGTGAAAACAAACCATCACATAGCTGCTCATTAAATGAACTCCATTATCCTGTGCACTA
This sequence comes from Astur gentilis, assembly GCF_929443795.1. Classification (NCBI taxonomy): domain Eukaryota; kingdom Metazoa; phylum Chordata; class Aves; order Accipitriformes; family Accipitridae; genus Astur; species Astur gentilis. Next base: position 2,927,241 of record NC_064890.1, read on the forward strand.
AAGGTAGGTGTCCTGCAGAAAGAAACAGTACGGGATCATGTAATTAACATTCAACCATCATGCAAATGCACAGCAAATGATCTGGGAGCTCACCAACATGCCTGAACTTTTGAGCACTTGACTATGTAGCATCCTTCTTTTATGTGATTGTGTTTGAATGCAAACTTTGCATTTCTTTTTTCTAGAAAAGAAGGAATTGACAGAAGATACGTCATAGGTCCTACTACTTCATTTCAGCCACAGGATCCTTATTTACAGTGAAAAGAGGGCAATGCTCAGACTAGAGAACATGGGCTTAAGAGCCCAGAGATGGGCCTGCAGTTGTGGTCTCCTTTAGGGTAGGAGACCTTGTGGAGCACACAACGGAGCTGGAAACAAAAGCACAGAGTAGGGACAGGATGAAGGTGTGCATCAGCCTAGGTGTCCAGGATGCTCCACAGAGTGCATCCCCCCAGTATAAACACTGAGGACCTGTCAGCTCTGCCACAAGTGTGTTGTGTGATCTTGAGCAAGACGCTTTTGGGCTCTGTGCCTCACTTTTTCTATCTGTAAAACAGGGATAATGGTGCTTAACTTTTCAAATGTCTTTGTGAGCCATGGGAAAAGGATATTTAAGCTCAATATGTTATATAGATGTATTTCTGAATGTTAATTAAAGCTTTTTCAAAATATAACCTGCATTTTGGATAGCCATCTTTGTTTCTCTCCCTCCTTTGTTACCTATTCGCCATTTCAATTGATTAAAAAAATCTTGCTCTTTCACTGCCCTTTTATGTGAGCATTGGCTGCCCTTTACTCACCACTCAGGTTTAATATTCCCAAATTTTATTAACCAGTTATTTACAAACTGCCAAATCAAACAGATTAGCAAGCAAGACTCAAGACAACAGATCCTCTGTTAGTCTCTCACTGAGTAAATAATCTGCTTGGATCATGTATAATTAATCAATCTGCTATTTCACAGAGCATTCAACCATTCTTGTCCATCTTGGCAAATAATACACTACTCTCTCTTTTGCTATGACTGTCTCTGCTGCACATGCAAGCAGTTGACTGGATGTTTTCTTCCAGAAAGGAAAAGGGCAAATTTAACAGAATTACTCTCGTGACAAGCTGGAGACCTTGCCACACAAACTTGGGACCACTGGGGTGTATGAGTGGTACATTAAAGATAAAAACATTCCCCAAAGGGGATCAAACATCTGCGGAAACATGGTATGATCAAGTATTCCCCAGTGCATGGCCACAACAGCTACTATAGAATCACAGAATGGTTTCAGTTGGAAGGGACCTTAAAGATGATCTAGTTCCAACCCCCCTGCCATGGGCAGGGACACCTTCCACTAGACCAGGTTGCTCCAAGCCCCATCCAACCTGGCCTTGAACACTGCCGGGGATGGGGCAGCCACAACCTCTCTGGGCAACCTGGGCCAGTGCCTCAGCACCCTCACAGTGAAGAACTTCTTCCTTACATCTAATCTAAATCTGCCCTCTTTCAGTTTAATGACATTAACCCTTGCCCTATCACTACATGCGCTTGTAAAAAGTCCCTCTCTGGCTTTTCTGTAGGTCCCCTTTAGGTACTGGAAGGCTGCAATAAGGTCTCCCTGGAGCCTTCTCTTCTCCAGGCTGAACAACCCCAACGCTCTCAGCCTGTCCTCATAGGAGAGGTGCTCCAGCCCCTGATCATCTTTGTGGCCTCCTCTGGACTCACTCCAACAGGTCCATGGCTTCCTGATGTTGGGGACCCCAGAGCTGGACGCCGTACTGCAGGTGGGGTCTCACCAGAGCGGAGCAGAGCAGCAGAATCCCCTCCCTCGACCTGCTGGTCACGCTGCTTTTGATGCAGCCCAGGGTACGGCTGCCTTTCATTCATTGGCTTTTCATGTAGAGAAACATTCATTTTAAGTTGGTTTATTATATCTTAATAAGAACCTGATTAAGAAAATAATTTAAGCATATGCTTTGGTTTAAGCATGTGGCTAGATCTTTTGATGTAGGAAATGGCATGACCAGCAAATGCAAGTGGTCCTTTTCAAGCTTATGTCAAAGAAAGGGACAATCAAAGTTGTTTTCCACTTTAATTCCCATAACTCTTGTTAATGGACTTTCTCTACTTTAAGATCATCATGGAAGGGCCAATACGTGACCACTGTTCCCTCTCTGTTAGATTGAGTTAAACTCAGCAATGGATCAGATACTCTACTGGCAGCAGCTCACGCTGAACGCTCTGGCCTCTGGTGGGAGGAATAATACTTGACAGAAATTGGTGTGACAGGTTGCTTTGAGGCATCTGAGGCTCAGCCAGCTTGCATTTCTGGAAATCACAGTTTCAGTATAGACTGGCTGAAGTGTTTAACGCAAGCAATCAGGTAGTATAGCTCCCCTAATTACACCCTGTTTTTTCCATAGGATGCCCTCAATCACACCTGAACAGATACCTGACCTTTCAAAGCACTATGAGAGTCTGTTCCTTGTCTTGATCTTCCATGTGCCCATGATACGCCAATTAGTTCATGATTATGAAGTCCTAGGGAACTACATGTAAAGCTTTTTTAACACCAACAGAAGTCATTAGATAATCTACTTTGACCTTCTGCCATGAAGTTTCATTCACTTATCAATAACTTCTGCCTGTCTGAAGAAGACCCTGCATTGGCACCCAGGCAGGAGACAGAGGATTTACCTGTTCCTTTGGGTTTGTCCCAATGCCATGCTGATCTGTCTTGTCCTGGTTTTGGCTGGGATAGAGTTAATTTTCTCTCTAGTAGCTGGTATAGTGCTATGTCTTGGATTCAGTATGAGAAGAATGTTGACAACACACTGATGTTTTCAGTTGTTGCTAAGTAATGTTTAGTCTAAAGTCAAGGAGTTTTCAGCTTCTCATGCCCAGCCAGCAAGAAGGCTGGAGGGGCACAAGAAGTTGGGAAGGGACACAGCCAGGACAGCTGACCCAAAGTGGCCAAAGGGGTATTCCATACCGTGTGACATCATGCCCAGTATATAAACTGGGGGGGAGGTGGCCGGGGTGGGGGCAGATCACTGCTTGGGAACTAACTGGGCATCAGTCAGCAAGTGGTGAGCAATTGCATTGTGCATCACTTGTTTTGTGTATTCCTATTATTATTATTATTGTTATTATTGTTATTATTATCCTTTTCTGTCCTATTAAATTGTTTTTTCCTCAACCCACGAGTTTTAGGTTTTTTTTCCTCAATTCTCTCCCCCATCGCACTGAGTGAGGGGAGTGAGTGCGCGCTGTGTGGTGCTTAATTGCTGGCTGGGGTTAAACCCTGACACTTGTAAATTGAATTTCTCTTCTTTTAACACCCATCCTCTGTTATGCCTTCTTCTATTAGACTGAAAAGCTCCAAAATTTTCCTTTTGTGAAAGTGCTTAAGCACTATAATCAAATAACCCATCAGTCGTCTTTTTGTCAAGACAGAAACACTGAACTCTCTGACTCACTGTCAAGCTTTATTTTAACCACTGAATCATCTCCTGGGCTCTTGTTTGCACTGCACCTACCCCTAGAATACTTTTACATTTTTGGGGCAGAATGCCATTACTGGTGTCACTCATGCTGTATTCAGAGGTAAATTCACCTCCTTAAATTAGTTGCTATTCTCCTGAATAGTTTAATCTCCTGTTTAATTATTATGGCACTTTAGCAACTTAGCTGACAGCCTTTTTGAAAATTTACTATTGGAAAAGCAAACAGTGCAAATGGAATACCCTGGATGGCAAATAGAGGACTTTTCCGCATTGATTCCCACAGACTATGTCTTGTTTAAAGCTACTATAATGAGATAAAAAAATACAGGTACATTTCAATTAAAGAACTATGATCTCCCTGGGGAAAACTCTTCAAGAAAATCATGTAAAGAAACAATCTGACTGCTATTCCATTTTGGTTTTGCATACATGAAATTAAGTTCTCTTGAAGAATAAAATATTTTTTGCTTTAAGAAATTTGTAGCAAAGTGATGTTGATCCTTTTTCCTCCAATAAAGCTTAGGCCATTGGATTTAACCAAAGGTTTACCTGTCTCCCAAAGATCAACCATAAGATTGAGGCTAGTTCACTTGGCATGAATTTCCCTGTGGAAATGACCACGGGAAGGGTTTCAATGAAGTGAATATCCAGGGTTGCTAAGTATTGCTTTTTCTTTTGAATAGCAAGCTACCAGTAATGACCTTCCAACTCTGAAGAGTTTTGCATGCATCCTACACCATTTTTATGTTGCATCCTACACCTTTTTTAAGCTTTCTACTTAGCTTATGAGACTGTTGTTTCACACTATGTTAGACAACACATTGGACAAGCTGGAAAAACTGTATTATAGTTAGAAAAATAGTCCCTTTTAGTAAAAGTGGAAGTGATGTCCCAACACATGATGACCCCTCTCGTGTCTACTGGAGGGACTGGGGATGGGATTCGGGACAATAGCAGCGTGGAAGTAGAAGGATCTCCCCATCTTACTAATATGTAAAGAGGCAGAGCACAGTAGTGAAACTTTCATTACAGAAGAGCGAAGACTGTTAGTATTTGTACCCAAGCACCCTGAATTTTTTCTCACCCCCTTTGCTATCTTGCTGGGGGACAGTAAAAGACTGCCCCACCCTGTATGACCTCTGAGTTTTTCTCTACATCATTCCTCAAGATGATCCCAGCTTGCATATTAGAAAAGTAGTTTCTGTTCCAATATTTCCCCCCTCTTCTTCCTCTCTTGTGCCTTTTTCGTGCTGGCCAGACCACCTCCAGGCTGAGGCTGAGCTCCTCAGCAATAAAGGGTTTACTTGTCACTTGGGATTTGGCCTCCTAGCTGTCCAGAGAAGCAGGCTCCAGGTCCCCATGGACAGCCTATCCCTCCAAGTCTAGACTCTTGCATCTTTCTGTGAAGCTCATCGCAACCATTCTGTTGTTTCCCATTTTGCCCACTCTGACCACTGTGCAGACCGTGACTGGTCTTCCTAAGTGCTGAGGAAGCACAAATAAACAGAAGTATCAGGTAATAGTTTTTCAGAGAGGAATTGTACATTTCAGCCCCCAGAAAGTTGAGGGGAGGAGGGAGGTGTCTAATGATGCAGTTGAAGAAGTGAATAGCATCAACTGAGATTACTTCAAACCTCTCTCTCTCTTCAGACAGAGCAGAAAGGATAGATAATGATTAAAAAACTGCTCCTGAAAATGCAGCTCCCAGCCCTTGTGACTCAGGCACCAGTGGAGCGAGGCCAGAGAGACTATCAATGCTAAGTCCCCGAGTCCTTGATGCTCTCTGCAGGAGGCACTTGAATGTGTCCAAGATGATGCTACAGCCCAGCCAAGTTTTCTGATGAATAACTCCGTAGGGGGCAGAGGCCTGTTGAAGGTCATGAAACATTTCTGCTGACATTGATGTTAAATACTAAATCCTTTTGCCTTTGTACTGAAGCAGCTGGAACCTCTCTATGCAATGCCGTCCCTGCCACTCGTGTATTTACGAAGGCAACTGCAATGAAGTCAGGCAGAGAAGACCACCCCTGTCAGGCAACACCCTGTCTTCAATGATCACCTGAATCCATGGATCTCTTTGTGGCATCCAGTACAATCTGTGTGACACTCTGCTGTAAACCTCTACTAAGCAATTCATTTTTGCAGTCCCTTAGACCATTACCATGTATTAAAGAGACAAGTTCTGGAAAAACATGCAATACACAAAGTGAAACAAAAAGCTTCCTTCTTTGCTCTGTATTACCAGAAGCATCTTAATTTGTTAAAACAAGATAAAACTGAATTTTCATTCTTTGTTTTCCACAAGCGTTCAGAAATAGAAGTGAGGTTCTGCCCTATGCTGTGCCAGATTTGAAGACTGTTCTGTATGTCCAAACATGTTTGTTTCTTCCAAGTATTTTTGCTAGTCTAACTTTTCATCCTGTGACCTTGTCATATTTATACTATCACCTACTAAACACGATTTTTGCCATCAGTAGCAGAATACCATATGCACTGCACTGACCTGACACCGCAAGGTCTCAGGACGTCTCTGGGCTTACCGTGCCCCGAGCCACGTGTCCCTGTGATGGCAAGTGTCCCATGGCCAAGGACTCGTGCCCGACCTGCCTGAGCTCAGCGCTGGGGACACCCTGCATGGCCAAGGGCTGCCGCCCCGGGCAGGCACTGCCCAGCAAACACCAGATCTTCGTGTGCCGGGACTGGGCGCTGGGCAGCTCTGCCGCTGGTGCTGGGGACCGGGGAGAAGGGAGCGGGTGGTGGGGAGAGGTGGGATGAAGATAGCCCTGGGGGGACCCAAGAGTGAGGAGGAAGAAACCCCACCATGGACATCACACTCCTGCCAGGGAAGAGCTCAGGGTGGTGACAACTCATCGAAACCCTCTCTCTGATGGTGCTCAAGGGAGACTGAATCTGTCACTCCTGGGATGCAGAGGGACGTTGGCAGGGTGAGCATCACACCAGAGATAAGAGGTAAAGTCTAGGAAGGGGTTTTTGTATAAAAAATTAAATCGCATTATAGATGAGACTTTAAAACTGTTAATTAGTTTGGACTACTAGACTGTTGCAATGTTATCCGGGCTAACAATAAATTCTTAGCTCTATTCATGAGGTGTGTTCTATTGCCCAGAACGTGAATTTCAGTGTAACAGCACCCTGAGCCTGTCATTAGCACTGCCAGGTGATCAGATTTTTCCTCAGAGTTGTCTTCACAGAAAGCATCATGCATGCAGGCTTGCTGAGAGCATTGCTGCAAGCACCTGAGCTGTCAGGGGGGACTGAGCCTGATTTCTTCAGCGTAGACACTTGCTTGACTAACTACATTAGCAGTGAAAGGCTGTTAGACCACTTAATTTTAGGCACATAACTGAGATGTCTTCTTTAGCACTGCAGTTACCCTGGGTTGCCTCTGTAATTGATGACAAGTCATCTCTAAAGGTAGTTCAGGTTTTGGGTGCCTGAATGAAGCTTAATTTGAGTTTAAGACTAGAGGACCAGCCTCTAGAGGGAGATGTGAGCTGCGCTTGGGCCATGACACGGGCTTTCTCTGCAACAAACATAATTCAAAACACGGAGCCTCCAGCCAGTTACAGTGCGACTTTTGTAATGCTCCCATACACCGATCTCCGGCGAAGTCTGAACATCAGCATTCTTCTGTCTTCTTTACCAGAGACACCTCACGCTTGGCTAGAAGAGTAATTCTGTCAGCTAAAAGCAGTTGTTGTCATAAACTGGGTGAACCACTTAGGAGAGAGACCACAGGCTTTGTACTGTGTGCCTCTTGTTGAAATAACTTGAAAAACCCATTCGTACAAGATATAGCAGACACTTTGAAATGTTCTCAGATGCTCTCCAATTGGAAAAGATATTTACGTGGCCCATAAAACTGAGAATATAGCCTAGGTATAGAAACCCTTTCACATGACTCATCCGACCAGCTACAGTGGAAAGAATAAATGCAGAGAGCAGCCTGGAAGGAAACCGTAGCCTCACAACTGTACTGTCAAGGTGTGAGTTCAGCTCCCTCTACAAAACACCCAGCTGTGTCTGGAGTGCAGATGTTCCCCCATAACAAACGTTCTAATCATCAATTCTACAAACGATAATTTGATTTTTTTTCCCACCAGAGTGTTGGGTTCCCTTTAGCAGTACACCTGTAATGTGCTAGAGAGTGAGGGAAGCAAGGGAAATACTCTTAGCTTATCTCTCTGTTGGCTCCTGCTCTTGCTCTTAGGTAGACTCCAGCTGAGAAACTCCTAAGGTGGCACAGACCAAGCCTGAACTCTTGCCAATATTCAACAATAGTCTTTACATGCATAAATGTTTTCAAAGTAGAAGCACTACTGGAACAACTTCTCCTGGCATGGATTCAAGGCAAACCCTTTCCACAGTCCGCAGGAGACTGCATCTCCTCCTTGGTTTGGGACTTTACCTTTTTCTTTTGGTGCGTCAGTGCTTAGCACCATGACAATTCCGGTTTTCAGCTTCGTACGTCAGTGTATACAGAATGCAAAGAAAATACTTTTGCTGTGCCTTTGTGCTTGCAGGCCTTTTAGCAGTGCTTGGGAATTTCAGAATTATTCACACTGTTATTGCTTGGAATTGATCAAATCAGGTGTTTCTTTTTTAGTCATTCAATCAGTAAAGAAGGCTGAGTTTATCAGCTGAACAGACAACCCAGATAAGGCAGGTTTGGGAAAGAATTTTTATTGTTCCAAAGATTTAGTAGTCAGACATTATAGACTTGAGTAAATTCTAATTGTGTTTCTAACTCTACATTTAATAAATGGACCATGGAGAAGGGAAAAAAAAAAAAAAGGGCTGTGAGCAGTGGGAAGAAAAACAGGAAATGAGACCATGAATCAAATCTGGTCTTGGAGATGACAGTCGGGCTGGCTACAAATTCTGCAGCTCACTTGCTACTGATGTGAACCACACCAGTCAGATAAAAGTATATCAACATAAATAATCACATATTAATATGACATAATATTAATATATTACACTTTGAAGTCCGTATGTAAATCTGGGGGTCCTGAACTGCATGATACACATTAAATAAAGAAGCTTTGCAACAGCTTCCTCTGGCTAGTGCTACAAGGGGCGGAATCCAGGCTGCCCTCTGTGGAAAGTGCAGGGATCTCTGGGGTGTTATATGTTGTCATAATCCAATGTACTGTGCAGAGTAGCCAACAGAGAAATAAAGACTAATAAAGTATTCCAGGTACTCTAGAACTGATCTCGAGGAAGCGGTGGTGGTCTGCAGATAGCACCCATCACATGGAGCGGTCTCAGACACCAACTAGAAATCCAGCCTCATTCCTACAATGCATATGATGAGTTAAACTCACTTGCCCCCCCCCCCCCCCCCCCCTCAGAAAAAGAAGAATAATTTATCATTATTCATTGATCAGGTTGTTAACCTTGACGACTCGGGAAACCAAACCATGCAGATATGACTCTCCCTGTGATATCAGCTGGTAACTGTTGCTGACAGGATGCTACTGACTGTGGCAAAATTCAGGCATGCTCTTGGCTTGAACTAACAAGAATAAACACAGACTGTGAAAAGCGAAACAATGATTGAAGCATCGATTCTGAGATAAGCCATGAACCTTCAGCTTCTGCAGGAGCTGAATTGGGATTGAAAGGGAAGGTATTCAGCCCTATATATAACAAGGCCTTCAAATATGTTTGCAAAGCTCATTTAGAGGAATTTGACGGCTTAGCTTAATTTGCCCTGCAGTTATAACAGGTACTGAAGCTTGTGCCGACAGCACCAACAGAAGTAGGATTTGGCACACCAGTAATGTACTGAAGATACATTGTTTACTCATGAAAACTCAGGGCAGAAGGCACTGTGGACTGTTACACCTAACAGGAAAGAGTAATTTCCAGATTTTGAGAACTTTCAGACCTTGCTATAATGGTCATTGCTGATAAGGAGGAACGTAGGTACTATCCAAGTCCTTCCATGCTGAACATTTCTAAGGAACAGATGACCATCAAGGGATAACCAGATAAAGTCGTATGGTACAACATGCTCACCGTGGCAGTGACCGAGCAAGATGATCCTCCGCAGAATAAAAACTCACAGCAGGTGTGCAATGAGCCTTTATATGTCACCTCACCTATCAAGTGTTTTCATGGCATTTTTTAAGTCTTGAGACAAGAGTCTGAAATTTAATAGTAACTTGTTCCTGGGCTCATTGGGATTTATTTGTTTGTGAATGTCTGGCAATGCTGTCCTTCACTACTCTTTGGCTATACTTTATAGTGAACAACTTGAGTATTAAGTGGTACAAGAAATATTTCTACCACAAAGGAATATGTCTGGTCAAGGACAAACAAGATTGGACAACAGCATTGCTTTTTAACAAAGGATCAAGCATTTATAATCCAGCCATAAAAAATGTGTGGGGTATATGGAAAAGCACACAGCACCACAAGAAGTGAATGTTTTTAACCTAATAAGATACTGCTTGTTTTTCAGATACACAATGAAATACCTGAAGTATACCGGTTTGAGATGGATTTTCTGCTTACACAAGTCAGAAATGGGTTCAGATCAAACAAGAATCAGAAGCAGTTAATAGGTTTGTATTGATTGCTACATTTTTATTTGTCATTCTGCTCTTGCATTATCTTGTTTCTTGGTAGAAATGTACTCACTAGTAACCACTGAAGAGAGCTGATACAGAAGACCAATGTCCCTCTGCTTTGGCACTGAATGACCTTGGGCATGTCACTTCATCATCTGTATCTTTGAAGAATTTTACTCTGGCTGGAGTGGGATGCAGGTATTGGAGGTAACACACATATCAAAAGCGCCTGGCTTGGCTGCCCAGAACTCCTGTAGACTGATTAACACTACTGAGTAGTAACAAATTATTCTATGCTGCATCTGTTTTGATGTTTTGATTACTGCTGCTGCCTGCACTAGTTAGTTTAAACTAGGTTGGGTTTTTCTATGCCACATACGTAGCAGTCAACCCTACTGATAGACACTACTCTTAAAGTAAGCGTATTAGTTACGAGAACGTACAAATTGTTGGAAGTTATACACAGAACAACTTATTTTTCTATTTGCGAATTGCTTGTGAGAGTTGTGAACTAGACATGAGTTATTTGCCAGTTGTTAATGAATGATTTTTGGACTGCAAATTTGTTGTAGCCATTTCTAACATTAATTTCTAATATTTTTTTCATCTAGCAATGTCCTTGAAAGAGCTCTCAAATAGGTTTGACAGTCCACAGAGAAAAGCTTCTGACATATAGATAGCTCTGGCCTGCAGCAGACAGTCTTTCATTTCCACCTATTATAGGGGAGCCATAAATTCTGGAGTACCTCAGTCCAGCTCTTTCTACAGTGAGTGAACCTTACAGACACATCAAAATGACCCAAAGCAATTTTGAGATGTAGTTCTGCCCATTTGTTCTTTTTCCCGCTCCTGAAATCTATGCATATGTTACAGTGTTCTGTAATTTCAAGTCATACAAAACAATCATAAAAACCCCTGGTAAAAAATAGCTGTTGTTAAAACCTTAATTCCTAAATAGAAATATTTCTGTTCAGCGAGACAAGAGTATTTTCTCAGAACTCTCCCAAAAGAGGACAAATATATTAGAAGAGCTGCTTCTGGTTGGGAGATGGGCATTTCCACAACAGTTACATCACTAACTAACTGAATAAATAAAATTTGACCCCCTAAAAATATTCCCAGTGCATAAAAAAAAGAAAATTCAATACCCTCAGTTTGTTGGTGCTCACGTAATATCAAGACAGATAGAGGCACAGTCCATTTATTCCCTTAAAAACATACAGTTACCAGGATGTTGAATTCTGAATAGTGCCCTCTCATATAAACTGGTTTAACATCTATAAAAACAGGCATAAACATCATGTCACATATCTCAAGAGAACAGCTCATATGTCCTTGATATATTTTCAAGCAATTTTTATTTGGTAGTAAAGTGGCTATCAGCCAATGCTTCAGCAATATCTTAAGCCCCAAGGAAGGCACATACTGCTGAAATGTTGGCTGATAGACACTTTACATCCAAATAAAAATTGCTTGAAAATATATCAAGGACACGCAAGCAGTTCTGTTGATGCAACCAACACGATGTTTGCATCGATTCAGAGAAAAGAAATGCGTCAGTTGACACAGGCTGCAATAATCCATTGTGATCATTGTGTAAACACTTTGGGACAAATTTCTTGCAAGGTGAGTGGAGGGCTTCAGTGTCACTTTGGTAAGTATAGGCTACCCTTCCCTGACCCAAGCCGATGAAGGGCTTGGAAGGGGGAAAAAGAAAAGATAAATTTTCCCAAATATCACGGTTGTTATTATTTATATGTTGCCAGTGTCAAGAAGAGCCAGCAGAAGGCTGGGGACTTCATTAGGTAAAACAAGTGAAGAGGCCAGATGGTAGGAGAGACAAAACAATGTGTACTCTCATATAGGATAAGGAAATTCAAAGGTGTGTCTGACACCACTGGCATTCAGAATGCAATACGTTTTCTGCTAGTGTACAATAAAGAGCACCTTTTTCTCCTTTCAGACGTCTTCCCAGCACGCACCTCTGCAATTCTGGCCATCAAGATAGGCCATGGGATCTACAGGGGGGTATTTTAGTCACAGAACAGCCAGATCCAGATGCAGTTTATATTGTAGGCTGAAAAGAAAATGTGTTATGCGTTATTAACATTATTCATCTCTTGGAAAGAAAATTACATGCCCAAAGGGGCTACGCTAATGGTAATTTTATGCTGTTATGATGTGGAAAATGGGATGAGGCACCAGCTCAGGCCCAGAGCTCCGGCATAAGCCTGGAGCTCTCCCCCCACGCCGCCGCCATTAGCGAGGCCTCGCTGAGGGAGGGCAGGAGCACGCCGCCCCTCCGCCCCAGCGGGACAAGCAGAGATAGCGGGAAGGGTGGTGGTGGGGGGGGGGGGGGGATCCCGAAAGCCCCCTCAGAGCGGGACCCTACCCCGGGAGAGCCGTGAAGGACCTACAGTTCCCCGCGCTCAGCGCGGCCCCGCAGCCGCCTCACAGCGAGAACTACACTACCCAGCGGGCACTGCGCGGGAGCACGGCTCCCGCCCTCTTCGCCTTCTGGCGCTAAGCATCATGGGACTTGTAGTCTTTACCCCGCCCGAAGTTTAGACCGAAAAAGTTTCCTCACCCTTTCCGGCTACCTCGCCGCTCTTCAGCGGGGGCGGGGTGTGTGTGCGCGGTTTCCATGGCTACGGCCCCGCAGCCAATAGGAAGCCGGGTTCTCCGCGCGGGGGGCGGGGTAGGGCGAGCGGCGGGCCAATGAAGGGCGGCCTTGTTGCGGGGCGCGCTGGCAGCGGCGGAGGGCGAGTCTCCTTGGGGCCCGTCCCTTGGTCGGCGGGCCTGGTGTGCGCCGGGCGAAGATGGGCGGCGGCGGGAGCAGCACCCGGCGCGTCACCTTCGAGGCAGACGAGAATGAGAACATCACGGTGGTGAAGGGCGTGCGGGTGAGAGCGGGGCTCCCCCCGCGGCTGGGCTTCGCTTCTCGCCGGTAGCCAGCGGGACACTCGCGGCCTGGCTCACCCTGGGCTGCCACCCCCCCCCCCCCCCCCCCCCCCTCCGCCCTCAGCTCGGCCCTCCCCAGTCTCCTCTCTCGTCTTATTTTTTTTTTTTTTTTGTGTCTCCACGCTGCTGGTTCCTGTCCCTGCAGCTCCGTCCCCTCACGCCTGGCGGTTGCTCTCCTCCGTTTCTATCCCCTCTTCTCGCAGTGACCTCCGTCCCTTCCCTGCCTCCGGCTCCGCTTTCTCAGGAGGGTTTTGTGCTCCGGTGCACTCTGGTCCTGGCAAGAAGCACGCACCGCGGGTGGGAAGCTGTCTTGGGAGAGCTTTGCCCCCAGGCTGGTTACCACAGCTGTGGGAGAGATGTGTAACTAGCAGAGCTTGTTTTGTCTTTCCCTGACCTCTACATCCATAAGAGAGCTCCTCCCTTTCCCATATTTTGCTCTCTTTCGTGCCGTATATCCGACTTCCTGTGTACCTGCAAAAGCATTCCCATTTTTTTTCCTGCTTATGGCATGCTGTTGCCTAGAATATACCAGAAGATAGTTTGTGAGGCGAGACACTGAGAAATCTTGCAGCTTAGAAACGTTTCAGTGGAAGACACTGTCGTTCATATCAGGAAGGATAATAAGTTGTCTTTTATTTTGTGTGACTGCTTCTAGGGAGGAGGAGTGTTGTGGAATGAACCACAGTAGTAACTGCTGCCTATTTCAGCATACTAGTATTTTCCACATTTAATGCTCTTGGGCAAACTGGTGACAGTAATGTAAGTGTTCACACCAGAGCTCATCTGCTCTGAAGCATGCTTAAATGCTGGGAAGGTCTATTGGAGTTTTTCTAAAATATCCTGGATCTTGAAATACTGGGAATAAAAACTGAATAATGTCATGGGTACTAGGAAAGCGTAGCTTCACTAGAATAATGTTAGTCAACAGAGTATCCGAAAGTGGGATATACATAACTGTTTACATACGTAAAACTAATTGTGTGAAGTTAAATTGAGAGTTTTGAGGACTGGGTTAAGAAATTTTATGCTGAAGGAATTTTACACTTGTGTATTTGATTACAGATTTTAGAAAAGTCTTTGTAACACAGATTTTTGCCAGAGATGTCATGCTGTAGATTTAGTAAAGAATTTGGTAATTAAAATTAATTCTCATGGGCAGTCAATACAGTGTGTTGATAGAGTTGGTGTTTGAGGAAACCAGTAGAAAGTTGTAAGTTGGAAAACAAAAGCTTTCATGTTATTACTACTTTACCTTCTGTTACTTTTTTTCCATGGGTTACAATAGATCTGAAACTGGACATTACTATTACTCTGATTCTGCATAATTTGTGACGGTATTTTTGTGTGTGCATGTGTCAACAGTAGAATGAACTTAGTGGTTGACTACACTTGCTATGACCACTTGTGTTGCACAATTATTTTGAGGGCTTGATTGGGATGAAGTTCCTCCTGGGTTAAGTGCTCTATACCTGCACGGCGTGATATTTGACTGTCATCCAGATGACTGAGAAAAGCAAAAAGGCTGATTAATTACCAGCAATGTGTCAAAGGGTGTTGTTTCCTTTACTGTTCCCTGTATCTTATATTTTGTCATATCAGTTTCTTGTGTTCTGAGAGAGCCAAAAAAATCTTGTTCAGTCTAATTGTTTGCACTCAGAGATGAACACTCACCCCACAAGTAAGGGGAAATAGAAGGTTTGTTTTGCTTTGCGGATAGAATTTTAGCAGCTGTCACATCTTATTTTGGGGCTCTATGTTTTTGGTTTTTTTTTTTAAAGTTTTACTTAGTTTTTGAGGTCAAGAGAGGGGTAATGGGGATAAAGGAGGAGATGCAGTCTGACTCTGGGTTCGGGGTTATATTTTTCAGCTATCTGACAGTGTCATTGATCGTATGAAGGAACCTTCTTCACCCAGTGGAAGACAGCAGTCTCAGCATCGATCATCATCTGGGGCAGGTATGCCCATGTTTTTCTGTTTCCTAATGTGAGGAAGAAAATGAAATCTGCCTTTCAGAGCATTGTAATGAACTAATTGCCATGTCGTAGAGGTGACTTTTTGACAATAACTTTTTTCTCATCTCCTTTTGAAGAAGGAAGTAGTTTGCAGGCTTTTAGAGGAGTTAAATTACTCTTTGTTTTCTTCTGACTGACATGAAAGTGTAAACCACAACTTTTTATTAGACTTAGTTTTCTATGGTATTTTCCCTTGTTAAAGACTTCTTTAAAAAAACAAACCAAAACCAACAGAAAAAGCAAATATCCATTCCAAATATGTATTGAGTTCTGAACTGAAAATTCTTGCATACTTAATCAACACTGAATTTTAGTATAGTGAGCTTCTGTTGAAATATACTTACGCAAACATTAAAAGAATAATGTGCTATTTTCCTATTGTGGAATGGTGGAAATAAGTCACATACAGTTTATACAGATCGATGGCTCAAAATGATGGCTTTGTTAACTTTTTGTATTTCATTATTGAGGCCTGTTCAAATGCATCAAACAGGCTTCGTGCCAGGCAGCCTGTACTCTAATTTAAAATACTTCAGCACAGTGAACACGATGTAGCTACTGAAGGAGTGAAAATGAATGGCAGAGATTGGAGCGTGAGATTTATGTTTGTCAACTATGTGAAACCTGTAAGGTTCAAGTAAGGCTTCTTATCAGTGCTCCAGAAACATTAATGATACCGGTATTCCCTAAGGGCCTTTTGCCTTGTTACTTAGAAAAAAATCCCACCAAAACAACACTCTGATTAAAAACAAGTCCTGTGGCAGTAGTGGGCCTTGCAGCAAGAGTTGAATGAACAGAATATAGCCTCTTTCTTTCATCTGAAGCACAGAAAGTTGGTTTCCTGTTGCTTAATTGAAAGTGTCTATGGTGTAGGTGTCTGTATCTGAGCTGGACTCCCTCTGTAGTCAGTAGAAAGAAAAAGACATTTTGGGGGACAATTCCTCTGGCTTGTTTGAGAATCCTGCTTCAGGATGAGCTGAATTGCTCTCTAGGAATTCCGGGGTGAAGAGTTCTGATGTAAGCATCTAAGGATGTCAAGTAAATCCAACGCAGGATGCTTTACAAAGATCGGGGCTCCCAAATGATGCTATTTTAGAGGTTTGTTTTTCCACTTTATGAATAGGAAGAATGTGGCACGGTGAAGGCAAGGAAAATATCAGTGCTAAAAATGACTTAAACTGTTAGCTGGCTTGTGAAATGTAGTTTGCCTAATAAAATTGCTTAGAATTTAATGCTTGATTAAGTGAGATTTGAATGGAGTAGGGCTGTAGTTTCATGCATGGACTGCCAGATTGTCCATCTTTATTCTTTTTTTTTTTTTTTTTTTTAAATAATAGCGTTCTCACTATGTACATGTATTTTACTATGGTGAAGAAATTATTCTAGATAAAGGATTTTTGTGAAATAATACTTGCACATCCTACCTACTTTCACAGCAGCGCTTGTTCCCTTTTCATCCTTGCACGTGAGTTATAGAAGTAGTCTTGTTAGAGTAAGCATCTGTGATTTTTGGGATGTGGTGACTAGAGATAAAGGCTGTAATACCCCAGCAATTCTTTGCTAATTCACAGTATGTACGTATCTTGATCCTTTATTTCGTTTTTCTTTGTGTGTTAGAAATAGTGCTTTTTTATTTTTTTATTTTTGTTTATTGAAAGTCTTAATGAATTACTTGACCGTTTGTGAGCTTGGGAAACCTTACGTGTATTTTTGCTTTAAGAACTAGTGATTTAGGTGAAGTGCTTGTATTTCCCCAGGAAAGTATAATCAGTGTTATACCTCAGTTGCTAAAATGATTTGTATTTAAGAGGATTAAATTATACTTAAGTACATGTTACCATACCATCCATTCCTCTTTCACTGAATGTTTTTTGATGAAGAATTACAAACTGTTGAACTTCTTTGGTGCTGTAGGAACAGTCAACCTCTTCGTTTATTTTGTAGCTACATCTAATTTGTCAGGAGTCTGCATTTGTCTCATGAGGTGTCATTACATGAAGGGTATTCACTTCAAAGCTAGTGCTCTGATCACTTAATATTGAACTATTCTGGTTAATGGCTGTGGGGGCTGGATCCCAAATCTGGGCATCTTCCTTCTGTGATGCAGCAATGCTGGGGCTTGGTTTCTTGGTAAAGCCTCTTGCACCATTAATTAGAGCTCTCTCTGGGCAGCTCCTCCTGTCCTGTTTATGAAGCTCATAATAGTGACTCGTTTTCCCTGACAGAGTGGATCACTCACTGCTTCTGAAGAGAGTTATCCGAGGATGGTGGTGTTTGGAGGCTGGCTCTGGCTTTTGGATTCCCAGCTGGGCAACTTTTGAACTTGATAGTTTGTTAGTCTACATTTATATCTTTTTATATTCTAGACAAATAACACTTTCCTACAAAAATAAAGAAGATGTCTAGAGGGAGAAACATTAGAGCTATTAAAACCAGCCCTTTCTTTATGTCAAGTCTTTGATAGCTTTTGGTAGAGGAATAATGGATTAGATTACATGAAAGAATGTGTATCTTGTTGCTTGCCAATATATGATGAATTTATTGACTTCAGTTTGGGGTCGGAAGATGAAATTACATACACTTACAATGAAATCTGACATCTAAATATTACGTCTTAAAGCATCCTAGCTTGCTTGGATCATTTTCTGACTTCTGAGTAATATTAAATGCACTAAAATATTTAACAAGTGTAAAATCTTTAAAGTATGTCTGTAATTCCTAAAGCAATATTGATGAAAAGTAATTTGGTCAGACAATGAGTTTGTGCTTTTTGGTTTTTTCTTTTTTTTCTTTTTCTGAGTGTATGTTATACCTAAAGCTTTAGTCAGAGCACACAAAGGGAATGGTTTAATTCATTTTAGCTTAGTGGATATCTGAAAAGCTAATAGTCTATTAAGGGGGAAAAAAAAAAAAAGAAGAGCAAATGCTTAAATTATCAAGAGTCTCTGCATCTCAGAGAGCCATTTTTTTCCCTTTGCAGAAAGAGATTACACTGAGGACACAGAGGATTTTTCTCTCTCTCTCTTTTTTTTTAAACTGTATTATTTGTTGTTGTTACTATACTGTCCTCATGAAAACAAATCAGTAAAGGATCCATGTCATAAAGTACTATATATTGTGTTGGTGTGTAATAAAATGAGCACTGCTGATGCCTTCTGAGAAATTGGGTTAGACCTTGCATGTTTCCAGTGGAGAAAGTCCTATTTCGTAGCTTTGTTCATTTGTGTGGAATGATGCCTTTTAATTGTGTACTCTGTTGTGTTTGTGTCTATGTCTTCGGTGGAGTTTCAGTGGCCCAGGGTATCTTGGCTCAGTTGGAAACATACAAGGAAGTATTGTTGAGATGTAGAGGAATGAGTGTTTGAAGAATTAGATTCTAGTTGGAGATGCAACCACGATTTAACTGAACTTCAGGAGAGCGAACTTCAGCTTATAAAGAGAGCTAGTTGGTGGGATCCCATAGGAAGCAGCTCTGAGGGATAAGATCAGGAAAGCTGTGAGGTCCTTAAGGACAACCTCTTCCTGGTGCAAGAACGGTCCATTCCAGTACTCAGGAAAATTAATAGGTATGTTGGGAGGCTGGCCTGATTAAACAGGGAGCTCATGGTAGAGCTTCAGCGTAAAAATGCAGTCAGCAGGAGGTGGAAGGAGAGGCAGAGTACTAAATGAGTGGATTTGTGGATGAGGGGTGGGCAGCAGGTGTCATTTACCTCGACTTCAGCAAGGTGTTCAATACTGTCTCTCCCAATATTCTTGTATCCAAGTTAGGATGTTGCAGTGTGGGTAACTGGACGACAAGTTGGGTTAAAAAAACGGGTTGGATGGTCAGGGTCAGATGGTTGTGGCTAATGGGTCATACTCTACCTGGAGGCTGGTATCGTGGGTTTCTGCAGGAGTTTGTCCTGTTTAACAGCTTTATCAATGTCCCGGAGGAGGAGGTAGAGTACATGCTCTTCAATGCAGATGACCACAAACTGGGGGGATGCAGCCAATACGTTTGAGGGCAGGGCTGCTATCCAGAGGGACCTAGAGTGGCTGCAGGAATGAGCCAACAGGAACTTCATGAAATTCCACAAGGACAAATGCAAAGTCCTGTACCAGGAAGGGAGCCAACCCCTTGCCACAGTGCAGGCTGGGGCCTGCCTGTCTGGGCAGTAACTGTTGAAAAGGAGCTGGAATGAGTTCAGCAAAGGTCAGCGGCTGGAGTGCCTTCCCTGGGAGGTGCAGCAAACTGATCTGGTCTGTGGACCGCTGGTAGCCTGGAATGCCGTGATTTGCATCTTGTAGAATAATATTGGGTTTGTTTTTAATAGTACACTTGTGGTTTTGTTTTGATTCCCCTCTGACCTCTGGGCATGTGGGGGGGAAGTTTTTTGAAGGATGCAGAGATATTTGTGAGAAGTACTGATGACTTGTGATATAGGCTTTTGGTCTGAAAATCTTGGAAGACTCTAATGTAGCTTTTATGGCCAGAATACATTCCGAAGAATATTTGGCAGTTTTGTTGAGTAAGGTTCATCCTACTGCTCTTGGTGAAGGAAGTAGATACATGGTGCTTTACATTGGCTTGTAGAGAAAGGGCAGCTTCATCAGAAGCTTCTGACACCCAGGCAGTAGCCTTTTCAGGTATATATTTTTTTTGATGTGTGATCTGCATTTGAGCAAGCTGTCTTGGGTGTTCTCGCATACGTGATGCTGCAGTGCTCGCTCCTGCTCTCATGTGGCTTGCTGTGTTGCCACTTAGTTGTCACTGAGTTTCCTGGAGATAACTTTATTTTCAGTGATGTATATTGATATTCTTTAGGTTAAAGGTTCCCTATTGATGGAAGTTTTTTATTATCAAAAGGTGAAACGTCTTGTAACTCACTAGACTGCTAAAGATGCCAAACTTTTAATGCTGTCACTGCAACAGCAAATCTTTAGTTGTGCCTGACATTCATGTCACTGGATTGCAGGAGTATAGGGAAGATAGAATTATGCATGGGAGTTGAAGCAAGTACTGAATAAATTAAAGTTCTCACTGTCTGTGTGACATGCAAGGTGTTCTGTGAACGCTTTCAGGTGGCTGGGTATGTCCTTGTAAAATGGTACTGAAATTAGAAGGAAAAACTAACAAATAATGCAACTTGTACATCTGTTTTTTTATTTTTAGTTCATAGTAATTTGGACTTCAGGGCTGTGGAAGGGCTTAGTTCACTCCATGTCCTCAAAGTACAGGATTAACCTCATCAAAAAGATGGTGCGTAATTAACGGAGGGTTGGATGGACATGGTAAGAATATTAGAGTAGGCAAAAAGCCCTAATTTAATTGTTTAAAAGTCTTGGATTGTTGAGATACACAATTGTGTTAGAGGAGCATCTAGAACCTTACAAATGCT
This sequence comes from Astur gentilis, assembly GCF_929443795.1. Classification (NCBI taxonomy): domain Eukaryota; kingdom Metazoa; phylum Chordata; class Aves; order Accipitriformes; family Accipitridae; genus Astur; species Astur gentilis. The sequence goes on from NC_064890.1 coordinate 2,947,686, forward strand.
CATCTTGCTTACAAACAGAAATTTTTGAAGGTGTGAATGAAAAAGCCTGAATGTGCCTGGGGCACTTCCCCATACTATATTCCCAACATTTGTCCAATTCAGAAGTAGCGTTTTGATTCTTCACTGAAGTACTGTCTTTGAGGTGTCATCAAGACTGCGCCTTTGGGCTGCCCACTTTAATTGCGTTTCAGGTGCTGATAGATCCAGTGGAACAGCACTTAACACCACATTTTAAACAAATGTCCAAAGGTAGAACAAGATTGGATGGGGAAAGATGTTGGAACTTCTCGTGCAAATGTCATATACTTAAGCTTATAGTCTGTTACAACAAACCTCATCTAACGCTCTCATGTCTGATCATGTCTGTCCCTATAATAAATTGGTGTCCAGTGATCTAAATCATCCAGAAACACTCCACAAGAAGAGTTTTGTACCAGCTTAGCTCCCGTAGTTGAACCTTGTCTATTCAGAGAAGGGAAGTGGGAGCACACACAAGAGCAATAGTGTCACTTCCTTTTTGGTGACGACCACCTTTTGGAACAGCTTTGCAGATTATGTCAAACTTAAGTTTTTCTTTTCTTAGTCAGCTGGTTAAGCAACTTCACCACCGGTCATTGAAGTGCTAGTGCAAGTGGAAGGGAATAAACCAGATCATGCAATTAACAGAGATGGAGAGCACAGACAGGGCTCAAGTGGTCTGGACTGTATCTTCAGACAGAGAGTGTTGCGAGATGAAGCAATCCTCAGGCTTTTGTAGACTGGAATTATTTTTTTTTCTTCTAACATTGAAATAATATTTTTATGCTGTTCAAGGAGGGATTAAATTCTTTTTTCCTAAACAAAAAAAAAAAAACTTTTACAGGTAAATTAGTAATAACAATTAAAAAAGCCAACCCAACTAGCCCCATGAAATACCTTATTTATATCTCAGCATAGTAGTGGACTGCATGAAATGCGTACACTTAAATATGCTCCAAGAAATGACATTTGTGTTAATATTAACCCTCCATGTGTGGGAGGCATTTAAGGCTAGAATTTCAGTAACTGATTCCTGTTGTGTCCCCCCCCCCTCCTTCTGTTCCCACTATTGCTTTATTTGTAGTTAATCAGTGTTTTAAAGGGAACAAAAGAAATGAATTCTGAGTTCGCAAGGGTTCTGCAAATGGAGGAATTGCATTTTTGAGAGCTTGTGGGATTGAGTTGTGTTTTGGGTTTTGTGTGGGGCTTTTTGTTTTGTGTTCCCTCCCCCCCCCCCCCCCCCCCCCCCGAGCATCAGGGAGAAAGCCAGTATATCCCATGAATATTGTCAAATATTAAGGGGACAGTTGATTGATTTATTTAGGGGTTTTCATTTTACAAATGATAGAGAACTTTTGATACTCTAGATGAAATTTAAAGAAAGAACACTCATGTGTCAGGTCCTGTTCTACTCTTATGCATAAGTAACTAGGTCTCAGGCCGAGGTAGATTCATTGAGATGATAGTCAGCTTCTTTTATAGTTCTTTCTTTTACAAATGTTTTTTTGTGTGTGGGGCTTTTTGCAGATAGGCAGAATTTATCTTTCAATGGGTGTTCATTTAGAAGTGTCATTTTTATTTCTGTATATTCTTAGAAACAGGTAATTCTTATGTACCGCATACTGTGTGCTTTTTGGTCTCAAGTGGATTTGTTGAAATTAAATTTCATGCTATTCTGCTTAAGGCTGCATGTGCTCTATTAGGGTTTACTGAATGCAGACGTTTGCTCTAAAAAATCTTTCGGAGTAGTTGTGCAGTACACATATAAAGCAATTTTTGTCGTAGCTAGTATAACAAACATATCCAAAGTATTTGCTTAGAAATGGCTTGTGAGTTAGAAGTTAGAATCACCTGCTTTTTGATGTGGAAGCACAAGATTTGTGCATGCTAAAACATAATCTTCCAGTACTTAGCAGAAAATCATGTTGAAAAACAACTGTTGGTGGCTGGCATGTGATTCTTGTGTTAATTTATAGTGCTGCAATAAGCTTAATTAAGAAAACCAGGGAAACTGTCTCCAAAAACACAGAGAAAAGAATTTAACCTGGGAATAAAAGATTGTGCACAGTTCATGGAGCCCATTGTAAAACAGCATGTAGTAATGAGTTTTAAGGACTAAATGGTTATGCATTTATGCATGGAATATGTGCCATTGCCTTTTACTAGTTCTGAGTACTGAATTGTTTGTAGTTAAATCCTGGCAAAGTTTTAGACCTTTGAGCATAGACAGTCAGAGCCTAGCCTTAGGCTAAACTTTTTGAAAATGCCGCCAGAGTTTATCAAATGTTCCTGAGGCAGACTTGTGGAAAGACAGTGGTTTTTTTTTTTTTTTTTGTGTGGTTTGTTTTTTGGTTTTTTTGTTTTTTTTGTTTTTTGTTTTTTTTTTTTGAGTTTTGGGGTTTGGTGGTTTTTTTCATGTTAGAATTAAATAAAAATTATCTGGTAACATGGGGGTTTTTTTCATCCTTTTTTTTTTCTTTTTCATTTTTTCTTAATTTCAGTTACATTATCCATTAGAAATCAGAATGTGACAGAAGATGATGCCTGTTGGCACACATTTGTTGCAGGCCTTGTTGGAAATCTCCCATGTATGTTCTTGCAGAAATCAGAGTTCACACTTGCTCAAGTTCTGGTTCATATTGAGAGTTAAAAGTCCTGAAGGTTGCCAGTAGTAGGCATTGAACTATTTAATATTTCCTCTGAAATTTCAGCCTTTTGACTTCTCTAGTACGTGCTGTGCCTGAGCACCAGAATAAAACCGAGCTATTTCTCCTTTGTCCTTCAGAGACCTTCCTGGGATTATAGGTCAAAAAGACCAGATAGCTGGCTAAGATAAAAGGGTATGTAATTTAAAGGATTGTTAGAATAGAAGTCATTTGGAGCAGTCTGAATGATTTTGCTATCTTAAAGAATAAAATCAAAAATATTGATATTTTTAATGAAATAAAACCAATGACTAAATTAGAACTGTTTGCTTTCACCAGTATTAGTCTTGATAGCACTATGCAAGGAAATTGCCATTCTGCTATATAGCATCCTCTCTGGTTTTATAGTAAAATGTATTCTTATCAAAATTGTCTCTCCACTGACTACAACTGTCAATAAAATGAAGTGAGGGACTGCTATAAAGGGATAATGTATCAAAATATTTCTAAACCAAGCCTCCCAGGAACTGGTAACAGATAATTGTGCAGGACAAGGAGACCTCCAAATAATAAAACCTTGTGGTTTTAATAGTAAACGCTACTTTTCTTTCCATCACAATTTATTTACCAGTTAGAGAATTTTCAGTGTGATATTAAAGAATACTTCAAATGTGTGGTTTATCACATTAAGATGAAAAGCTTTCTTTTATTCTTTGATCTTCAGGCTACAGCAAAGTGTTACTAAAACTCATCACTTGTCAGATCAGGTAGGTTAAGTATATTGTATAGTGCTGCTTCTTGAAAGCTTTGTACTATTTGTTTTTTTAGTTAAACAGAAGGTAACCACTTGGAGACCTTTTCATGTGCCTCAGGGGAACAGTATGCAGTTTCAGCTACTGCGATGATTTATTTTTTTATTTTTTTTTTTTTTCCCCCCCAAGGCTGGTTTGCATGTGTATTGAACTCCTTGATTTTCAATGATCCCATGTTGAGATATATTACTAAAGTTTTGGGGAACACCAGACTGAAAATTGCAGTTTCCAGGTAATAGTACCTGTTTTTTGAAATTTAAATTTAAAAAATGGAGTAAGGACGTTCTTTCTTCCCTTTGCTTGCAAGGTTTGTTGTGTACCTCTGACAAAGCTTCATGAAACCAGTTTATCTGATTCTCATTTTTAGCTTCATTAACTACATTTGATTTCACCTAATGTTAATCATCTGAAAAATAGGCATCTAATCTAAGCTAGGCATTTAGGCTAGGGGTGAGATATGGTGGTTTGTCCTGTCCTGTGAAAACCTTCTATATCTCGTTAAACTCTCGAGCTTATACAGAAGGAGTTAAGTGGTTCATCCAAGATGCTTGATTTTTTTTTTTCTTCTTCCTCTTTTTTTTTTCTTGTCTTTTTGGTGAGAAGGAGGCAGCTTATCATAAGAGAAAGGACTCAATTATCCCTGATGTTACAAAGTGACATTTCTCAACAGGGGGAGATGGCACTGAGTATTCTGAAATTTAAGTAGAAAAAGTAGTATCTGCAGAAATTGGTAGAAAGAATTAATAAAGGCAGTGATTATATAGAAAAGTGACTTCAATGCTAATCAGAAACCTAAGGAAACTGTAATTTTTGGAGAAGCAGCACTGGATATCACATTACATCACTTTGTCAACTAAGTTTTAACTGAGTCTGTTTCTGTGCCAATCTGTCTGTTGAAGAGATTGCTGAACACATGGGCTCCTTTTAACCTGCTCTGTCATATGCAGAGGAGAGGAGAGAATGTTTTACTCAAAGAAAAAGTGAACCTCATATATTTCTGAATTAACCTGAAGCTTCTTTGCTGACAAAGTACTCTTTCTCCTTAGGATTTTCGTATCTGAACTCTTGCTTGCTAGAACAGCCTCTTCCTTTCTCCCTGCACTTTTTATTAAATTCCTGAATTCAATTTCTAGTATTTGAGACACTACTAGCTCTTGCATTTGCTCGTTCATGCTGTGTTAATGTGCTACTTGGTGACTACTCAAGGCAGTTTATTCCTAGAATGGAGTTGCATCTGCTTGGTTTTGGCAATACTGCTTCTCATTGCATCCTTCTGTAGTATCTTGTTTTCCTTACTGCAAGCAACTTAGAACACTAAAAAGCTATCGGTGGTGGAGGTGGTGTAAATATTACATCAGTTTAGAGACCAGTCATTTTAAAAGAGTTGTTTTTGTTAGCAGATCTCATTACCTGTTACTAAAAATGTAGGTGTTGGATTGTTGTTGTGAGAATTATAAACATTTCAGCATTTGTCCTTTATTTTTGTATAATTTCTGAATAATGAAAATAGTCAAACATCATAGTTTCATATTGTTTACCATCAGTTTTCAGTTATTATTACAAGCAGTATTACAGTGCTAAATATTGGGCTGAAAATACTTATGTTACCACATTTCAAAGTTGACAATACTGTAGCTGTCTGCTGACAAATCCGGTTTTGCTGAAGTTGTAGGAAGACACTTGACAATGTTTTGTCTGTCGCTTCCACTTTCCTCAACAGAAACATACCCTTGCTCCTGTGCGAGGAGTTCAAGTGCCCTTGATACTGTTGTGGTGCATATATTTGAAATGTGTACATTGGCTATTTCTAATCTGACTTCTTGTGTCCTACCATTAATATTACATGAAATTAGTGTTCTGTCACTTTGCTACTAAAGCTTGACTTTCAGATTATTCTCTAAAATAAACATGCTGCTCTATGGGGTGTAGGAAACTGGAAACATTATCCTCAGGACATAAGAAAATACTTGCAGATTCTGCTGCGCTTCCCTTTTTAAGTCAGTAATTTTCATTTACGGGACCTTGTTACAAATGCTGTTTAAATTCTTTTCCTTGTATCCTTCTCCAGTCAGCAGTGATGAGACTGAATGTGCTGTAGTTTGCATCTGAGCAGAATAAACAAACTCTGGAATTACTGTTTTCTCTGCACTGATACAAAACATCCATGTATCAGCCTGTTGTTATAACTTGAATGAATGAACAGGAGATTAGATTTGAGCACACCACAACAGCTGTTAAAGATCCACTTATTTATCACTGCCGGCTTCTTTGTACCTAATTTAGGTGAAGTGATTGCTTTCAGACTTTGTGCAGAGTTTCAGTGCCCATGTCATCGATAAATAAAATTATGACTTGATATGGAGATGGTTACACCTTTTTTTGCTGAATATTCAGCTTCTACTGGAAAATTTTTACTCCATTTAAAATTTAGTGCTAAGTTGTTAGATTGCTTTAAATGTAAAGTGTAGAAGTTTGGCATCTTGATTTATCTTTCCATGCAACTCCAACCACTGAGAAATCTGGTTAATAGGATCAGCAAATGTATTGATGAGTGTTATCTTTGGGTGAAACACTTTTTTTTTTCCTTTCATTAACCTTTACCTGTAAAGATGCACTTTCACTGCTTGTTTTTTTCACAGTATCGTTGCATTATGGCCTCTTATGTAATTTGTTTTTATCTTCCCTCTTTCCCAGAATAACTTTCAAAGTTATTAACCAGTTTTATCCAAACTAGTCAGAGAGGTAGATTTCTCAAGGGTAATTAATTTATTTACATGTTATCTGAAAATTTGCAAATGGATTGGTGACAATAGTACTATTGCAGTGTTTCCTGATATGATTATTGACCAGCATTATATATATCATAGATTATCTTCATACTGTGGAACTGATTTGCAAAGTGAAAATAACTGCTGGTGTATCCTCCAGTGCATGTTGCAACTTACTTTATTTGAACTTTAAGGCTTTTGTTCCACTCCTAGAAATTTCCTCAAAAGTATGTGTTCAGGACGCCTGGGGGAAGCTCCTTACTGGATGTGGGTCTGCTGCAGTATGGTTACAAAGGTCTCTCTTTCCAGCAAGTACCCATACTTTTTCCATCATTATTGTCATATTCTTTTACCGTCATTAGTGTGTTTTCCTAGTTTAATTGTAGATTTGCCTCTCTGAATCCCATATCCTTCCCCTTCCACCTTATCAGTGCTTTGAAATTTCTGTGTTCATCTTTCCATCCTCCTTCTTACCAGATTTCTTCACCAGTCCCTTCCCTTCAAAAAGGCTGGTCTCCTTGGCCAGGAAGGGAATGGTACCTCTTGCTGTGTCCACTTGTGTGTAACCCGGTTTGGAAAAAATTCAGAGCATCACTGGTGAGAAAGGAAAGATGGTTTGATGATAGGGTTGAGCTTGGAGGATCTCCAGGAGGATATGCAGAGACTTGCAGCAAGAGCTTCTGCAGCTGTACCTGATGCATATAGAATCATAGAATCATTTAGGTTGGAAAAGACCCCTAAGATCATCGAGTCCAACTGCAGGGGAATGCTGCTGGAGAGTTTCAAGACTGTGGAAAAGCCTATACGTCAGTGAGCCTGGGGGATTTGGTCAATATGAAGTGGGGAGATGCTTTGGGGCAATGCAGGCAAATAGGCCAGACTAGGTTTTGGAAGGTCCTGGAGCTAGCGGTTGTGCTGCTGTTCTGGGTGTGCTTTCTGATGCTTGGCTGTCACATGCATTTGAAATTCAGCAGCTGAAGGGAAGGAACGGGGTGCAGAAAGTCACCATTCTTTGAGAACAGCAGTGGGATAGGACAAACGAGCAGTTGCTCCCCTCTTTAGTAAAATTCAAAGATAATTCTTAAATTTGATGTGTTGTGATAGCTTTAAGTAACAGAGTAACTGCAAATTAGCAGTGGATGCAGGCGTTGGTTTGTGATCATACTAGTACAGGATGGTTGTTTGGAACCACAGTTTTACAGTATTACCTACTGTGTGACCCCTCAGGAGGCTGGGAGACAGGCAAATTACGCCCTATTACAGGACAGGTGGGCAAAACTCTCCTATAGTATGTTGTGCTACTGATCAGTCGATACAAGCGCGCTGGTAGGCAGTCACTGTGTGCATAACTCTGGGCCAGCTGTAAAATTCACCTTCTTTGTTTAAATAGTACAGTGACACGAGAGAAGGTAGGGTTATTGTCTATGTAAGAGGAATGGAACATAAATCCACAAGAAGCCACGTTATCATTAATTAGTTGCTTATGGGAAGGAAAATACTGTTGGTTTTTAATTTCACAAAGCAGGGAGAGAATTTCCTTTGGTATTTGGAGCTGTGAGTATGCAGCTGGCTTTTGAAATAGTGTAAGCAGTAGTGAAGCGGTTGAATGTCAGAAGGCTGATGAAGCATCATCATCATGAAACTGTATCCTCCAGCAAATACCAGTTTTCTTTCTTTATGCTTATTTGCCTTGCCCTCTTTCTCTTGATTGGTTGTTCAGGTTGATTTGGTACAAAAGGACAGGTTCTATCATAGGCCACGATAAGATCTTTTGAAGTTACCAATATGTGAGTGTGAATGGAACACAAAATTTCAGTTTAGGTTGAAAAGTTAGGTGAATAGAAATTTATATTTTGCAAACATTTATCTGTAAAAAAGAAAAAGGAAAAAAGGAGTGGGTTTTTTTCCTTATAAATGTGTACAGTTATTTGCACTGTGTGTATGGAATGCACAACATCAGAAAATAACATTATTCTTTATTCCATTACCTATTCATGTTAACTCGTGCCATTCAGTCACTCATTAGAAGTCTTCACTTAATCTTCTTTGGGTAGCAAGGCCCGTTCCATATGCTTTGAACCACTTTGGGTAAAAGCAGGGCCCCCTACCCCACAAACAGTTGGCACATGGACATTTGACAATAAAATTCAATGCCTGGAGCTACTCTGAGCTGGTATTCCCAGCAATGGACAGGTATGTGAAAATATCCTCAACAGAGGGCTTTCTGATTCAGAGCGATTAGCAGCTTTGTGAGTCTTCTTATTCCTATCCAAAGCGACTGCAGTCCAAAGCTGTAATTGGGTAAAATTGACTTTTCAGTGCCACTGATAGTGTGCAATCACAGCTGGAGAATCCTCTTTAAAAATGCTGGTAGTAGATGAACTGAACATCAAAATTTGCTATTTATGTAGCCTTGGCAGTACGGAGAGTCCCATTTGGGAGTGCTGGCCTGTGCAATAGCAGCTAGTAATTCTTTGCTATTAATGGTAACTTCTAAATGTAAAACTAAAGAGATGTTTTAGTTTATAAACACTTTTACCTAGTGATTATGTGTAGAAATACATAATTACTGCACTGTCTTCTATAGTGGTAGAAGACATTCATTGAAATACATGTGGTGAAAGAATTTAGAAATTATTTTGTCCAAGAAAATAAAAGGGTTACCGGTAAATTTCCCCATACTGTAAGATAAAATAGCTTTACAATAAACTTATGAACCATAAAGATCAGGAACTGGACAACTTAAATTGTCCTGAAAGCACACTGCATGCTTAATCCTGTTGAAAGCAGAATAATAAAATCTTTTCTATCATTGCTTACAATATGATTATTTTTTTAAATGTTGAATTATGGAATCCTGATGCTTTTATCCATTGTATTCAACAAGAAAAGCCTTACAGTGTATGTATAGTAGGAATTACTAGCACAGACAGCTGGAATAGCAAGTCTCTCAACTGATGTATTCAATCTAAGGGTATTCTGCCAGTGATAGCCTTGTAAAGGTATGTGATGCTTTTAATTATTTAAAATGAACAGGACAGCAAAATGACTTACAGCTAAATAGCTGCTGAAATAAGTTATTTCATATATATACACTTGTATTACGAAGGTGGGTGAGAAGGATGGCTTATTAAGAAGGTTTGGCTGAAATTATTCACAACCTTGTAAGGGCATTGAGAACAAATTTAAAAGTTATAGTAAAGCTTCACATAGTCATGTAGCTGGCAGAGCAGGAATTCCTAGCAAAAATAAAAATTAGGTACATTTTCTGTTAACTGGCTTCTTTAACTCAATCCACTTATTGGTTGTAAATGGGTGATTTTATTAGTTGTCATATGTTTCAAGATATATTGCCCGTATTTCGTGTTTCTTCTGTTGCAGTGCTTCCCTGTGTCTGTCACCTGTTGTATCTAACTTAAGTCCTCTAAGACAGGATGTTTCGTCTCTGTCAAGCATGCGTATCTTTTGTAACGATTTCTAAGTTTCTGGAAGAAAATTCTTGACAGATTTTTTGAGGATTCACTATACTGCATTGAAATTCCTATAACACTTTTTTTGAATCATCATGAAGTCTGACGGAAGAATCACACAAACATCCAATTTTAAATTTGTGGTGAGAACCTCTGTCTATTCTGCCACTGTGATTGTCGTGACACCAGGACACCTCTCCCTTCTTGCATTCAGGGCTGACAGTCTGAGCTTAGCATGAATAGGGGAGAGGATGTGTTTTCTGGGCGATACGAAAACCCAGACTGAGTGTTGTGTAAGGATTTTGTAGTGGAAGAGCTCACGCTTTTATTGTTAAGCCATCGGTGGCTGGAAGGGCTCTCTGTGCAGGCTCTTCGGTGCAGCAGGATGGCCTTGTCCTGCACAGAGCTTTGCTCATCTGCCCTTGCTTCTTGACTCTTACCACTTTATTCTCCTATACTCCATTTCTCCTTTGTTTAGTGGTTAAAAGATCTAAGTTTAGCCTCAGGATTTTGTATTTTTTAAATTTCTGTCTTTCTGTGGATTGTATACATCCATTTCCATTTACTTGATTTTTCTGTTAGATTATTAGAATGTAACCTTGGACATGCTGGGGAGTAATGAAAATTCTCTGCTTTTGTAGTTTAGGTGCAAATTCTTGTTAAATATAACTGTTAAGCACAGGCAGATAGAACCCAATTTGAAGAACAGCAAGGGAAAACCTTGTCATCCTGCTCTCCCCTGTTTTTTCCAGCCTCCCCTCATAAGTTTGTTCTGGAATTTACTGCTACAGTTACAACAATAATGGGATACTGAAAAGAGGATGTTCCAAACATAATATGAATTAACTTTGCTTTGTTATTTCTAGATCACGTACCATCTTGTTGCTAATTTAAATTAGTATAAATCGATTGATATCCACATTTCCATTGTAAAATAGATAATGTAATATATATGCAAGAGTGCCTTTGGAAACTAAAATATTAAATATTTTTAAATTATGCACACTTAATTGCATTGTTTTTGTATTTAATTATCCTATGAGCTTGTTTAAGTATTGCTGCACGTTACCAATATTTAACAGTTAATACAAATTTCTGTCCTTGGAGGCGTGCTTTATGTTTGTACTGAATCCATGATTCTAGGAAGTGCCTGTAATTCTGAATTGAAATTGAAGAGTTGCTGTTTGTGTTGGTAGTTAAACTTGTATGAGTTTTAAAATAGAATTTATTCTTAAGAATGCTATTCTTTAAAAAGAATTAAATTTAAAAACCCCCAACCACCAGTGTAAATGCTGACCACACCTGATCCGTGGCTCATAATAAAAAAATTCGGGATATGTGTAATAAGGTCACTCATGAAAGCATCTGTTCTGGCACACATAGATACTTGTTTCTGATAGTTCAGTTGTACATACCACAGTAAACTTCCTGAGGGTGTCTAAGGGATTCCTTTGTTGTTGAGAGAGATAGCGAGAGAAACAGATGCTTTGGTCTTTAAAGCAAATAACTTATTTCTGGAGTTTTTTCTTTAGTGCTGGTGGAATGAAGGGATGGTTCAGTATTTCTTCCATTGAGCCTAAGACTAATTTGGACTATTTATAGGGTTAAAGACCGGGTACAACAGTGTTTGAAACCCACTAAATTTAAAAAAAAAAAAGTTGTATGCGGGGAATATTGATGTACTAACAGTTACAACATTTCCTTGTTTCCTCTTGTGTGCTGCTACCAGCAAATCCAGCCTCTTTCAAAAATAGTGATTAAAGAAAGAAGAGTATATTTAATGATGTCATTGACCTACCACCTAATTTAAGTGCACTAAATGTATTTGCTGCGGCTTTAATCAATATTTAAATCATACAGTTTGATTTCAGAACTAGAAGCCTTAACTATTTTCTTTAGTGTGCAATGAATATTTATATGGCTTTCTTAAAAACTTTTGTTTTTAGGAGTCCAGGATAAGAGTTCCTTGTCAGTGTTACTGATATCCAAAGCAAACTAAAGTATGTAATTCTACCAGTAAATTTTATGCTCATAAGAGTTACCTGATTGACAGCTCTGATGAGCTGAAGCTTCTATGTACATACAGACAGCACACAGCATGGGGAGGTGTAGATGGACTGTCTTGCATTGATTTACCACTGCACTTTAACCTGGACCTCAAGTAACCTATTTCAGGGGTGAGACAAATTTTGTTTCTATGGTTAGCCGCTTGAGACAACTTTGAGAATGTCAGGAAAGGTAATACTACATTCTTGTTGTTTAATTGAATAAGAAACAAAGTATATACTTTTTTTTCCTGGTCTGGAGGAAATTATGCTACTCAAGTGCCTGTCATTTATATAGTTGGCTACTCTTTTTAAATTAAAGAGTAATGGATTTGATATTTTGTCTTTTCTCTGCTGTTCAACTTAAATGGCTACCGTTGATATTTTCTGTGTGATGTATGAAATTTAGATATGGACCAAACTGGAGTGTTTATTAAGTAGAGAGACTAAATTGAGGGTATTTGTGAATATTATAATAATTGCATATTATGCATCTTAAGTTGGAATGTAGGTGGGAAAAATGTTTTAATTATGAAAGACCCATAATGTGTTTATAAGCCCACAGCTTGATGTTGTGAAGGTACCAGTTGCTGAAGTATGCCTTCTGATTCAATATTTATGACTGTTAATGCACAGTTAGGAATTTTCCTTGTGACATCTTCATTAACTTTAATGTCTACAAAGCTGCAGTTGCCCTGCCAGCTACTGAGACAGATGATGGGTTTAAAGACAGCCCTAAGGTACGTTGTCCCAAGTGAGCTGGTTAATGTTCATACTTAATGTGCACAGGGACATGAGAACTGCCTTGTTGGATCAGATCGATGGTTTGAATGCCCTGATGCTCTGTTGTCAATACCAGATGCTACAGAGGTGAATGCAAGAAATTCTGCAGTAAGTAATTGTAAAATAGTTTTTCTAGCAAAAAAGAAGTCTTCCTGTTTCTGGCAATGGTCGGTACATAACTTGGAGCAGTGTTCTCCAACTCCATTTCACGTAAGTTTTCTTTAGTCTTTTTTTAACCACCCCTTGATTTTACTTGCTTTTCAGTTCTGCAAAAAGAATTTGACAATATATTGTCCACTGTGCATTTCAAATATTACAAAAGTAAAGATTTTTTTTAAATGCTGCCCTATCAGCTTTGTTGTGAGCCTTTTTAACAATGCGGGATGGAAGAATGAATAGAAACCTAGAGCTGCCTATTTATACATTATTATATTCTATATCTTGTCTCTTCTCTGTGTTGAGCCATTTCAGGTTTTCTTTCCATTATCTCTACGTGCTTTCCCAAAGGAAAAGAGTTGTGTGGTAGTGCCATACATTCACCACTTAAGTTAATAGATTCAGAAGTTACCAGAAGGCATTTCATCGAAATCTAACTAAGGGGGACTGAAGGACTCAAGGCCCTGATACTTCTATAGGTTTGGATAAATCAAGGGCTGGGTAGAAAAGAGTAAGACAAACGCCTTGATGGAGAGAAGATCTTCAGCTGCCTGAGCTGTTTTGCTGAAGGTTTACCACTCCACACATAGGCTGTGGCTGGCAGATTGGTACGTGTTCTGCAAAAGCAACTACAGTCTGTGCTGTCTATTGCCAAGCTAGGAGACAGGAGAGAAAGCTGAAGTTTGGAGGCTGGAGAAATGCTCAAGGAAGACAGTGTCGTAGGGACAAGAAAGATTAGCTTGACTTGATGTGAGGGGGCAGAGAAATGTGCAATGTGGATCTTTGAGAAACCAGCCTATGTTAGTGCTTCTGATGCATGCCCCCCACCCCACCCCCCAAAAAAACCTCTCAATTTTTCTGTGCTTTGTTTAGTCAAAGATTAAATTTTTTTAATGTTTCCCCTTTACCTTAAAAGAAAGAAAATGTTAACTTAAGCTATTGGACAAAATAGTTCGGAGAACGTTTCAAAGTGATTATTGTGTTAAGACCATAAATTTTGATGGAACTGAAATAGATCTCGGTGAAGCTTATCCTTGGCTTTAACTGTTGTGTGGAAAGACTTATACTGTGCTTAAGGAAGTGTAGAGGTGCATCATTTTATATCTGTTTTTCATATTCTTTCTCTCTAATTCTTTATATATTCTATACTTGGACCTTCTTATGTTGGACCTTCTCTTCCCTTTCTACCTTCTCCCCTTTCATGCCCAGCTGGCCATTAAACAAATTGTCTTTGTTTGATACTCGGGACTTACATGTGATTATGGCTGATTAAAACACCAAGCAAAATGTAAGATAAAATCGCATTATGCTTTTCAGTGTGTGTGACCATTTTTCAAAACTGAATTTGTATACCATTGTGCTGTTCAGCTTGCTTGGCCTTATTTTCTTCATTTTAAAGTTTTCCAGTTTTACAGAGTCTTGATTAAAATGATTTTAGACTATTCATGTGCAGAGCTTAAAGTCTCTGTATAGCTTTCCCATTGCTACTGCTTTCTGTTCTTCGTTTTGTCTTAGACTGTTTCTAATCCATGACAGCAATTTACCACTCGTTTTATAACTATGCTTTCCTAACAGCTTCGACTGAGTACTGATGTATAAAATGAACTGAATCACTGTCCTGGTTTCAGCTGGGATAGAGTTAAATTTCTTTTTAGTGGCTGGTATAGTGTTATGTTTTGGATTTGGTATGAGAAGAACGTGGATAACACACTGATGTTTGCAGTTGTTGCTGAGTAGTGTTTAGACTAAGTCGAGGATTTTTCAGCTTCTCGTGCCCAGCCAGCGAGAAGGATGGAGGGACACAAGAAGTTGGGAGGGGACACAGCCAGGGCAGCTGACCCAAACTGGCCAAAGCAATATTCCATGCCATGTGACGTCATGCCCAGTATATAAACTGGGGGAGTTGGGCAGGGAGGGATCGCTGCTTGGGAACTAACTGGGCATCACTCAGCAGGTGGTGAGCGATTGCATTGCGCATCACTTTTTTTGTATATTCCAATCCTTTTATTATTATTAATGTCATTATTGTTATTATTATTAGTTTCTTCCTTTCTGTCCTATTAAACTCTTCTTATCTTGATCCAGGAGTTTTATTTTCCTGATTCTCTCCCCCATCCCACTGGGTGTGGGGGGAAGTGAGTAAGTGGCTGCGTGGTCCTTAGTTGCTGGCTGGTGCTAAACCACGACAGTCGCACATGCAGCTTCTCATTTGCTGTCTTGTTGATGCATTCAGACGCTAAAGATTGTGCATTCTGGTTTTGTGTATCGTACCCCTGTGTTAGTCCTCTGGATTGCACCCAAGTCATGTACTTAGTTTAAATGGCATGGGTTGTCCTTCCTTGTGAGTTGTTTATTTGAAGGCAGAAGTAGCCAGTGTAGCCCCAAATGCATTGCAGAGCTCCCTGGGTGAAGGAGTGGTGGTCTGAAATTTGAGAGGGGAGGCCGAGGCACCTGGACTGGTTAGGCTTGGAAGTATTCTTTCAGCAAGGAAGTTATTGTTAAGATGGAACCGGCCTCTTCATGGTGGTGCGTGGCAGGAAGACAATAGACAAGAGGCATGCGTTGAAACAAGAGTGCTTTTGTCCTGTGAGATGCTTTTTCACCATCAGGTCAGTCCCATATCGAAACATGTTGCCCAGAGGGGCTGTGCTGCTTCCATCCTTGGAGGTATTAATGTAGAAGCAAATTTTTATCTTTTTAAGGAAAATGGTCAAATGGCCTGGATGACATCTGTATGATTCTGTTCTGGTCTTTGACAAGTTTCTCTGTGAAGGATGCCCTGTTCACTGGATACCTCTTTTCTTTTTTTTTTTTTTGTAGCAAAGCTGAATGAAAAGTAGAACTGGTTTAGAACTGGTTTTTGCGTTAGTTTTGTTTTTTTGTAAATTCATTTTCTGAACATTATTTAGCTAAGTATTTTCTAAAAGATGTTTGATTGTATCAAACCTAAGTGTCTCTTCATTAATAACTTAATGCACCTGCCCTTTCAAGAGGATTTAGTTAAGGTGCCTGATAATAAATGCTGTTTCCATTAATGATTTTTTTGAAAATGCAGGACTAATGGGCAGATTTCCAGCTCTGCAGGCTAGAGGCTATTTGATTAATTTTTCTGTATTTGTATTTCTGATTTCTCAGGCTAACCTTTTTGTGGCTGCAGGTGTCTGCTTTACCTAACGTGTATTGTTTGCGGCTTTAGGTGCTGCCTTCTTGCTGTAATCTTAGTATCATGCTGAATGCTTTTTCTGTGAAGCAACTGCTTTAGAGTGAGAGCAAGGGCAGAGGAATTGGAGGAAAATGCTGGGAGAGTAGCTGAGCTGCACATACCCTTGTGCACCAACCTACAGTAGACCTAGGAGATAAAATTGCTGACTGCTTCTCAAGCATCGTTGTTGTCATGTGAAGCTCTTGGCTTTGCTCTGCCACTGTTAATGGGTGGCCTTTGAAGTTCAAGATGAAGTGCGTACTATATAGCTGAAACCTCAGTAACTCTTGGTAAGTGTGTAAGCTCTTCAGTACCCTTAGCTTCTCTGACTTCATCAGTTGTCCCTGTAATTATTCGGAGTGTTTTGGACCCTGGGAAACATATCAGGTGTATACTTCCTTGTTCATTTGATTTTGAAGCACAAATAAGGAATCAATTATATGTGGCAGAATAAGCCTCTTCTCAGGTTTGCCAGAAGGGCATTGGATGGATAGGAATCTCGGTGTCTTCCCCGTCTGGAAAGGCTGAATGGAGAAGTGGTGAAATAAGGGCATGCAGGGAATGCTCTTACGCTTCCATCGCTGCCAGCCTGTCCTGCGTTCCTTTCAAAATAAAACCCTGTCCCAGTGAGACGTACTTTCACACCCTTTCACACCCTTTCACTCTGCAGATCCATCTGAAGGCATAAAACCAACTGGAATGATTTGGTAGAAAACTTGAGTAAATGTGCTGTAACTTTTATTCTCAAAGTTGCCTTTCTTCTGTTTGTTGGGCATGGTCAGAGGTTTTGACCAATACATCTGTATTGGACATAATTTATAGTTTCTTCAGATCTCGTCTTTGGCTGTCTTGTCCTCTTTCTTCCATGCTCTTGGAGCTTTGTTTTAAATGTTGAAGAAGCTGAATTTACCTTTTTGTGTATGTGCATAGGGAAGGGAAGCTAAGTGAACCAAATGTATATATTAGCCTGTGCTTGCAGTAAGTGAAAATGGTTTAAATAATTGGCTAACTTATCTGTGCTCTTTTTAAAGTTAGAATCTGTGCATGAAGGGGAAGAAATGTCATGCATTTGGACTGTAATATTAGACATAAATAACCATATCTTTCAAACTTTTCCAAAATAGTAGGTGGACAAATACGAAGGTTAGGTTACTGCACACTGGACGCCATCAAAATGGCAAAAGGTCCTTGTCCATTGACAATCACTGCTTGGTCTGTTAAGATCCAGGCAAGAGCTTTGTGGGTTTTATCATACAGTGCTATTCTGTCTCTGTGGTCTTAAGCAGAAGAGTCTGGTCACTCTTTTAAGCATTGTGCAACCTGCTGCTAGATCTGAGCATAGTAATGAGCCCATTGGCAATGCAGCTGGTGGTATTCCATTTCCATTATCCTGAAGAGAATACTGCTTGTCAGATACCTATCAGCATCCACCCTTCACATGCTAAGAGGACAGAGAAGAGTTATTTCTGGCTGTAGCACTATGGCTTTTTAAGTGTAGTTCCCATTACTGACCATCTATCTAAATTGTCTTGTGATGTGAGCTGTGCATTAGCACATTCAGACTTGGGAAATGGTGGAGCCGCATTCATTTTACGCTCTTGTAGGAGTACAAGAAAGCATTGGGATGCAAGTGCGACCTTTGTAAATGTACTTGCCTGAAAATTTTCCAAATTTGTCTGCTCTGGGATGCGCTTACTTTGAAGTTGCCACTCATTTCAGTATCCTGAAGAACTTAAAGTACTTGGGGTGGTAGTAGGAATGGCTACATAATTTTTGGCAACTGCTGCCTACTTAATGTTTCCGGATCACGCTTATTTTAGCAGTCTTGCACCCAACAGGGTCTAATATTCTCCAGTAGTTTAGTGCCCAGCTGTCTTGTTTTTAATGCCCTATTGTCTGAGTAGAGATTGGCATCAGAGAGAAATGTTATTGCTTTTATCTAGAAACAGTTCCATTTTTTTTCTAATCCTCTTTTTTAATAAATTAACTTTTGTCTTTTTAAATGCTTCTTCCCCTAGAACAAATCCCTCCTACTTGCAGAACTGCAATTTTTTACTGGAACATCATAAAGTTCCCATATGGGAGCTACCCAATTATATCTTACAATAATTCAATTGAATGATCTATAGCTCCACTTTTATTCCCTATTAGTATTTGGCTGATCGATGGGTAACCTAATTGATTGTTAAGGTCAAATGTCTTTATTGGCTGATGCTTGAATCTTTTCTCATTATGACTTAAAAAAACTGTTCTATGGTCTGTTAGAGTTCTTGTACTCATTTTTGCACACCAGAACATAAACTTCATGATGTAGATGCTGGTGAATAATATACTTATGCAACATTTTGTGTATTCTCAGGTCCAGTATTAGAAGGACATGAAATATTGAGGTATCTGTGTTGAGCAGAACTGCAGTAAGAAACAGTTGATCATGGGTTTTCAGGTTGTTCTGTGAATAAGGTAGCTGTGATGTGAAATAAATTCTTTGCTTTTATGACAGCTTAATAATTTCTAAGTGCACAAATGCAGAACCTTAACTGCTCTCATTTTGGCTTGTGATGCTTACTGAGGTGTGGGGAAGATTAATGTGTGCTGCAGTACAGAAACAGGATCTTTGTGATTGCCTGATATTTTCAAAACCTTTTTTCTTTTCTGGTGATACAGTTCACTGTGACCAGCTGATCTTTGTTTGGACTTGTACAGGTGTGCTGTAACAACTCAGTATCTTCTCGGATGGACAGTATCCTCGCATAGCCTCAGAGGAGAAATAGTGGAACGCTGTCAAGAGTCAGTAGAGATAGTCCCAATAAAATGGGGTTTTGCTTTTTCATCCAGGGTTTGTGATAGTAATCTGTTACAAGATTCATATTTACCTCTTGAATTTTCCCACATGTTAATATATTTTTAGGCTGGGGTCTCCTTTTGCCATTCACAAGTGTCCCCCCACTTTTCCCCAGCGCAACTCTGTTTCTGTCATCTAAGCATTTGCTGCGTCTGGCAGGATGAATATCGATTTATTCTGGTTTACTTAAGATGCTTATAACTGAATTAGTTGGCCAAGACTCCCATATAGTTGATGAAGCTGCTTCATTCATTCATAAAATTCACTATTTTAAAAGTCTACTTTAGGAAGAGAAGAATTGCACACTGGACTCTATTAACTATAATGAGAACGTGGACTAATGATGTTGGATAATATTTGCAGATAAAGCCAACTCCTGGAGACAAGGTCACTGAGATATATGGCTATTTGTCACTGGCTTTTTTGTGTGTGTGTCTTTTTTTTTTTTTAGATCTGATTGCTGTCTAATGTAAAACAAATAACTGGTTCCACAAAGG
The DNA here is from genome assembly GCF_929443795.1 of Astur gentilis. NCBI lineage: Eukaryota > Metazoa > Chordata > Aves > Accipitriformes > Accipitridae > Astur > Astur gentilis. The sequence goes on from NC_064890.1 coordinate 2,966,924, forward strand.
GGGTACTAGAATTGGAGGCTGCCTCAGTTTTGTCTTCTAATCACTAGGCACCCTCTCGGGCAGTTTTTCTTTAGCTTTGTTTGACAAAAAAAAAAAAAAAAAGAGGCTATATGTGCTTAAATTAGGTGGTAGGTTGGCGTTTAGAGCAGTTTATGGGAATATGTATGATATGTGGACTCAAACTGGTCCATCTTAGGAGGATCTAAATTCCAGATGTTCCACTTTCTGAGCAAATACTGTAACAATCAGCTTGTTATGAAGGAGGCTGATGGCTTTTCCCTTTCTGCCCCAGTATCTCCACAAGTTTCCGACTGCTAATGGTTGTTGAATGCTGTCTGTGTGCATAAATATGCAATACAAATGCAACCTCTACAGAGACTGCTTGTTGTCTCCTAATTGCTTCGTGTCTTATGTTGCCTGATAATGTAGTTCTCTGGTTTTTAGCTACGTAAGCAAGTGGTTTTGCTACTGCTTCTGAGGGCAGATGAGGTGGTTGTATCACCTTCTGGAATTTAACATCTATTATGCTCAAGTGATAGGCATTTTGGACTGAGATTACATGTCTTTTAGCTCTGTGGTTCCATAGAGTGGAATCTGAGCCAGATGCTTCATATAAATAAGGGAATTATCTGTATGCCTGTACTGGAATACTGGAGTATCGCAGGGTTACAGAAGTACAGCTCAGCTAGTGTAGGTGTACCTTTATTCCAGACAGGCAGGTCTACGTTTCTAGATTAGGATTTATATTGGGATAAATCTGGACGTAATTACTTGATTTTTTAATCTTTTTCTACAGCTGTACTTTATAGTTGTTTTCTTTTCCTCCTATAGGAAAACACACACTTACTGACTGCTACAAATCAACATTTTATGCGGAGTTAACAGCTGTTCTACTGAAGTCGGCATAACTTTTGGTTACAAAGCTAGTTCATTTTCCCAAACGGAAAATGTTGTTCTTTCTTACTAGATGACTGGGTATTTGAATTTTTTTTTTTTTTCTTTAATTCCTGCTATGTATGTGTCAAGTTGTATTCAGGTAGAGATAAAACATGCAAAACCATCTCCAAGGTTTTTCTTTTTTTAGGTTGAAACAACCTTTTCAGTATGGTTTCTTCTGGAAGTCTATTGAAACATGTTTTATTGCCAGAACTTCTATTAAAGGAAGTAACAACAAACTACTTCTGATCTCCTTGGGTCAGATTTTTCAGAAGTATGCAGTTGCCTATAGATGCAGAGATGGTTAATATTGAGTGGTATCAGCGTAGTAGCTTGCATGACTGAGCCCTTGAATATCAGAGAGTTGGGAATAGACCTATTTTGTGTTTCAGAACCTTTTGGTAGACTTATAGATGTCTTTCAAGCTTGTAGGATTACCAGCTCTCATACTTTTCTACCTTTGTGTGGAAAAGTTTATTCATACACTTGAAGAAGTTGCTTCCCTGGTTTTTCAGTTCGTAACCAGACTTTCAGCTAACTCATCTGATGTAATCTAAATGAAGAATATATTCTTTCCATGTCTGCTTCTTTAAACAAAATGGGGAGAATTTGAGGCAAAATCTTTTTCTAACAATAGAAACTAGAAGTATGGATATCTAAGATGTTGCAAATGCTTGGTTGGGTAAAATATGCATCTGAAAAGACTTGATTCATTACACAGGAAGATGTTTCCCTTGGTTCCATGTGAATAAAAGGCAGCATTTTATGGCTTTACTATTTAGGTCTCAGTCCCATCCCCCTTAGTTTTACTTTATAAAGGCATATTTCCTAAGAAAAATGTATTTAATTTAACATATACTGTATGTTTTTAATTTTCAAGAGATTCCACTAATTGAAAAGTTGTTTAGTAAGAGTAATTTTTAAAGGCTCTCTAATGTTGTATGCTAAAATTTGAAAGGTGGTTAAACCACAAGAAAGCACTCCAACTGCTTTATAGAAAAAAGAAAATAAATAAAATAGAGCACTGCATTATGCAGTTGTTTCTGTAATTAGGAATACGTTGTGTTGTGTTAACATTTCATTTAATTTTCTTCTAATTGTAGTTAATGATGAAGAACTAAAGAAAAGAATAGCAGAAGAACTGGCATTAGAACGAGCCAGGAGAGACTCTGAAGCTCAAAAGAGAAGGTTGGTTTGTTAATAACAATATTTAACACAAACATGTAGTGAATGCTTTCATTACTGTTGTTTATCTACTTGCTATAAACAGTTGAATTTTGCGCCCCAAGACAAAATGGTAGGTAAGACCTTTGGGCAATATAGCAAGTTTTGATATTAAATATATCTTGAAACAACCAATTAACTGAAATTTCCTTGTAAGACCTGATACAAAATGTTGATCTAAATCCCTTTTGACCTCATGAGCCTGAATCTTTTTTGCAGTCTTTTAAGCTCAATCTTTGTTGATTTCTCTTGAGTCCCAATATTCACTTTGCGGTGTGGAGATAGAAATGGCTTGAGAGCAATGCAGAGGTGGGTTACTTGTAATCCCTTCTGTTTGATCAAAAGGTAAATTTCAACAGCAGTAGAAATGGTAATTCTTGTTATTTCTTGAATTCTGGATATTTCTTTGAGCTGCGGTATGTTTTGAACTGCTTTAATAGTTAGTACATCATAATGCCTTGAAGATACACAGTACTGTATTAAAACAGTTTACTAGTAGAAAACCCTTTTGATGTGCTTTCTGTATATTGAAACAATGCTTTCTTATGCATGTTTTTTCAGAGACTGTAGTTACTCTGAAAGACTGGGTAGAATCGTACAGAGTGGTGACAGACTTTGGATGTAGCACTTTAAAAATATACTCTGCAATGTTTAGTATGATATTGTGGGATTATTGACAATTAAAAAAAAATCCTGCTTGAATTTGAAATGGAGTTTGGCTGTATGGTGAACTTGGTGGATTGTGTGTTCATTTGTACTTTCAGTGATTTTCCTAAATAGATAATGTAACACACTGAATATAAATATTAACCTACACATTGTCCTCCATTCTGAGAATGGGAAGAAAGGTTCATTATGATGGATTAAAAAAATTAGAATGTAATTAGTACTACTTAAACTGTCTGCATATATATTAGTTGTTTCCTACACATCATTATATTATTATTTAATTGAGTTAGGTTGATGGAGTATATAATTAGATAGGACTATATAAATGTCCCAGAAAAAAAATAAGGCTTTTTTTTTTTTTTTTTTTTTTTGAATCGGCAGTAAAGGAAATCAATATGTGACAGTAAAATATCTCCTTTTCTGAACTGGGCTCTGAGAGGAAAACTTGTGTTACATCTGAGCTTTATGTTGACTGCTCAAGAGTTCAACTAAACGTGATTACAATATGAAAATGTTTTGTAACTTCAGTATTTTGTCATTTGACAATTTTCGGTAACTTTCATTAAGTATTCCATAATTCAGTTTTCATGGGTTGTGCATAGGTCTGTGAAAGGTAGGGAGCAGATTGGCTTGTCATATACCTGATTTTATATTTTGTAGGGAACAATGCTGGCAGCCTTCCCTTTATTTGACTAAGGATTAGTTAAGAAGATGTTGCATGGTAAAAGGCTCCTGTAAAATCTTTTTGTTGTCTTAAAATTAGGTGGAAGAATCAGTGCTTTTGAAATGTAAGCTGTCAAAATAAATAAGTAATAATAACAACAAAGTATAAAATTACAAATATCAAGTCCTGTTAGCAGCTTTAATCCTCTTCTAGTTTGTGTTTTGTTTCTTTTTTAAGCAGTAAGCAAGGATTTTTTTTCATTACACTTTCTACACGATATAAAAAATTATAAAAATACATTTTAAACAGAGTGTAGAGGCTCTTCTCATGTTGGATGAAACAACTTGAAAAGATGCAGATGTTTACTTAGCTATTACTTAAGGTCCTTATGGGCTGAATTCTGGTTGAGGTTTGTGTTTTAAAAACATTCAAGAAATGCTGTAGTAAATGTGGAGCTGTTCTCTGGATTGTGTTCTGAGAATGAAGTGAACACTGCTCTGTTGATCACTTCAAGAACAGGTTTATGTTGTTCAGGTTCAGCATACCTACCCCTCCTGTGTTATTCTAGTTGAGAAAGCAATCTCTCCACAACACAGGGGCATGAGCATTGTTTGTGCAATGTTCTTTTTCAAGTCAGGATCCATACTTTCAGGCAAAAAAACCTGCAGTCTTCTGTACAAGCTCCTGTGCCAGTTTCTGGACACTCATGCACTTACAGAGTTGGTATAATTTTTCAGCATTACTGGACTTCAATTTTCAAGCAAGTACATACTTAAGAGCTAGATGCACATTGTTCAGATGCAGTATTTTGTCTTGCATATCTAGTGCAGAGTGTTGTAAGTAACATAAACATGAAAAGGAAAACTTTACTCTCAAATGTAGTTATTTTTAATAAACATACAAACACATTGATGTAATGTTGGAAAACAGAACAAAACCTGAATTCCCACCTATACCATGCTTAAAACATGTAACAGAAGGAAACTGTTAACAGAGAACAGTTTATAGTATTCATATGTCAATAGTTGCACAAGAAAAAAATACAGTGTAATGTGGGCTTCATAACTTATATGGAGGGATGTAGTATACAAATGCATCCTTGGTGCTGTCCAAGGCCAGTTGGACTGAAGTGTGATGGTGTCTCATGTCTGTGAATAGCAATGTGCACAAACCCCACTGAAGAGCCAAAATTGATTCTAGTTTACTCCTTCTTTTTCTCAGACCAACTGTTGTTTCTCACTTTGGTTTCTGAACATTTGAAATGTTTAATCTTAAAAGTATTTTCATTTAGAAAAGTTAAATGGATTATTATTTGATTGCAACAGAATTTGCAGTGACTGCATTAGTGAATGTGACCAGTTAATGTGCCAGAGCTACAATCTCATGATACTACTCAAGGTAACGTATGGGTTGTAAGACTGTCAGTATTATAGCAATTACAGCAATAATACTATTACTGTTGCAGTTAGTAATACTAGAGAGTTTTTTTATGTTCTGAACAGAAGTAAGAAGAAAGTAATGTGCCCTTTCACCCTAGAGAAATACCCATAGCTTTATTATTCCTGTAGTCTGTTTTCCATTTCATGTCAGTACCTACCAGTACCTCCCCAAAATATTCCTTATTCTTGTAGAGTTGCAGAGAGACTCCACTCATTAAAAGGTTTTGTATTTACTGAAAATGGAGTCTAAGTTTGTACCTGAATGGTTCAATAAACTGCACATGTATTTCAGCATCTTTGAAAGGCTTTCTGGGTGTGATTTTTGTTACTGCCTCTGGTATGTATGGTCCCTTCACACCTACTGAAGAAGCAGGCTTTTGCCCCTGTTAAATATGTGCCAACACCACTGTTCCACAACTCTGGAAGAAATGACTCTAAAACGTGAGAGAATAGGCAGAAGAACTTGAATTTGACAGCAGTGACAGGTAATAAATGATAATTGTTGATATAGTTTAATTTTCCACAAAGTTCTTTAACTTATTTTGCAGTGTCATAATAGAAGGAGATACAGAGTTTGTATGAAACTAGTTATTTGCCATGACAAGAAATGATACAAAATATGACAATGAAACTTCTGAATCCTTTAGCTGTTTTGACTTCCTCCTGAGGTATAGTCTTATAAGTGCAGATCATTACACTATGTCTTGTCGCAGCTGTTGAACTCTCTTATTTTAATAATTTTGTTGATGTTGGTGATGAGAGAGTCTGAAATGGCTCCCATTGAAGTAACTGGAAGCGTTTCTTCCAATGGTGGCCTGCACCATACCAGATGGTGCCATGGCTCATGAACTTCAGCAATGAGAAGCTGCTTCTGGTCAGCAAGATGTATCTGTTCCATCAAGTTTTGCAGAGAAATCTGTACAACTCAGTGGACCAGTACGTATCTTCTGGGAGAATACAACAGTAGTAAACTAGCACTAGGGATCACAAAATGCACATCTGGAATAAAGAGAAGTGGTATTAGGCTAAAGGAATTTATTGCCAAGAAATAAACTTTATCAATTATGAGATTTTTCCAGTTTTAACTTCTGTATCTCTCTGTCTGGCTATAATTATGAAAGGCAAACACAGCAGAAAAGATACTTTGAAAAAGCAAAAGTGAATAACAAATTTTATCATCAGCAAAATGATAAAATTTTAGGTACTCTCAACCTCATCAGACTGCTGGATTCCTCCACTAAAATATATACAAAACAATACTTAGGAGGCAAATGAAGGATGTGACTTGCCATAGAAGTTTCACATTCATGAATGACTACTTTTTTTTTCTTCCCCTTGAAGATCAGAGAAATTTCAGTCTTACTTATTTTGCTAATCATTCAGGCTAGGCTAATTATATTTGTGGTTTTTCAGTCTCTTTTGCTTGGTAAGGGTTTCCTAGCTTCCACTTTTTTTTATATGATTTGGCACATGGGAAATATTAATTATGTGTAGAATGAGGTGTATTTGCAAAATGCTGTGCATGACAATCCCTTTAATATTGCAGAAAGTTTATTTTGTTCATGTCTCCAATATATACATGCATGTAATTTTGTTAGTATGCCAAATATATGTCCCTGTGCAGTTTGCTGGTGTATGACTGTCCCGAGAGACCCAGATGATTGTTTTCCCTATGCTTAGTTGTACTTGGATTCTCCTGTATCATATTTCCTGTGGTTCCAGCATTTGTTTCGTAGAGGATAAGTACTACTGGAAGTTGGAATTTTAAGGCAGGGAAGGGCTTAAAAGTAGCCTTTTGTTTGGTTTGGTGGCCCTTCGGTAACTCTGTTGCTAGGTCTGCTCTAAAAATTGTTTAAGGCATGACAAACGTAGGAAATTATCAGGACTAGTGCTGAGTATTGTGCAACTGCTGCTCAAAATCTTACTGAAAAGGATCTCTTGTATGTAGAAGTTACACAGTGTATCTTAAATCTTTTCTAAAATGTCTGTTTAGACAGTCTCAAGACCGTAAGATTACTTCTGTTTAAAGTAAGATCATGGACATGGGTTAACTTGAGGAATGTGCTTGAACTTCTCCAGGTGACTTCATCTCAAGCTGAATGGGACTTATTTCTAGGATCCGTTGTGAAGGGAATTGAACGGGTGGTAACTGTCAGTGGATAGGAAATGGTGGGTATCTGGAGATTAATGATTTTAACGAGCAGATCCAGGAGAGAACTATTGCCTGCAGCCTCAGGAGTGTTTCAGTGTCTCCTAACTACCTTGTACTATAGGTACAAGCCTGCATTTTCTTTTGTAGTCTTACTCAGTCCTTGTCCAGCTTTTTGGGCCTTCTAATGGTTGCCTTTTGGGATCCCCATTATCCCTTCTCTATATTGGCTTCTGCTTATTTTCTGATGGTCACCAAAAAGCCAATTAGCAGAACAAGAAAGACATGGACCTGTTGGAGCACGTCCAGAGGAGGGCCACAAAGATGATCAGAGGGCTGGAGCACGTCTCCTATGAGAACAGGCTGAGAGAGTTGGGGTTGTTCAGCCTGGAGAAGAGAAGGCTCCGAGGAGACCTTATAGCAGTTTTTCAGTATATAAAGGGGGCTTACAAGAAAGACAGACTTTTTACCAGGGCCTGTAGATACAGGACAAGGGGCAGCAGTTTTAAACTGAGAGAGGGAAGGTTTAGACTTGTCATGAGGAAGAAATGTTTTACGATGCGGGTGGTGAGACGCTGGAACAGGTTGCCCAGAGAGGAACTGTGGATGCCCCATCAGTGGAAGTGTTCAAGGTCAGGTTGGACGTGGCTTTGAGCAGCGTGGTCTACTGGAAGATGTCCCTGCCTGTGGCAGGGGGTTTGGACTAAATGACCTTCAAAGGTCCCTTCCACCCCAAACCATTCTGCAATTCTGTGGTGGCTTTTGATAACTCCTAGGTTTTGCTATGACTGTCTAGTCTCCTATAATGACTTTGGTAACTTCTGTCTTGAAAGCTGCACGAAAAATGCTTTTCTTGAGTAATACAGATGGTAGATTTTTAAACATTCCCTGGTAATGAGTTGCTGGAGTCTTTTCTTCGTGGCTAGCTGGACTCCACATGGTATGGCATTTTATCTGTCATTAGCTGGATAACTTATGTAACCTCCGTATTTCTAAACATCCTTATCTGTTTAAAGAAAATCTTTCTAAACTCTAAGTCAGCTTTTAAAAATATGTACACACTGGTGCATGGAGGTGGCTCGCAGTGGTAGGTTATTAGATTGCAGCCATTAGCTTCTTTATATGTTTTGTTGTTGTGCTTGGGGGAGGGCCCCTATATAACGGCAATTCACTTTATGGTTTAATTGATACTCTGATGTGTCTGAGTGCTTCCCCCCGACCTTGTTTTGTCATGTCTCAGCATTACGTTGCATGTATGGCAAGCTCTTAGTAAACTTCTTGGAGTAGAAAGCTTTTGCAGAAGACAACAACAAATTCACCAGTGAAAATGTAAAGTGAAAGAAGAATGAAGAACAATATTGGTGAAGAACCCTTTGGGAAACTACACACCAAAAATGTTATATTAAAATCAATACTGGGGCTTGACCTTTTTGTGCTACTGTATATTTTAAAGCTTACTATTGATTTCTGTTTTAATAACATGTTTATTCTAGTTTACTGGCATAGGTCTGGAGAACATAAGAAAAAAGTAAAATGATTGATTTATTTACAATATTCTTTCTCTATTTTACTGAGGTAAATTTGTGAAGAGCATATTTATCTTCAGTTCATATGGGTAGTGCACTAAATGTGGTGAAAACTTTTTTGAAGTAGACTTATTGTCTTCCTAAATTATTATATTTTCCCAGGTAATGAGCTGTGTTGAACTGGGAGACTGGCTTTTTCTTGCAGTATTCTTCTCACAGGGGACAAAAAGCTACTTTGCTTGAAAATAGTTGTAATCTAGTCTTCTGCCACAGGGACGTCTTGATAGTGTTTAGATTAAGTGTGAAAACAGTCACGGAAATTACATCTTCTCTTTTGCTGACAGTAGGATAGAAAGCTGGAAATACTTGAAGCAGTAAAAGTGATTATAATTGCTTTGACTTCTGCTAGGTCAAGAATAGGACTTAAATATCTTCTGGCATGAGTGACCGTACTGTTTGTAAAAAACAGCTGAAGATATTACCCAATTGATAATCACATTCAGGAATGTAAGAAGTGGTACACCAGACTTGCACCAAAGCTTGCCTCCTCTGGTCATCCTTTCTCTGACAAGGTTTCCATGAAGTACGTATTGCAGAGAAAGATTCAAGGAATGTTTAAAAATATAATGGAGAGAAACTGCTTTTAGAGGGAAGTTTCTTCATTACCGTTGTCATTCTGGGGGGTGGTGGGGTGGCGGGTGGTGCACGGGGGAGAAGTTACTCACTCTGGAGTGAAAAGGTATACTTTTGAAGTAAAGCTCTGTTGTCAGTACTGCTACACTTAATGTAGCCTATAGATAGTTATTCTATCTTTGGTCATACACCTTTATACTGTATGACTTGTCTTCCACACATGCTGGGAAGCTTAACCTTTTTCTATTATGATAGTCAGCGTATCAGAAAAAAAGCTGGCTATTGATTTGAGAGAGCAAAACTTGGATATTATTATAGTGACAAACAGGACTTTGGAAGATAAGTCATAAATTGCATTTAAACGGGAAAGAAAGGCTAATGCAACATCTGATAAGGGCCTCCTGTCTCTGAATGAGACACATACGTGTGCATGACTCTCTCCTTCCGTATCTGAAAGATGTGTAGTTGGTAGAGAGAGGACTTAAAATAGTAATTGGGTAAGATTGCAGAGAAGGCTCTTCTGGAGCGTAAAATCAGCTAATGCCAGGCAGTGGTGGGGGCTATTCATTTACCAAAACAAAACATTCAAGTTTGGTGTGTATAACTGATTTTATAAAAACATGAAAAAGTAAAACCTATTTTGTTTGGTGAATGTCCAAAAGGCTGCTTCAGCTTCAGGGTTGGGGAACACGCACGGAGACAGCAGCAAGTTTTGGCATCGCTTCCACAGGTTGAGTTCCTCCTATTCCCCTCTCCTAGTCATGCCATCTCAAACATATTTTTTTTTCCTCTCTCACAGCAGAAGTTTCCCTCATCTGATCTCAAACACAGCAAAAGATTTAAAGTGAATTTATTTTTTAACAGCTATAATATTACTGAAGTCTGGAGGATTATGGGATAATACTGCTCTGTCACAGGAAAAGAGGGAAGGAGGAGGGTCAGGCTGGGTCAAGACTGTCCCTCTGCAGGCAAGGGAAGAAGCCAAGATTAAGTGTGAAGACATTTTGGGTTCAAGCAGAGGTTTACCTATAAAACAAGTCCTGTGATCAGGTGAGCTGTTGTAACTGATACCTCTTTGGACAGCCATCTGTTGAAAATATAATTCTATTATGGAAGCGTAAGTCACCTTCTGAATGGGGTTGCATTGTACCCTTTTTAAAACCATAAAATTTAAGTGCATGATCTTACCTGCAAAATGCCAAGGAAGCATAAAAATGTTTGCAGCCATGCTGCTTATGAAGTTGAGGGTTTGGAAGTATCAAGCTATCTTTGAAGCCTGTTTTACGTTCCTTATTGTTTTCTGGGAAGAAAAAACAGTATTTGGCAATGGTAGAGTTGCTCTCCAAGATTTCGGTTACTGGTCTGACTCTCCATTAATAGCATTATGTCTGGTTCTCACTATATACGGAGATGAATCTTGGAGACAGGAAGTAGAAATTTGAGAAAGCAGTGCTATAATTCACTCCTACCTTTATAAACCCCAATTTTCAAGGGATTATTTTTCACTTCAACTTTAAAACTTGTCATCTCAACTGACAACTTGTATATCAAGCTTCATCTTGATAAGTTTATTTCTAGGAGAGATGGGAAAATGACTTGAAGCCAGTAAATTTATTTGGAGAGAGCATCAACAAAAATAATACTGCTTCATAGTTTTCGATTCAAGTAGGGAGGAGGAAAACTATTCCCCCCTGGCAATTTTAAACAAACCTTTGCTTTCAAACTGCTGAGCTCTTTCATTTTGAAAAGAGCAAATGACTAGGCATAGCAGAGAAAGACTTAAAAATAATAATAAGAAGAAATTTTGCAACTGTCACTTCATTTTAAGGGATAATTAATGTTGTCGTAATTTCATGACTGCCGTTGCAGATCCCAAGAGGAGTGATATTAAGTGCGAAAGTAATTTTGAGTTGAGTTATGTAGATGTCGGGAAAAGTCTTAGCTAAATACATATATAAATTATGTAAAACAGTTTTACTATTCTGACTTAGGTTCTTTGCATGCCTCTGGCATAAAGGTAGAAATTTGTTCATCTATTCCGTCTTTATATAATACTATTCCATCTTTATGTAATTCTGATCTATATGCACATATTTTAAAAACAGTGGCTTTATGAAGTGTAATTGCAAAATCCCCTCAAACAACCTTCCCTCCCTCCTACTCACCCTCCCTCTTCTCAACACCCAAACCTTCCCCCCCAAAAAAACCCCCACAACCCAAGTATCTTAATAAAGAAAGTTAATTCGGCCATCTTCTATAGGGTATGAGCAGCGATCAGACTGACAAGTCAGTGTCCATATTGCAATGAGTATTAACAAGCTGCCCGTGACAGTATTGTTGATAAATTGAAGAGCTGTATGTAATTACGAGTTTTGAAATTAGTGTCTTTGATCTTTTGATCAAGGACTGGCGCATAAAATAACATGGCCATTAGCAAAGATTTTTCAATTGACAGATATTATGTTGAGTCTGGAAGGAGCTGGAAAAAGGAAATGAATAAATATGTTCAACTGAATGTTATTACTTGGACTCATTGTTGTGGGTGATTTGAGAAGTATAGCATTTGAAGTAGGGGGTAATTGAGAGAATTGAAAGAAATGGTTAAGTGGGGCAAGATGGAACATAGTCTCAGCCAAGATAATTTGTATCAAGTTCAATGTCATCTTGGGTTGGCTAACAGACTTCAGCCTAAAGAAAGAATAAAGCAAAGCACTTGGTACTTTGCCCTCCTTGTTATTGCTACTGGACATGTCCAAACCTAATGTAAGAATTGTTAGACAATTTGGGGCTGACCAAAGACAAACGTATAAGGGGACATATTGGAGGGAGGAGTTAACATTATGGGAAAAGTTTACTTGCTGCTTAGGGTTCAATTTTGGAATCAGTATCACTTTTATGTCTTCAGTAATATTTATAATGAATGAAGCACTAACTTATATACATGTATGGCCAGCATTAAGAGGAACAGGTCACCATGAGGAAGAAGTGTATATGGAATGAAGTAGTGGAGTTCTTGTTAAATTTAGTAACATCAAGTGCAAGCACAGGAAAGTAACAATAATACGGTATAAAACCATAGGAAGATCTCACTCGGATTACTGTATGCTATTTGAGGTAGATAGGCCAAGAAAACCCCCACATGAAACAGATATTGTTTGTATTTGTTTTCATTATATGACTCTGCAAGTTCCAGAGATGCTGCTAGCTCTCATCAGGCAACAAAAAGACCTTCCCAACCCCTATTCTGAGTGTGTAATTTGGCCTCTCTCTTTTCTTTTTCCTCCTTCTCATTTGTTTTAACTTCACTCCGAGCTGTTGGAGGTTGCCTGCCTTCTATGTTATAGCTGTGGTAAATCAAGTGGGATGATTTCAGTGATACTGGCAAGTGCCTGGTTGCACTTTGCTTAGGCAGTAAGGGGGAAGCCAGTTGCTAGGTCTGGAACACATCAGGTTAGGTTTGGAGGGCTCTCTCTTGCAGCCTGCTGGTCTATAGGACAAGTTGTCTTAAAGCGTTTGATGGGGCAGGGATTGCAAGCATTATTGGTATCTTTGATCTCTCTTCCTGCATGCACCATAATCATGAGAGCTCTTGATAATTTATAGTGAATTTGTCAAACGTTTTGATTGTGCATGTTGCGGTCTACAAAATGGATAGCGATTTGGACCCATGTAGTCTCATTTGAATGGTTTTGGACTAAGCACTCATGAAATAATTGCAAATCTAGGTTTGATGATCTGCATGTTCCTTTTTTGACTTTATATGCTTTAGCATTTTTGGTTTGCCTTGCTTGTTTTCTGTTAGAATCATAGAATCATAGAGCCGTTTCGGTTGGAAAAGACCCAAGCGCAAGTTGTTGTGACCCAAGCGCAGGACCCGGCACTTGGCCTTGTTGAACCTCGTACAACTGGCCTCGGGCCATTGATCCGGCCTGTCCAGGTCCCTCTGTAGAGCCTGCCTACCCTCCAGCAGGTCAACGCTCCCGCCCAACTTGGTGTCATCTGCAAACTTACTGAAGGCGCACTCGATCCCCTTGTCCAGATCATTGATAAAAATATTGAACAGAACCGGCCCCACTACTAAGCCCTGGGGAACATCACTTGTGACCAGCCACCAACTGGATTTAACTCCATTCACCACAACTCTTTGGGCTCAGCCATCCAGCCAGTTTTTTATCCACCGAAGAGTACGCATGTCCAAGCCGTGGGCAGCCAGTTTCTCCAGGAGAATGCTGTGGGAAACGGTCCTTTTACCAGTCCTAATTCTCTTGTACTTAATGAAAGATTTGTTCAGTATGTAGATGTCTCAAAAACTATTTGGGTAGAACATAAGTTCAGGGAAGTTATATTCCAGTCTTAAATTTGGAAGAGTTTGCTGCTTTGCCATATATGGTTTTTTAGTAATGTTTCGGGTTGTCCCTCCTGCTCCCCACACAGGGCAGTGCATCATTTAAAATACAGTTCACATAAAACTTAGTCAAAAAAAACCAAAGTAAATGAGAGAAAAAAAATTTTACATTTTGCCTATTTGGGACATGTGGGCAATATGAGTGCAAAAAAGTTGAAGGCAAAATGTGTTCTTTTTACACCATGGCTTTATGGTGGAGAAGAATTATATTTTCTGTTAACATTTGCATAATCTGAAATATAGGGTTTAAAAATGAAAATTAAGGACAGATTTTTAAAGAATGTGGTTGCCACTAGTGTTAGGAATGGCCCCCTTTACCTGCAGTATGCAAAGTCTTACGTGAATAGAGAATGTTTTTTTTTTAATGTGTAGCTAGTTCTAGGAAATTGCTTCAATTTAGAACTTTTTTGTGTTATCATACTGAGACTTTTGTGCCAAAAAAGACATTGCTTCTCAGATAATTTGTTTCTATATCTCAGTCCTTCTCTATGTTTTGCAGAGGCAGATGAACTTTAGATAATTTATCTGACTTTGCGGTGAGGTGAATAATCAGTTACTTGAAATTGAGTAGGAAAAATATCCATTTCACACTTCTCAGACCTCAGTTCAGGTTAAAGTTGTTTTCCTTATGTGTCTCGCATCTTTTCAAATCCCTTGTCAACTACAGTGATTTTCAACCACAGCTTTCTATGGCACATTCACCATGCACTCATTAAATATTGAAACTCAGTACTCAGAAACGTTATTCATCCATTAATATTGAATCATGGCCTAAACTGCATTGTTCAAAACATTTTTGGATGTTATGCAAGTCTGTCAGAATGCATTAACAAACTTGATTGTGTCAAACTAAGCAAAAAGCTGTTGAACAGTTTCCACTGTAAATACATTGTACTCTTTATTTTTAGTCAGTGTAAGCTTTTTTTGTTGAGGGGGTACCATATAGAAATGGAAGTGTTCAGAGATCATGAAAGATGAAGGAAGCTGGGTAAAATTAACATTAATTAAAAAAAAACCCTTGTCATTGTAAGAAAGTGTACAGATATATTTTTTTTATACTGAAATGTTTTGGGTTTATTCCTTCTTACATGGAGTTCATATTTAGGGATCATTTCCAACTTTAAGGACTAATACCTCTTTAGATTTTTCTACACTGTATGGAGAAGAGGAGAGGGTGATTTTCCTGATAGTGGACTTTGAAACTGGAAATATTTTGATTTTGGTTGGTTGGAGGTAATGAAAAATGACACAGTTCATGCTTTGGACTTGAATGAGTTTATCTTGGATCACCACAGATCTATCAGATAGTGTAGCTTGGAGACTATGATAAAGAGACAACAACTGGTAAGTAATCATTTCCCTGAAAAGTAACAAAAAGAAAATGTTTAATCTTTGATAGCATAATCAATTTTCGATAGCCGGAAATAAGGGCTGAAAATGATATATTACTGTATTTGCTTTTAATATGGTATTGTTTACCAATTTTAGATTTCCTAGAGATTCTTGATTAATTTAGAATAAAGTGTGTAGTGGCCATCAAAGCACAAAACTAATTTTTTTTTTTAACTTTTCTCAGTGTGTTGCTGTTGTCTGTGAATTAAAAGGTGCCTTTTCCTTAATGATAATCTTTAACATCTGCAGGTGTTTTTCAAGAATGACAGAAATGGATATTTTGAAGTAAACAATAGAGTGAATTCTTCTGGATTGAGAACTAAATGATTCATCTTGTTAGTGTGGCTAGCATGGTTCATGCTGTGCAAGATTGCAGTACCATGTCAGAAGTTCACGTGGTAAACTTAACATTTTTTTTTCTCTTGAACTCCTTTAAAAAATGGATATGAAAAGGATGGAAATTTTTTTCAGACTGCAGCAAGTTTCTGTTGTGCCTTTTCCTGGAATGTATTTTTGCATTTCTTAAAAGAGGTACAGAAAACAGATTGCTTGTCCCATCAGAGATGCTTTCTTGTTTGTTCTTAAATTTCTAATTCTGCTGCACAGTAATGTATTTGGTGAGTGGAGCTAGCTGCGTATTTTGACTTCACTTACTTTGTTGGACCAGATATGATAGTTGTCAGTTATTAATTTTAAGTAAATACTTAATTGAGTAATTGTTTTTGTTACTTTTTTGTATTATTTTTATGTTATTATTATTTAATACTAGTTTCATTTGGATAGGAATAATTACTTTGAACTGATATATACTGAAAACATAAAATTCTGAAAATCTAAAGAGCAACCTTTTATGTAAGTTTTAAAATATAGATGTATTCAATCTATGCCTTAATATGCATTAATTTAGGCAAATTTACCTTTCCTTTACTGTCAACTGCAGTAAATGGCCAAGATTAATTAGGCAATTGAGATTATTTTGTTTTTTTCATGGGGCTTGTGATGGTCAACTGTAATTGATGAGACCGTTGTGTCATAGCTAGGTGCTCTCAGCTGTAGCCCGTTTGTTCAGTGACAATGTATGGTACAGCATCCCTGCCCTGACTTGGATGAGCTGTTCCTCGTTCAAGTCAGGGCTAAATCAGTACCACTAGCTTGGGGAAATGCCATAATTGAATTAATTTGGGCTCTACCATAGCTGCAGAGAAGGAGGTTTTCCTCGCAGAGATGTGGGGTAAGCATTTCAGGCCGTGTTAGATAATGCTCTGAAACATTTGCTGTATTCCCACGTAGATTCTCTTTTACTTAATTTTGCATGTAGCGTGTTCTTGGCTAGTTTAAAAGCTGTATAATAACAAATGCTACCTAGAATTTCACATTCACTGCTTTTATAGAAAAAAAGATGTGAATAAAAAAAAGGAATGCAGAAGCAAAAAGGTTATTCTCCTGAAATCAGGTGTTTCCCCTTTGGCTTTGGTCTGAAGATCTGCCTCAGGAGATGGTTGGGACAGATGGTTTGACCACACGTATAACTTAATTCGATTTTGTCTCTGTCCCTCCTGCCCACCCCTCAAAAAAATCTAGATCTAAGAATAAATTGGCTTTTATGTATGAGAGCATCTTTCAGAATTCTTTTCATCAGTCTGCTGGTGCGAGATTGCTCCTTGAGAATAATGTGGTAGGTTTTGTGTTCAGTTTTAATAGAATCCTATTTAGGTGGAGTGTACTGCAAACATTATTTTGATTAAAGTGACTTCAGGAATAAAACGGTCCAAAATTTGTCTTACAATGGAAACTAAATATGACAATATGATAACAAAAGTATCCAAATTCTTATTATGCCTCTGTTTGTTCTGAGATCCATAGATCTTTGGTGGTTAGTGTATCAAGATTTACCTAGCCTCTTGCAGTTTTCTCCAGGATTTTCTTTTCCCCTTGGTGACATCAATGTTCAGTCATACTTCTGGTTGTTTTGGGTTTTTTTGAGGAAAATCCAAACTGCATATATTTATGCCTCTTGTGTCCCGTAATTTTAATGCATGCGATAGCGTTCTGCTCTGAGTGACTCCAAGGGGCTGCTGTTTCCAAGATGGGAATTACTTGATTCTAGGAATTTTTTCTAGAAGGTATCTGGATTCAAGTTTTTCCTTCAAATAGGTAAGCTTCCTAACTGTTGCAGTATTCATTTACAAAGGAAATTCAGTAACTTTTTTCTCCTCTAGCTAAGCTCTTAAGTCATCTTTAAAGGCAATAAGAGCCTCAGGCAGAGCATTTTTATTCTCTGTGTTGAGATAAGCAGGATGTTTGCAGTGCTGTGAGGGCTGACGGTACAAAGGTGTGTCCAGTTGTAGCCAGTACAACTTCTTTTCTTTTGACAAAAGCTTTTTTCCCTCCTGTATTTTACTGCCCAAATATTGTCTATATTTAGAATATCTATATTCAGCAGATGACCCAGTTTTCTACTTGGAAAGCATGCTTTTATTGAAACATATATAACAAATGAATCTTTGCATCTAAGCACAAAAAAACCCCAGGAAGTTTTCTAGGTATTCACTAATACGTTTTTCAATTTTCATACTCACAAGTTTGGGTTGTACTGAAAACAAATGTATTTCCAGAACAAGGATGGGAGCTGATATGAGTATGTTGGTTTGAGGTATCATAGTTACAAGAAGCGTGTCCAGTAGGTTCATGATGTCAGTCATTGACTGCAGTGATGTACTCTTGCTCTGGAGATAAAACTAGATTGAAGTACCACTGAACAATCTAAAAATTGAACTTTGTGTGCGTTAGATTGTTCAAAGAAAAATTTCAGGAAGATATGCACACATTTTCCTGTCTTCAGTCTGTAAACGTCATGATCACATAAATAGCAAAATTTTGGTATTGTTTGTTATTTTTGCTATTGCTTTACTTAATGTAAATACTTAATTACTTTTAATTATCTGTCAGCAGAGAGATCTACAGATAGATGTAGATATCTGTCTGTTTAGATACGAATACCAGAATATAGTGTTAAAATCAAAAGCAAAAGGAAGACTGGGGTAAATGTGGACCCATGGCTAAATGGAGCAGGGGCCCTGGTGACAAAGGAAATAGAGGAGGTGGAAATACTCTAAAGCCCCTTTGCTTTTTCTTCCTCTGTCTTTACTGTTAAGGCCAGCTTTCAGGAATCCCTGGACCTTGAGGCCAGAGGGAAGGTCTGGAGCATGGACAACTTACCCATGGTGAAGGAGGATCAAGTTAGGAACACTTAAACTGAACATAAAGAAGCTCCATGGGGAGTGATGACTTGCAGCCATGAATGCGAAGGGAGCTGGCTGATGTCATTGTGAGGCCACTCTCAATTATCTTTGAGGGGTCATGGTGATTAGAAGAGGTTCATGAAGACTGCGAGAAAGCAAATGTCACTCACATTTTCAAGAAGGGCAAGCAGGGAGATCTGGGAATTAGGACAAGAAACAATAGACACAAACTGAAACACATGAAATTCTGTCTAAACACAAGAAAACACTGTGAAGGTGGTTAGACATTGGATGGAGTTGCCCGAAGAGGTTGTGAAGTCTCCATCTGCGGAGATATTCAGAACCCAGCTGGACATGGTCCTGGGCAACCTGCTGTAGCTGACCCTGCTTGAGCAGGGTGTTTGAACCAGATGATCACACAAGGTCCCTTCCAGCCGAAATGACTGTGTGATTCTGTGAGAGTTGTGGACTGCACTTTCCATTTAATAGAGGCAATCATCAAGCATTTAAAGGATGGGTGAAAGAAGTTATGATGTAGAATTTGAGTGCCAGAAGCTTTAGGGGTAATAAGTGACCTAATCATTGGCTGTTTGTTTACTAAATTGCAAAAAGTACAACTACATAAATTTTCTTCATAGCATTAACTCAGTGTTGAAGTCCTAAAAGGCAGTGCTGTAGAATGGCAGGAGTTGTTGCTTTTTATGTCTGATTGTGTGCTATAAAACAGTTGAGAGCATGAAATACTGTGAAGTGTTAATCCAAACTTTAGTACGTAGAGCTTCTTGTTAATGCTTTATGTGTATTTTCAAATAGCGCTATAGAAAAGTGATAGCATTGCATACTGTATTTCATTAAATCAGCTACTGTAACTAAATAGCTGTAGACTTCTTGAAACAGTATTTCATAATTATTTAGAAGTATTTTATTCAAACTATCAACTGTGTAGAAAAATGTATAGCCAGCAGCCCTCTCTGCTGTTTCAGCACCTTTTTTTAAACACTTCCTTTCTTTCTGTATAAATGATCAGTGTAATGCATAATGTCTCTTGTCTGTTAACTAGAGTTTTGTGCTTAAATGTGAGAACCATTATATTGAGGCTTTATATTTGTTGTAATTAAAAATGTCATTTTAAGTGGTCTATTTCTGTGGAATTCTTCGAGTAGTGGACTGTACTGACAAGTTGTGTTGTTTAACTCCTTATAAATTGTGGATGTGCATCTATTTTTTTACTTTTGGCTAGATAATAATGTAATATACTACTATAGATTTAGCTGATGTTTGCCTTTATTCAGCAGCAGTACATGCTGAATGCCAGTAAAATGAATTTGTAATGTCAAGGAAGAAAACTACTGGAAGTTGATGCAAGCAAATGTTTGTGATCAGCATGTATCTGCCCTGTGTTTGTTTCATTAAGCTCCTACAAGCCACCCAATTATGTAACTCAAATAAATGAAAATTACTTCAAAATCCTACTTATTTTGTTAAAACTCTGTTGAATTTAAATCAGTTGAGATGGGTATTTAGGACTTTTTTTGTGAACAAAAGTTGCCCTAAATGCAAAAGTTTAGTGGGTACTTCAGGAAGTTAACTAGTTGTATTTTGTTCTGTAGGTATGATGAGATACATTCCTGATTACATGAATGAGGATTAGAGTAGATAGGAAAGACTTTAAATTTTCCCTTTAAGGCGCTACTATGAGCAAGGCAGTCTTGGATGTTTTTGAAGAACATAAACCAAATACCTTTTTGGCCTAAATTGTATAAAATTTTATCATGAAATAGTATAAATTTCTTTTATGGTACAACGCTATGCAAGGAAGAAAAAAAAAAAATCAGTAAAATGTTTGCTGTACAGCTTTCTTTGAGGTGACCTGAGTGTCTTGATCTAGAAGTTTAATAAGTACTCCTAAACACATTGGCAAAACTGGACACAGAGACATCTCCAAGCCTTTGAGCTTATAGACACAATAACGCAGGCAACTACTTTGGCTTGCAGCTAGCCTCTAGTGAAGGAGCAAGCTTTTGCTTCTGGAGATGAGCACATACATTGCAGAATTGCTTTGTGACATCAGCAAGTATGTCTTGATGAAAGGAGGCATCTAGTTAAGCCAATTGAAGAGCTGATAAACACTTCATGCAGAGGAGAGGAAGAAGAATGTAGAGGAAAGCTGGAAATTCAGAGACAAAGACCAATTCAAAGAATTGAAAAGACAAAGCTGTGAAAATTCTCTAGTATTTCAGAGCCAAACAAGAAGAAAAACAATGTAGAAAGGAGCTCCAAATGTTGCTGTCTGAATAGCTGCCTTCAAAAAGGATTGCAGTTGAACAAAAGGTCCACAAGATGGATATGCAGATATATGGACCAGCAAAGAAAGCTTTGTGCCAAAAGTCATGGAGCCAAAGGAAGCCAAGAAGTCAAAATAAGAATTTAAAAGTCAAGTGGGAATTTTCATTTGCTTTACGCTGGTATGTTTAAGACTAAATAGATTTTTTTTTTTTGTGTGTGTGTGTTGGTTTGTGGGGTTTTTTTCCCACTTACCAAGGAAGGATGTTTTTGGGGGAGTAGGAGGCAAATCAGACAGCTCTGCAACTGTTGAAGTAAAATTATTGGCAAAGGTGTAACAAATCTTGAAGAGAAGATCTGTTACTGACATAGAAGGGAATGAAAAATAAGAGACAAAATACATGTTTACTAAAGGGAAGTAGCAGCAGAGAATAAACAATTTGATTTCCCCCCATTAAAAACATAGCTACTTTAAACCAGAAACACAGTAGGCCTAATCTTGTCAATGGCTACTAAAAGACTTGGCATCTTTAGAAAATTACTGGTTAAACTGGAGAACGTGGAGATTTGTCACAAATGACAAATGGAGATTATTAGTCTGGAAGGAGGTTATTAATGGGAGTTCTTGTAAGGCAGTCTTGGAACTAATGTTAATATTTTTATTTCTGAAAGATGCATGTGATAAAAAATTTAGTGATACTATTGCAAAATAAAGGTTAGGGTGTCACATGATGGGAAATAAATGACTGACTCCTACTAACTGGTAAGTGGTATGAAAGCGCAGGGTACTTCTAACAAACTAACAAATATTTTGGGGAATAAATTAGTTAATCACCAAAGTGAAATCCTCTGGAAATGGAGCCTGTAGTTCTGCAACAGCTGCAGGGAAGAGCTGATGCGTTGATCAGGGAAACAACATTTCTTACAAAAGCCTGAAAGAGTGGATTTTGTTTGTATGAAAAGTGCAAGATGGAACAGTAGACAAGGCTGCTATCTTAAAGTAATCTCTGTCCCCAAAGTGAATGTGTTTAAATGGGGCAAGTATAAATTGAGTTTGGAGATTACAAGAATGTTCCTAAATCTCCAGAAGGTGAACTTCTGCCGCAGCCTTGCAGGTGGAACAGGGACAGCGGTAAGGTTTGGGTTTTTGGTTTTGGGTTTGTTTTAGGGTGTTTTTTTTTTGTGTGTGTTTTTTTTTTTGTTTTTTTTTTTTTTTTTTTTTTTTTTTTTGCAAGGAGGTTGTGGTGGTGGTGGTGATTTTGGGGTTTGGTGTTTTGGGTTTTTTTTGGTTGTTGTTTTGGATGAAGTTGATCAATTTATGCAAGGCTTTACTGCTTAGCTGCAAAATTGTTAACTGCCTGATGACCTGGTAAACACTTACAGTTTTCTGTTTGCATTTTTATGCTGACACTATTATAAGTTCATTTTTGAAGACATCAAGGAATCCCACTTTAAGGAAAAAGGACTTAATATATTAAATAAGAAAACTGAATTTGGATGAACTGTTATGAAAAACATAGATAAAATATTTCCATTTTTGATGTAAATATTTCACATCATTATTGGTATTGGTATCAATGAGCAAGCTAGTATGAAATACTGATTTTCGTCTTCATATGCTGGGAAAGAACACATCACTTAACTTTTTAGTAATATCATTTTGCACCTGGAGTGGGGAAGAAGAAAGTGGGTGGGTAGTCATTTCTTAAAACCATATAATGCATTATTAATAAACGTGGGAGTTGGAAGTGAGGGACTTTCCCTGCACTCCTATCAGTTACTCTGTTGTGATGGCAGTTCCTTGGGGGATCGGTTTGGCAATGACAGATGCGATTGCCCACAAAGGATGGCACAGAATCCGTTTACTGGGATTTTTGTCACATGGTGTACTTGGAAACCAGTAACTTCCAGGATCAGGTGTAAGGTTATACAAATTTGGTAGGGATTTTATAGGTGCCAGTTTTGGGTGTCTATCCCCATTCTTTCCTCTCTTGCTGTGGTAGGATACAACTGTTCATGGCCAAGATACTTAAAACTGGAATAGCTGGATTGATACCTGGACTTATTTTAAATGGGCTGGTTAAGGTGAAATAGCAAGTCTTACCCTGAGTTCTCTGCTTATGGAAAACCAGCATTATATAGCCATCCTTTCTGTCACTGGTGTGGCTGTACCACAGCTGTGTTATTGTCTGCTAATTCTGGGGGATGTCAGAGTTTCTGATGAAAAGCTTTTTAATGGCTCGCTGTAGGGTGAGGAGTCAGATGACTCGCAAACGTAGACAAGATTCTGGGTTGTCGTCTTGTAGCAAGTTTGCAGCAAAGGACACGCGGATTTTTGGCAAAAGTAGAAAAGAACATACTGTCTCTCTGTAGCGTACTTAGCAGGGAAGCTGAATGTAACAGCAGTCAGGTTAAGCCATCAAAGGGTTTCTCTTGACATTAGGAGCCCATTATTTTTAAGTGTTAGGAAAACTGACTTTCTTCTTCTTGCAAGAGAGGTAGAGAGGAGATCTCGCGCAGGTTCATAATTCCAGGGGCAAGGAGAAGGCTTGAAAAGACTAACTGAGGTCATGTCAGATTTGGGAATAATTTGCCAAGAATTAGATGTAAACGTTTTGGTGTTTGTTTTTTAATTTTGGAGAGTTTGTAATGTGGAAACTTCTGGCAGATTTTCTCAGATATTGTCTGATTTCATCTACTTCAATTACTCTGCCAGGTACAGCACGCATAAAGAAGAGACATTTTTAGGGGAAAACCACTTGTGGGAAGTAAGATCCAGAAAGGATGAGGAAGGAGCTGACTTCAGTCTCAGGAAACGCTAAATGCTTTCTCTGCTGTGTCTCAAGAAAAATCTGCTGAGACTTCTATTTTGACATTTTTTTTTTTCTTTTTAGACAAAACATGATTTCTTCAATCGAAAAGACAACCAGTGTGTTTTGACTGCACCATTGATTGTGTGAAGGATTTGTTATATCAATGCTGCTGGAATAATTTGGGGGACCTTGGGAAATCACTTAATGGAATTTGGTCCATGTCTGCATAATCTGACTTTTTTGCTAGAGTAATTGAAGATGCTGCTTAATAAACTTTTTATAAAGATTCCCAGTTGGTTGCTGCATTTCAGAGGGTTGTGTCTGAGCACAGAAGTAATAGATCTTGTAATTGTCTTTTTTCCTCCCCACCTCACTTAAATATTTTCCCTGGGGAGGAATCTAATGTACTGTAATGCTACTACCTTTTACAAAGTGACCGTACTCATTATGATTTGTTCTCTGAAGCTCCCTTGACAATGTATAAATGCACTGAGAATACTTAAGCTTCCTCTCCATCACTCTTTCAAAAATCTATTTGAAAACCAATGTTTGATACTGCCATTACTGTTCCGAGTTCCCTAATGCTGACTCTGCGTTCAGTGTCACAACATATATGCAACAGATAAGTTTTATTAGCTAAACAATTTATATCTATGTATTTTCATGAAAATTAGATATGGTGTGCTTATATGAACTACTATAGTGAAGATTTCAAATATATTTATGGTTTGTGACATAAATGTTGAGAATTTTCTGGGACTGGAGTTGCCTTTATTAACTGTTGCAACAAGTTCAATAGCTATTTTCATCTCATCCTCTCAAATCGCTGGGAAAGGTCTATTATGGTTGTTCGATCTTTTTGCAGCTTGGTAAATAGATGCAGTATTTGGGTTTACGGTGTGTCCAGAGGTAAGAAAGCATTATCCCATTGCAGAAAATAATGGAGCTTTTAGCTGGAAATTGGGTGCCCACTGGCTGGTGGGGAGAAGGATTTTCCTGGAAAAAGGGTTCCTTAAAAACAGAACATAAACCAACCAGCCAACCAACCGAGCTCCATGCATATTCTGATTACTTGAAAATATATTTTCATAAAGCTCTTGAATTACTTGTATTTTTGTATGATTTAATGAATAGTGATACTAAGTCTTGTAGCTTTTGTGTATTCTGATTTTGACACTTCAATCTGAAATAAATTTCTGGAAATTTTAGCACTTACTTGTTTTTTGGTGTCTTAAGAAGCTGGTTATAATGTATTACAGTGACTGCTTTTGAAGTGACTGTGCCTATGTCCTTTTAAACTACATTTGGAAAATATACCTTCAATCTAAATTTCCTTCCACCTTCTGTAGATTGAAACAAGAACAAACGTACGTACGTGATGAGTTTGGCAAACTTCTGGAACGAGAAAGGATTTCCTCAAATGAACATTTGACTCGAGCCATTCTTCGAGAGAGAGCTGCGACAGAAGAGGAGCGTCAGAAGGCACAGCGTTTTGTAAGTTCAGAAGCTTTTATAGAAGTCTCTGATTTTTCAGGCAACCATGTCTTCAAACTTGTTTCAAACTATTGGTAGGAGAGGAAGGCAGATCTCTTCTTGTTTTTTCTTTATTACTAGGTAATAGTGTGTAAATTTATTTTTTTTTTGTCAAATATCCCTGTCGTAAGAATAGCTGATTGGAAAGAGCCTAACCTTTCTGAAGGCTGCAAATATAATATGTCGCCTTGTGTGTGTGGATAATATTAAATGTCTTTTTTTCAGAGGGTGGAAAAGTAATATGATAGTCTAGGTCTATTTACTAAATTTGGTTATTCTATGTTAAGAAGTTACAGAATACAAGAGAACTTTTCTAGAAATTAATTACTCCATATTTAAAGGGAGTAATTTAAAATACCATAATATTTCTGGGCTAGAAATCTGGCTAATAATAAGAATTAAAAAAGTATCATTTTTGAAGTTTCTTATGTATTAGAAAACAACAACAAAAAGTCTGACTTTTGATGATTGTCTCAAACCTTGGAATCAGCTTAGTGAAAAATTCTGTATCAAACAATCATATTTCATTAGAGCTGACATGTAAAAACTTCCTGACAGGGAAGTTGTAAAATATGGCTGGCTGTTTTCCTCCGAAAACTGACACTATATATTTCAGTCCATTTCAGATGTCTGACAGATTTATAAGTTCTTGTATATAGCAGTTGCTTGCTATATTAAGTCTGTATTGACCCTTCTTTGTAACAGTAATCATTGTTATCTGAGGTATGACTATGCCTTCCTTTTTTTTTTTTTTTTTGGATTGATTATAAATAGTAAACAGGCTGGTATTTTCAAGCAGAAAAGTTTAAAATACTTATGTGAGCATTCCTATGAAAATAAATGGGATCACTTATGTCAGCAACTATATAAATATGTTTGGCCCACTGTATGTGAAATAAAATCAAAGCTTTCTAAGGTTTATTGGTTGGTAACATAGTAAACCAATCACTTCAATGAGCAATAGCTTTATCTATGCTGAGCAAGTAAAAATCTATTGCCCGTGTTATTTTTCCAAATCACAGTTTAAAACCAAGCAAATTTCACCTAAGTACACCTGAGTATTAGTATCTTTTGCAGATGTTTCCCAGTGCTTTTTCACCTCTACAGTAATATTATTGCTGAAGAATAATTACAGTATGGTAAACAAATGTTTACTATTTTGTCATTTCAAAATATGGGAACAAAGGAAAATAGAGAGGAATTATGAGCAAGGTACATCTTTAGTCTTATGCCTTAAACCCTTGGATTCTTAATATTGTGCAGGAGAGATAAGGGTTTTGTGGCCTCAACCTAATGAGGAGCTGAAGATTTATAATGGGGAATATTATTTGCATAATTACCAGGGGGTTTGCATCTTTCACTTACTACTGTAGTTAGCACTGTGCTTTTGAGAAGCACATGACGCCTTTCTCATCAGCCCAACGCTTGAGAGATTTCTTATTATGGATATCTAACTGGTTTATTTAGCCATTAAGTCAATTTTATTGTTAATTTTTATGTACTCTAGAATATTTAAGTTACCACTGCCTATGTGAAGCAATCGAGAATTGCTGTTAACTAATTTTGAACCTTATCAGCCTGGGGAGCGGTGTTTTAAGGTGTGTGGTGTCGCTGCACGTTGAGTTGGAAGAACAACATACAAATGGTGCTAATGAAATGAAGAAAACACCTTAAAATCCTACAGGATCTCCCTGCATGTGGAGGACAGCATGACTTGCTGCCTTTCTGTAGT
Source organism: Astur gentilis (assembly GCF_929443795.1). Classification (NCBI taxonomy): domain Eukaryota; kingdom Metazoa; phylum Chordata; class Aves; order Accipitriformes; family Accipitridae; genus Astur; species Astur gentilis. The sequence continues at coordinate 2,993,564 of NC_064890.1, forward strand.
GACAGCATTGCTGCATGACATTTTAGAGCTGACTATCAAAAATGTGCTTTTGTGGAAGCATAGGCATGTTAGGGCATAGATTTTGTGTATCAGAAGAGAAGCCAGGTATCTAGGCTCTGCTAGTGACTTACGTATCCTGGCGTAGTCATCTAATTTTTGATCATCTTACTGTTTCAATCTGTGAAATTTTAAAATGTCTTGAGGTTCTTTGGTGAAAATTGCTATGCACGTTTGCTATTACTCCTGCAAATTTGTCATTTCCACTACAGTTTGTTCATTCTTTGACGTGTACTGGAGGATAACAAAGTAGCAAGTAAGCTTTGCGTGTTTATTTCCTTGAAATGGGTTTATGTATTAAAACATGGAGTAATTCTCACCTTCCTTGCAAGTCCTTCTCTTAGTTGCCTTGTTTATTTTCCTGTAACTGGTCAGTTTTTATTCCCTTGGCTTCATTGCTTATGCTACTGTTTGTTTCATGTATCCAAGCTGAATTTATAAAATCTGTAACACGGTGGGATATATCTATGTGTACCATTTGTCAGGTAGAATGAGTAATTCCATGTTCTAGTAAACTGCTAGGGTAGGTTTGTATTTTACGTAGCCTGGATTTGATCTGTCAGATTCTTTTGGAGAAAAAAAGAGTGTTTCTGAAATGTCAGTAGCATTATCTACAGAATTAATTCCTTTGCTGCTGTTAAATTCTTTAAATAATGCACAGGAAAAGAAATTACGGTTCGGAAGGAAGGATTTTATTTTTTCTTTGTAAAGGCTGCTAATTCAGTTTTAAGAAATAGACATAAAATTGTTAATTGAAGTGCTGTTTCCCATTCTTAAACAATTTTAACACCAGCTGCTGCTTATAGTTTCAGAAACAAGAATTTTTTAAATGTTAACACCCCAAAAGTTGGCATTAACTCCTCATACAAATGAAAAAGATGGATAAAATGAAGCTAAACTGAACAGCTAAATGAGTAAAAGCTTTACAGGTGACAAGAACTACAGAAAGACATCATTTGTCTCTTTAAATGAAAGTATTGTACTTCTCAAAAAAACCAAACCAAAACAAACCCTAAAAGAAGTCAGCAGAGCTTGGGCAGCAAGGTAAGGTAAAGGAGGGCATCCTTAAAAAAAATCTGAAATAGTTTTTAAGTGAGCAGAATGAGGATTGTGACGCTTGTTAGGCTAAATGTTAAAAACCCTACCCTTTCACGCAAACCATAAAGTATGACAAAAGGGATTTTAAAAAACAATTAACAAAAGATATAAAAGCTCGCACACACACGTGCGCGTGTAGGCACATTCACACCCACTCACTGTGGAACGAGGATCTGTCAAAGCCTGTAGACCCAGGAGCAGATCAGGGAAGTACGAGCAGCATGCAGAAGAGATGAGACCATAGCAGCAAAATACCCTGAATTAATTTTTTCATGTGTCTCTTCAGAGTGGAGGAACTTTGAAAGTTCCCATGCCAAAAGTTTTCTTTGCAGAGGTCTCCTCAAACAAGGTCTCAGACCTGAGGTTTCAGTAGAAAACATTAAGGGAAATGGACAGTTTTACCAATAACAGCTCTTCAAGCCTGGGTGGTATTCATAAAAGCTCTGAAAGAAACTTGGAGATGATAGATGAGCTAATGATAGCTGAACTACTTATGTGCTGTGTAAGCTGTTAGAGAAAGCTCGCTCAGTACAAGTGGACTGGAAAGTGGCTGATGGGATGTCAGCTGCTTCAAAAACAATTTTGGGGAAGATCCAGAGGTTTACAAACTAGTAATTCTGATGTTTTTACCAACCAAGGTAGAAATTACAATATAGAGTGGAATTTCCAGACCCTGACCAAAGCCCTAGAAATCCCTTGTGGAGTCAGTGTGAGGATTTGTTGCACTGTTGATGCTTAATTCAGCAGAAATAAATCCATCGGCTGTTGATTCCTTTAGTAATGCCTTCAGATGTCGCTGAGCTTGAGGAGTGTTTCAGTCATAGCCTAACTTTCCTTATCCCACATCATTTGGGTGTAGACTTTAAAAAGCGATGCCAGGGAGACTCAGCGTGCTGAAGAGCTGGTGAGGTCTTGCATCTCCTCTGGCTTCTCCCCCATCTCTGGCTGTGTGATCCTGCTGTCTCCGTTGCAGCGGGGCTGATATTTGGTGCTGAAATGAGCTGACTTAGCCTAAGTTCATTGTCCTTCATTTGTTGGGTTTTTTTCCTTTTTTTATTTTTTTCCCTCCTGTCTGGCAAATGAAATGAACTAGTTTATTTTGAAGGGACAGATGTACGTCAGTGTAAGGGATGCTTTGCTGATGAAGAATTTCTTTACCTCTTTTTCTGCCCATTTCCAACTCTGCAATGCAGTTCACCTCCTTTTCTGTTGTGTCAGTGCAGGTGTGGTGGACTGAAGCAAATACAGTGCAATCTGTCCTGGAGACCTTTTTCAAATGCAGGCATACCCACAATCTGCTTTATAGCTTGACTACAAAAATAGCTGAAGTGAGGACATAGCAAAATGTATATGGAGGGCAAGTTGTCAGGGGAAGAAAATGCAAAGTTCTTGAACTGCTGCCCTTGCCACCGAAGAGAGTGGTTTTGTACCTTTAGCTTTACTTACAGTCAGTTTTGAGACATGGCGTTTTCAAAGTATCCCTGAGGGTTTTCACCAAAGGACAAAGTACACTGTGTGCTTGTAGTCATGCTTGAGAACTGCCTGTAGCAGTGCAACCAATAATAAATATTTCTTTCTTCCATACTCTTAGCATGTATATGATATTTTTTCTGCCCATCCTTCTTGTAGGAGTACTTCATAATAAATGAAGTCTTTTACTTCAGTCTAGCCATAAAGAATTTTGGTAGTGGTATGGTCCTCTTTAGGAAAGACGGGTACAGTTGAAGGCCCCATACTTCTGACTACTCCAAGAATACTTGTATTGTGTTTTACTCACATAGGCAGCAGACCTACCCTCCTTTCCGGTATTTATTATTGGAGATCTTTGCTGCACATCTAAAAATTGTGGATAGTTGAGTTGGGCATAGTCTTGTTGAGTGGCTTTAAATGTGGTAGCTTTGCCATAAATAGCTTATTGACGTTCTATCACTTGAGTCATTATGTGAGTCAGGGTGAGACGTAGACAATATGGAGTAAAAAAATCAATAGTTATCCAAAGTGCAGAGGACCTGTTGTATTTCCATCTCCTTATAATGACCTGGAGTTTACTGTTAGCATATTTGGTTCACTCTCTGGACTGAAACAGGCTGTCATTAAGACCCTGTATGTTAGAAAATGGTTTTATTGAGCTGCCGATGACATTAAAGTCTCATTTCCCTTTGAAGAGGCACAGAAATACTGTTCTGTTCGTTTGCTGTAACCGTAACATTAAAATTTGATTATTGCTATCATTAGAAATCTGTATCCACACTAATACAATTATATATATATTTCCCCATGTATTGTTCCAGGCTTTCATTGAAGTACCTGTTAGAGAATGAATTCTGTTGTTGCTGAGGTATTTTTTTGTTTTGTAAATGATCTTCTACACAAGAAGGTCTATTAATAAATTCTATGTTTTAAAAAAATCGATTTTGTAGAAGTATCCTTATATTAAGGAGCACTTTTTGCACCTTAGGTGAACGTGGTAATCAGATTATTGGGTATTTTTTCCTAGCAAAATCGTATTTGAGATGTATAATTCTTCTTTTACTTTGCTGAGCACTGAAATCAATAGACAAAATACATTCCTCAATATATTAGAGCTGAAGCGTGTTGAGTTATGTTAGGAGTGAATTTGACCTATTGTCATAATTGAATACGTATTGTTAAAATAGAGTGTTTCACTCTTCTGTGTCTGAGCTGTTTAGATGTTTTTCCTATCATCCTTGGGTGGCTGGTCCTAGTCACTACGTACGTGTGCTATGCAGTGACCTTTGCTTTAGTGTTGCATTTATTTTTCTTGTCCTCAATTCATTAGCTTTGTCAAGAGGAGGTCCCCTATTTTCCATATGCATATTATATTCTGACCCTTCTTGCTCTTTCTGAACAGTCCTGTGCTAACCATATTTTAAGGATGACTTCACTAGAAAATACCAGGGGGAAGAATTACTAAATGAGTTAAGGCATTAGTTCTCAAGAGAAAAGAAGTCTGTTTACAAACCTGCAGTATTTATTACATACCTCATTTAGCTCATTCATCATTTTAATAGAAAAATGAATCTTTTTAGATGATTCTGAAATAATTTGAGGTAAACTACATAGCCTGAGGCAAAACACGATTGCTTACTGTAGGGAGGGCCAAGCTGTTTCTGAAAAGTACAGTATGATTGGTGACTATAATTCACAATTTATAATAGTAGAAGTATTGAAGTCTCATATTTGAAAATTAGACTTAAGCTTTGGAAACCACATGGTACAAAATTAAGTTTAGTGACAGTTGTTTTGTCTCTTGTTCTTCAGTTTTATAATTTCAACAGTAGAGATTTTTCTTGAAATCTCTTTGGAAGTAGAGATTTTTGGAGATTTACTCATAAAATTTTGTTTAGGTTTATGTATGTGGTTCTTTTTTGCCTTGTGCTACTGTTCTTATGGTTTCGAAATAGCAGTTTTGTTGCAGGAAATAGCCTTTTTGCATTAGTACTCTTGTCATAGGGGCAGAAGTAATCTGGGTTTGGTTGTTCCTGTTGTAGAAGACTGCATAAAAGACAAGAATGGAGGAAGAAGTTATTTCTGAATATTGAGGATGTGATCTATCTTTGTTTTGTTTGGTTTTGTTTTGGAGGAGAGGGGTTTGGTTGCTTTTTAGAGAAGGAAGAGGGATACAATGAAGAAGTCATTTACATTTTGAAAATATTAAACTCTGTTGCACTGTACGTGCTCATTTTCATTTGAATAAACATAATACCATGGATATGGCTTATGTCTCTCCTGGCACACATTTCTTCTCTCACTGACTCTCTCTTGCTCTCTTTCTGGCATTTCTACTGCAGCAGTAGGGTGTTTTGGGATAGGAATCTAGCTTTCTGTCTTTTCTGGGATGTTAAATAGATGATGTGAAACTCCACCATATGAAAAAGAAGCTGTTGCTATGCAAATAGAGATCAATAATGTTTTTTTTCCAGTAATGCAAGAAATGGGGCTTCCTACCAGATATTTGCAAATCATGAATGGTTTTCTTACCTGGACAAATATATGTGCCGTGAAGAAATGGTAAAGACCCATTTGCATGTCTCAAATTATTAATAAGAGTGAACATTTCCCCCTCCCTGCCCCGCCCTTGATATAGTTAAAAAGTAAAAATAATTTAAAATAACCTGTGGGTGATAGCACTCTTTGTGCTCTAGGTTGTAATCCTAGTACGAACTCCATATGAACTGTTAAGCAAATGTTTTATTTCATCTCTGAAACTGCCATTAAGTGCCTGTGAATTACAATAAGAAGTTGCTTACCTGTATCTCTGTTCTGTCCCTTTACAATGTCCATTCTGACATTTAAAATATTTGTTTCAATGGAAATATACAAATTATTTTCTCCTTCCTTCGGTTTTTCATTTGGCAACATGTTATGGGCATTTGGGTCTTTTTAAAATTTTTACCTGTAATGCTTAATTGTTTTTTTTCTCTATGTCAAAATTTGACAGATAGGAAAAACACAGTAAAAATAGACAATTTTGGAGGCAAGTAAGGTACGTACAGTGAGCATGTATTCTTTTAAAATTTCTTTTTGAATGGTGAGAGGAATGTGTTTTGATAGTCAAACAGCATTTGAAAGTGTGCAATTTTTTTAATTCTTATATACCAAACCCCAAGATATTTGACAGAAGCAAAATTAATCACTGTGTTATCTCAGCATCCAGATGAAGATCTAGTGCTTTACAAAGCCTGCTGCTCCATCAATTTGTTCTTTTGGTTGAATTCAAATTGAGTTCATTTTTATAGATTCACTCCATAATACTCTTCTCTCTCCTCCCTCATTCATTAACCAATTTGTTCTTGCTACTCCCTTTTTATTGAATGGCTAACAAAATTGCCATGCTATCTTTTCAAATGAATATCATCATTCCTTGTCATGCATGGGCAAAAAAGTAAGCAGATTAATCCTTTTTATGTATACCTTCCCTTCTTCCAGAGAGAAGTCCCGTTTCTGCCCTCAAGATATCATGAAAAGAATGTTTTAAATAATGTTCTCTTGAAGCTTTGAGCACAATGCTTGTATATAAATATTCCTATCCAGACTCCTTTTGATTATTTCTGGGCCTTCGGAGCACGTACGCCCTGCCAGTTGTATGACAACAAAAGCCAAATCAAAGAGTTGTCAAGACTTGTCCTTGTACATGACATGGTACAAATTCATGCAATGGATTAAAACATGTTCATTTGACAGAAGTTTTGAAACGTAATACAGTCTCCTCCATTTCAACAAAACAATTTGCTGGGTCTTGAGACTCTCATTGTGACCTTCATTTAATACTTGTTTACTCTCAGGTTAGGTTAATTTTGGTTAGGTAAACATTCCCTTGTCTCTCCTTTAGAATACCCTAGTTATCTTCCTTTGGGTTGAATTAGAAGACTTACAAGAAGAAAGGTTTTTGGGGGGACAGAGGGGATGGAAATTAAGAGCTGTTTGTTTTACTAATGACCACTTGAATAATTAATGAAAATTCTTATTTCATGATATCTGTAACTTTTGTGGGGACTCTTCACTGTGGAACGTGGGTATTTACTTAAGGAACACCAGCTGAAGGAACGGGACTTAAGCCATTGAATGAAGACAGTTTGGAAATGATTTAGGCACCTATATATAAAAAAATTATTAAAAATATATAATTATATATATTAGATATATAATAATATATATAAAAATATAAGTATTTACTAAAAAGTCATTACATTGATTAGTGGTCTTGATGTTGCTGTTTTATGATATTCACTGTGTGTACTGTTGTAGTATTTGTTATAAACAAGATGCTGCCTATTCTGTTGCACACAAGCTCCGAGGCAAGGGCCCTTCCTTTTAAAGTATCGAGCTGAAAAAAAAAAAAAGAGGATTTGTTGTGAGTAGCAGTGAGATGACAAAGTGGTACATGTAATGCTCCTTATGGCTAAATTTGATAGTTTTATTTTGTAGACATCCCTTTTGTTTTTGTATAACTCCCCTTAATTTTATATACTTACCCTTTTATTGAGAGCAGTTGAGAATCTGGATACTGAGTTTGTTGATAGAGCCTGCTTAAGAGCGAGTGGGACGTGTGCTTCGTACATCTCGGAAATCCTGGAATAACGGAAAATGTCTTTGTTCTGGGAGACGTGTTGTCTCTCTGTTGTCCAGGCAGTTTTGTGGTGACAGTGTTTCTTGGGAATGGGAGGAGTGGAGAGAGCAGGAGAGGAAGAAATGTTGAATTTCCTGGTAACTAAGGAGATGAATAGACTATGTCCCACCAACTTTTATATTCACAACTACGCTCAACATTGGGTTTTAAACTTGAGGGTAATTAAGGGTGAGACGCTGCTAGGTAAATAGTTATTTACATTTACATTGCCTCATTTAGGAGGAGCTGACTCGGTGTTCTTGATCTACTACTTGAAGCTCTTTTGCATTTGGGAGTCCTATTGCCACCCGATTTTACATCTCTTTCCCATCTGGAAAATTATCTTCTTGACTATAAGGACAAAAGCTCACCTCCCCACTCCCACCCTCATCCCTTTTTTTTTTTCTTTTTTTTTTTTCTTTTTTCATTGAGTGCTTATTTTGTAGTACCCTTAATTGGGGAGTGAACCCTGTACCACTTTCCTCTACCTTGAGGGCTATAAGGCATGGAAGTGACCTTCCAGCCTTGGTACCACCAGGTCAGTGTTAACAAAGTGTTTTTCCTTATGCATTTCTGAAGGCTTAAGTCTGGTGCTGTGTTTATATGAGGGACAGAGAGAAAAAATATACTTTAGGAAAGCTCTGTTAAGTATCTTCAAACAAATGAAAAAGCACTCCGACTTGAATGTTGGTGAGGCCAAAGCAAGTGGCAGGACCATCTACATTATCAGCATTTGCAACAATGATGTCATACTCTGCTTTAACCAAACCAGAAAAGTAAGTGATGCCTGAGACATTTTTATTGGTTTTGGTTTTAATTCTTTTTTTTTTTGCTCTTTGTCCACTTCCACTTTTTTTTTTTTATTTATTAGTATAAAATCAGATGATTTGTGTTTCTGGTATGAGTTATTGAAGTAGTGAAACCTCAGTGTCTCCATAGGAGAACTAAATGATGACTGAAATACTGTTGCATGCTTTTTTTTTTTCTCTCCTTCCCCATTTCAAATAAACAGTTTATAAGACTGAAAAGTTCTGTTGCCTCTCCTTGTCCATCAGTTCTCAGTCTTAGTTACCTCAGTTGGTTAGCAAAGAGCCTACAGCGGATAATGGTTAGTTTAACAGTCATCTTCAGGAAGAAATGATTTAACCTTCACCAAAGATAACAGTTTTTGGGAATTTATCTATCATAAGTCAGAATGAAATGTGATCAAAAAGTGCAGTCTAACACAGTTACTATTAGTGTTCTCATAATCATTACCATAGATTCACTGACATAGTGTCACAATATGCTGGATTGTTTAAGGTACTTGAAGTAGGCTAATACTTACTGTGGTAAGAGTTGATGATAATCTGAATTCGGGAAAAGGCATACTGGTAGGGAATAGTGTTTTGGGAAGAAGGGAGAGAGGTGACAAAGAAAAACAATTCAGGTTTTGATGTAATTTTAATTTTCTATGTCTTTTCATATCAGGGTCCCACTGATCTGGAATATGTTGAGATGCTTAAGTGTTGTAGCAATAGGTACCAATGTATCGAAAACAGGTGTATACAAATCCAATTAAAAAGGATATTTCAGAGATAGGGTGAGGAAAGAAAATGGAATGTCATGGTCAATTCTGTGGGTTTGGGGTTTTTTATATATGGATGTTAAGAAATTTTTTAGTCCTATCATGTATTACTTGTATGATATATTCTGTGGTAGGCGGGCCAGTATGTGCATGGAGGAAAAACTAGTCTGCCTCCTTTTTTTTAAGGAGGGAAGAGTTTAAAGTGTAAGGGATAATAAGTCGGGAATGTTAATATACCATTTTATTTCAGTAATAAAAACTATTCTCTTGATAGTACAGTCCTCCGAGCTCTGCTTAGTTTCACTGTTCCCAATAGCACGGTATGTCATCTCTCCTGCAAAGTGCAGTGGAGTTTGTAGCTGGATATTCAGAATCCTTCCGAGAAATGTAGTGATGATAGCCTTTGTGTGCACTATTGTATGTTAGTCTCTTCTCTGAAGTGGTCTGTTTGGGAAATCTGATATATGGGTGTCTGTGTTGCTCCCAATAAAAAAACCCAAATTTTGATTTATACAAGTAGTGTAGAGAATTGAAGCCAAGCCATTTTCTTTTCAGGAGGTACCTTCCACTTCAAAATATGCTGATTTCAACATGTAGCCTGCAAAACTTTTTTTTTTTTTTATAAAATGAATTTTGAAAGCAGAAACTTGTTTCAGCTGTAAAGTCTGCTGTTTAAAAAATGTCATAAGAAGGATATGGGGGAAGTTTGTCAACATGAATTTTTGGGAAGCCATGGCAAAAGATGATGATAATACTTGCTTCTCACATTACTTCTTGGTTAATCTGGCTGATACTTATAATTTAGTTGTGTGCTTGGAAGATCCACCAGTCTGTTAGCATGGTAAGATACTGCATTGTCTTTTTCATGGATGGTTGAATTCAAATCACGTTTGTAAATAAATAAATAAAAAATTTCATTACTTCTCATTTTCCTAATTATCATGCAGATAAACAGTGGGGATCGTGACATTAGGATAAGTAAGTGGCTTATGATTTTGCCTTGGAGAAAGAAACTCTTGCTGTTCTGTCTTCCCCCCCTGCCTTGGGCTATGCAGTGGTAATAAATGAGCAAGTCCAGAGTACTTTATGATAGATAGTTAATGGTGCTGTGCCTGAGCCAACAGGCTTGTTTCCACAGCAGCTGTCACAATTCATAGTCATTAGCATACCTTTAATGGTTGCATTTCAAAATAATTTCTACTAGGGCATTTAGCATACATAAAAGAAAAAAGCCATAAGATTGAAAAAGGAGTTTTAGGTATAGGTGAATGTTTTTGGCCAAGTGCAATGTTGGTGTGTGTACACGTGAAGGGTGTGAGAGTGAATTGAAAATTACTAAAGTAATGTTGGAAGTAAATACAGGTTGACTTCCAAAGTCCATTTGTGACCATGTGTCTGTCTTTAAGCCTGTGAATAATCCAACAAGGAGCCTTCTGTGCTGTTTCGCTGGGTGGTTCTTGCACTTAGAGCCAGAAAGACTGCTATGAAATCTTCTCAGAGGGAAGAGGATTACTGTATGCAACAGTGACAGCTGAGTCATTTCTAGCATGTAAGGCAACCGAAGGGCCACCAAATATTCAAGTCATGACAGCAGACTCACAGCGATGGCTTAATGCACGTGCTGTTTTGGTGCAAGAGAAGAAATACGTCTGTAGAATATCTATCAGATTTTCTTTTAATGCTTCTGAAGGTAGGCAAGAGGGATGTTGGAAGGAAGGATAATGAGTGGGTGTTGTTTCTGCCTTAGTGATGGGGGATCTTCTAAGAAGTACGCAGATAAGTAGGTCAGTTGGATCTTTGTTTTATCTTGTAGTAACTCATGTAATATTTTAATTTTCCTTCTCACTTTTATCTGCCCGTTTGAAGCATGAGGAAAAAAAACCAAACACCATAGTTATTTCTTTTGAAAGTAATGATGTTGGAAGAAGATACTGAACTTGAGAAAATCATTCTTTGAACATGCTACCTGCAAGGGAGCTATTGTACTGCAGAAAAACAGTGCCTATGGTTTTCTGTTGCGGTTTGGTACGTCTTAAAAATTAATTTTAAATTTTTATATGAACAGATTTGACCTTATGGAAAAGAAGGGGGTATTAAGGCAAGCCGTCATTTATTTTAAGCAGATTTTCTTGCTAGCCTACATTGTTTTCCACTGCTGCCAGTTTTTTTCCCATATTCCTGTTTGGTTTGGAGGCTTATGGAAAAATTAAGCTGTCCTTTCTAGAAGAGTAACTTTGTCTTCCTGCACTAGACCAGTAGAAAACTGGTGGTCAAGATCCATCAAGCATAAATGCAGTTAAGTAGTTGTAGCAAGAGAAGAGGGTGACCGCATAATTGCTGTGAGTCAGTATGGCAGGGGTGTGTATTTGCCTTAAAGTGAGAGTGAGGTCACAACCCTTGAAGGCTCTTTCAAAATCTGTCAAATATTTGACATCCTTATTTTGTTGATTACCACCACCACCACCACCCCCCTTTTTTTTTTTTTTTTTTTTTTTTTGATGGTCAATCCTGGTATACAATCCTGGTATATTAGGGGAGCAGATCCATCTTGCCTTGAGGAGTAAGAGATGTTCTAGTGGAAGATGAGCATGAAGTATCCTGATAAGATGGAAATCTGTAGCGATACAGATTGATAGCGTGCTAATGCTGATCAACATTTCCATTAATGTTTCATTGGACAAAGCAGATTCTGAATAAAACTTAAGTGCCTTTTATGAACAGTGGCTAAATAGTTGATAGAGTGGATATTACAAATGTCTGTCTTGTCTTTATGCCCAGTTTGAAAATTTGCTAGTTGCAGTGTGGTCAGCCACATGATGATTTTTGACTACTTGAATTTTGCAGTACTAGTGCACAGTATATTTTTGTGTGTGTAACAGCACTTTTGGCTGCCCCAACAAGTAAATCTGTCAGTCTGTTAGGAGTATTAAGGTTGCAAAATCTCCTAGAGGTGGTTAGTGTTACTTTTGAAGAGAGAGGAAAAAAAAATTTACATAGGTATCGTAAAAAATGACGCTCTAGCAATTATCAGTTGGGTACCCAGATCCAGTGAACTCATTTGACTGTGTTGGTGTTGCTTTCTGTACTCTAAACTCTCTTTGTAGGGATGTGTTATGAAGCATTAACTTATCTGAAAGCACTATAAATTGTTGGGTTTTTTTCATTCAGTATTTCATTTGGGTTGGTATGTTTCATTCTAGAGGCCTGTAGCATCCATTGGACTTGGAATATAACGGAAAAAGCTGTATATAATTACCTATTCAGAGAGTGCTGACAGTCTGGTGCCTGAGACAGTGTAAAGGTGATAAATATATTAGATCTAAAGATTGTGTAAGCACAGAGTTTGGAGCTGAAGTTCATCAGATAAGAAATAGCAGATAAAGTAACTTATGAAACCATGATTTTGCTATGTTACTATTGTTTTGATGTACCTTACTTGACTGTAAATTTCTCTGTTTTAAAAAACATCATCTTCCTTCTCCCCTTCATCTTTCTAAAGTCCCATGAAAGGAAAGATATTTAAGTTCATGTAAGATTTTAGATACTGGGGACAGTGATATAACTATTATTCCATGTGAACTACTGGAGAAACCCGGACTTTCATCTTGTCAAACCTCCTGTAAGGTCTACAAGTTGTCCTGAAAACAAAAAGTAGTCTTGACAGTTGTGAATTCTGAGTCAATCCATATTCTGTATAGGATCATATTTGGGTTTTAATATATTTTTTTAATGTGGGTATTTCTTTCCCAAATTCTGTTCTTAAATTGTTTTCTTAGACATCTGTTTCCATCTAAAATTTCCCAATACCCCAGTTCTTTCTCAAATCTACTGCTGCTTTCCACGTCTGCCAGCCCTGTAGCTCTCTCCTGCCCTTAGTCACCCCATTCTCCACTTGTGTCCTCCTTTTTTCCTTTCTCTTCCCCTCACTCCCCTTTCTCGCTCCCCGCAAAAGAACCACCAAGTTCTTCTGTTCATATCTTCAGGACAAACTACTGCTTCTTTTCTATGATGCCTGGGAGCTAATTGTCCTCTTTACTTCTGTTACCTGATGCTACAGCAGCTTGGAGCTGGTGTAAAGAATAATTGCAGAAGGAAACCCCTATAATCTCTGCAGTCCTGGGAGAATGCATGTTCAGCATGTGGAGGTAGCTGGGCTGTATGAATTGGCCTGTGGGAGCTCTCGGCAATGCGTATGGCAGATGAAATTAATGTGGAACACTGTTGCCAGGCTCTGACAAAAATTTATTGATTCTGATCTTTGTTTGGTTTTTTGCTGTTGTTGTTGTTTTTTTTTTTTTTTTTTCCCCAGAGGCTTATGGACATCTTAATGTCCAAGTTTAATTTGATTTTATTGGAGGTAGAAGGAGGAGGTATCCTGAAATAGATGTGATGAGCACCACTTTCCTGGAAGATATCAGATTCCTTGGAAACTATGTGAACGCTCAAAATTTCAGCAGAACAAAAAGAATTTTATTTATTGTTAGTGGAGGGCTTCCCCCCCCCCCCCCCCCCCCCCGTGGATGAAATGAATTTGGCTTAGGCCCTCAGCAAAGATGGAGATGAAGCATGTAGGATCTTTAACTCTTTTCTTTCTCTTGCTTCTGACACTCTGTAGCTTGAGGCTCTGTGGAGTGGAAAATGAATAGAAAGTAATTTTATTTTGTGGAGAGTATGACACAAGGCTTTTGTACAGATGGTGGAACAGTAAGGAGACAACTAATTCTTTTCCTGATAGTTTTCAGTGCAAGTCTGATCAATAAGTGGAAGGAAAAATACAGGGGGTCATTCACAATTATCCACAAAATAAGTTTTACTGGCAGTTAAGGTGCGTGATGGTTAATTGTGCAGAGGATGAACAAATCTAAATAGGGGAATCTCCAGTCTATGCTGCCTTAAAAGCTTAGTATTTGGATTTTCTACTGTGTAGTAGTCTTGCTGCAAGCTTTTATTCGAAGTATAGCTGCACAGTCATTAGCAAGCAGAGGTACATTTTCTCTACCTACATTTTCAGCTAGTTACAGGTCTAATCAGCTGTGCCAGAACTTTTCACCATAGGATCTCTTTATAATTGAAGAGGAATAGGTGCTTTTAGGATGTGATTCTGACCTGTTTCAGACATCAACATTATGATGAAGTGGATTATCTTGTAGAAGTGTCCATTTCTCTGTATATGACTGTCTGGGCTTGAGGGACTCTAGATGAAATGTGGTTGTCTTATCGTGTAGACTTCTTATTCAGTTAAGGTGATTTGCACCCAAAACGTATACATATTATAACAGTACCCACATCCATGTCACACACAATATGCTGATAGTAAAATAGAAAATGAGTCATAATGAAAACTATTCCCATGATGCATGTTTTGTTGTGAGGGGTCTTCCTTGTCCTTAATTTTTTATTAGAAAACTTTGCCTAATGCAAACATATAGAGTTGGGGTTGTTCACCCCAAAGAGAAAGCTCTGGGGAGACCTTATTGCAGCCTTTCCATATATAAAGGGGGCTTACAGGAAAGACAGAGGAAGGCTTTTCATCAAGGCATGTAGTGACAGGAGAAGGAGCAATGGTTTTAAACTGAAAGAGGATAGATTTAGATTGGACAGAAGGAAGAAATTTTATGGGATGAGGGTGGTGAGACAGTGGAACAGGCTGCCCAGTGGAGCTGTGGATGCCCCATCACTGGAAACGGTCAAGGTCATGTTGGACGTGGCTTTGAGAACCAGATCTAGTGCAAGATGTCCCTGCCCACAGCAGGGAGGTTGGACTACATGATCTTCAAAGGTCCTTTCTAACGCAAACCATTCTGTGATTCTGTATCACTACATGTTTATTCTTCATAGTCATTTGTGAAGAACTGGTGGGAGTTAGCGGTTTTATACTGGCTTCCTTTTTCCTTTGTGATGTATAGTATATTCTGTAGTTCTGGTTTTTTCAAGGTTTTAACCATTTGGTGTTAAAATCCCTTTGGTCCCCTGGTTAATCACAGATTTCTACTCATGCACGCGTTCCCTGAGATTGGACCGTGTTCTGCAAGACAATGGAGTCAGTGATTGTGGCCACGGGGGGGAGACGAAAGTTGATCGTAGTGCATCTGCCCACAACGGTGATTTTTTTGATACGATGTCAGGATGTACACAGGTTTGATACAAGGGTTTTACTAAATTTCTGGAGGAACTTACAACAGTCCTGTGATTTACTTCAATTTCATGCAGTTCAACAGTTCTCTGCAGGATGCTATGATAGCACTTTAAGAAAATAATAAATAGGTGGTATAAGTAATTCCTTTAAGTTAGAGTTTATATAGAACAATTTTTAAAATTGTTGCATCTGTCATAATTGTAAATGGGTAGAGTATGTTGCTGAGTGTGGAGCTAACAACAAAAAAAATCAGAACTTGTACTACTAGTGAGAAGAAAAAAAGCTATTTTATACTCCATTAAACTGTTACACATCATAAATAATTTATGCTCAGCTTGCTCTGTTCTGTAGCAAAGATGATAAACTAGTCATTTTAGGAGAATTTTAATGAATATAATAGTTTTCCTGACTTTCTCTGTAACAGAAACCCCATTCCTCCAGTATTCCCCTGGTCATTATATCTATGTAACTGGGTTAAATTATAAGAATACATTTAAAAGTGAGTCCTTGAGTCTTACTCTATGAATTCCACAGGTATCTAGGAATGGATCAAAAATATATGTAGTTTTGTTCATTTTTTCTTACTGTAATAAGTTTATAGTGGTTATTTCTGTCATTACCAAAGTGTGTAAGCACGTCTTGTAATATCATGAGGATGTTTGTATTCCCAGACTGGAATATTCATAATTTTTCCACTTTATACTACACTTTTAGATAATGCATACATTTTCCCAGTCAAACTTACAGAGAGGTTTTTAGACTAACGAGTGTTTTGTGTTTTTAAATATGTTCTTTGATTTCTCAGTGAGAATTTCTTACTTTTTTTATTAAATTAAAAAAAAACCCAAACAAAATAGCATTGTAAAAATTGACATTGCTTGGAGATTTAAAAAAAAATCTTTTGGACTACAGCAGCTTTAAAATATGGAATTTTAAAGCTGGGTTTGAGTCAGATTTTCAGAATTACAGATAACTAGCTCTATATTCAGACATTTACGTTTGCCTTGTATACTATTCGGTGCTTCTGAGCACATTACTTGTGTATTTTACTGAAATATGCTACATGCTCTGAAAATCTAAATAGCTGAAATGGTGCTTCACTTAGAGTTGCCTCATTTGCTTTTGATAATGAAAGTATAAAATGTGATATCCCTAACAGGTGACAGTCTATTCAGATGAGTGATTTAGTAGAAGAGTCTAGGACTCATATTTCACTTTCAGCAACGCTGCTGGATTTAAGCATGAATCCAGAGAGTGCTGTTAGTAGAAATTACAGTTCAGGTTCAAGTTTTGATAGTGTGAGTTCATCCTTAAACTTATAATTGAAAGACTGTAAACTTTTTCTTTATTTTTCTGCCACGAACTGAAATATTTTCAGAAAGAATCTTCTTTCTGACAATTAATTTTTCTTGTTTATACTCCTATGCAAAATACAATGCCTGATACTTCACTGGTACTATTGACAGAACAATTGATACTTTTGTGTAATACAAGTTTAGTGTATGTACTGTTGAATTTAAAATGATGGCATAAGTTTTGTTTGGGTTTTTTTTATGTGTGTCCTTCAGATATTTTTGAATAGGACTAGTTGGTCTTAGTAATCTAAGTATCACCTTAAACGTGTTCTGCAATAAAAGAATAATCAAGTAGTTTCAGTCTCTGTCAGAGAGAATGGCTGTATTATCTGTTAAATTCCTTTTGGTTATTACCGGCTCCTTTTAAAACATTTTAAACTTTGCAGATTGGATAAAATATTGCAGAAAATAGTTCATAGAGAATTAAATTCATGGTACTCTGCCAGGAGATTACTTTGAGTAGGAACTGCCCTCTGACAAATTAGTGATCGTTCCCTTTATGTAGTACATTGCAGAAACAGCAACCGCCATATTAAATCTTAATCAATAACAATGTTTCACTAATTACAGGAGCGAGTTTATATATTGGATAAATTGCTGTTTGTAAATGTTGGATTATATTAACTAAAACAGCTAATTACCAGCAGCAGAATAAACATAAGGTTTGCTAAAAGCTTCCATCCGTAGCTTGGAGCAGTCACTGCTGCCTAATATTTCAGTCAATGTGGAAAATACAGTAATGACATTATAAATACATTTATAATGCAGGACAATTTCTTCTAAAATGCATGTAAGTATTATTGCTTTACTATGAAATATGATTTATTTAATGCATTTCAGCCCCCATAATATTAAGATATAATTGAGATGGGGGGAAAAAAATTGCATGCAGTCAGAGTCTGCATGAAAGTGAATCATGGTCTAAATTGCTTGTAATTTTAAAGGCACTTAGGGGAATCGTGAAATTTATATAATGCAGTCTTTGGTTTAAAAAATGTGAAGAAAACAATTGTCCAGTCTTTCAAGTTTTATTTGGCTTCAAATATTTTTTGTATGCTGATGAAAGTCTTGCAGGAATGAGTAAACAGAAATGCTAAAATTTTACACCCATATTACAATTAAGAAATGGATCCAGGTCTGTCGAGAGATGGACATTTATAGTGAATATTCAGTAAAATAGCAGACAGTAGCATGTAATTTGGATAAAGCTACTGATAGAGCCATATGAAGGGAATGAATGATAACACAAAAATGATGCCGGTGATCCTAGATGGGAATAATTTAAATGGTGCTGGGAATTCTGATGATTATTGCTTTCAAAAGACTGAAAATCACAGGTCTCGGCTTTATGGTTTAATTACCGGCTGAACAATTGTTAGTGATTTCACTAAATCAGAAAGCTCCCAAACAAGCAACACCAGTAACTGCAGCTATGCCTGAGCAATTCCAATTTTCTTGATAATGGCCACCAAACTGTGTTTAGCCTAAAATAAACTTGTCAGTTTGAAAGAAACTGGTAGTGTACATTATCTTCAGGCATGTATTTTGGTCCAAAGATGTAATACAGAATTCTTAGTAACCACTTCTGTGGCAAGGTTCACTGTATCTATCTCAGCAGATGATAAAATTAGTGCTTGTAAAATAAAGCTTTTTTATGTTTTATGGTATGTAATAATTAAACTTCTCTTGAAGGAATGGATTCATGCTCTTAAAACATCTGTAATTTCTTATGTCAAATATATTAATAATCCCATAGAATATAAATCATATACCATTGCAAATAATTTCAGTTGGTAGCCAGAACATCACAGGGCTGAAGCTGAAATGGAAAGTCAGTAGACATCTCCTCCCCATCATTTACTGCCGGGACAGACCCTGGTCTCTTTGGCGAGCAACTTCTTCTAGATCCAGTAATATTAGTGGAGAAAGTTAAAGGCTTCAGCAGCTCCTCATCGTTTCCCCTTGCTAGAGGTGAGTGTCCCTCACCAACTGGCCTAGTAGCAATTCATGCGAACGCTTCCCTAATTTGCTTTGGGCAAAATCTGTTTGCTGAAATAGTTTAAATGAATGGTGTGAGCTAAACTGATTCCCTCGCCGCTGGATTCACATGAACAACTCCGTAGGCACGTCAGTGGGATCAGTAACCTTTTCAGTGGGAGCAGCTGCACCTGGAAGATGATGTTGAGTCTCATTTGACCTAAATTAATTTAAATCTCTTTGAATGATTAGTTACTTGGTGAGTAGTGTGGGCTGGAAAATTCTATGAGCCTTTCTAATATTAACTCCAGATTACTGGATGTAATCACTTTTTTAATAAAGGAGAACTTGGAGGCTGGCAAACCACATTGGTTTTATTTTGTTTGATTAATTAAAAAGCATGGTAAGGATGAATAATAAACATAAAGAATTGGTAGCTTGACTGAAACGCCATGACTCCCTTGCCTCTGTATATTTCCTGTATGCTGTTGCCAAGAGATTTTGTGAGGATTGATTAAAATAGTTTGAAATAAGGCACTGTCTAAAGAAGTTCAAAGTAATTGGTATAAGTACTTTTATTAATAAAGAGAGCTTCCATAGAATGAATTCTATCTTGGGGGCTCTCAAAGGGCTTTTACAAGTTAAATATATAATTAAGTATATTATCTCACACTATTCACAGAAATATTTTTTTTTTTTTCCTGTGGTAGAACACAGTAGCAATTTATGGTGTGAAGATCTAGTATGTGAAGTTTTGCTGTTAAATGAGAAAAATACAGTACTAGTATTGTTGCAATTCAGTGTACCAAGATGACTTAGTGCTAGACAGAACAGAAAGAGGAAGACCAGTGTAAGCTCAGCCTAAAATGAATCAGCAGCATGACTTCAGACAGGCAAGGCAAGTACTGCTTTCAGAATAAAGGACATTGAATTAACATCCATTATGGTCTGCAATTTTGTGTGGAGCTTCAGTGACTTCTAGTCAGGGACTTAACGATATCTAGAGGTAGTAACTGCAAGTTTATTGCTTTTTATCGTAATGCTGCACTGGGTAGCCGTATTTGTGTGTTACGTCTGATCTGGTTTAGCAGTCGATATTTATTTGGGACCACCTTTGTGTAGAAGCACTACACTGACCAGATTTATCGTGTAGCCACAAAATTCTTAACTTTGAGTTAGTGGAAATGGCTGGAGCAGCACATGATGGTGGATGAAGTGGGAACCGGGGCTGCTTCTGGCAGGGAGCTGAGGTTGCATCAGAGGAAATGAAAAGTGAAGTCCCCTCAAAAATGCTCTGCTCTGGCTTGAAATGTTCAAAAAAGGTAGGGTTGATGTGCAAATGCGTAATATAGTGCAGAAGCCCACAAACATGCATGGGTTTTTTAGTTCATGGAATAAATAATAATTTTTAAAAAAATGGCTTGTCTTTAGTAGCCTTATACAAGCATTTTTTATTTTTTTTTTTTTTTGGTTGCACGTAATAATAATAGGTTTTTGAATAGACCGATTTCGTTCTTTTTCTGTAGTCCCTCTTTGTTCTCATGTTGCAGTGGCTTTTCCCTCTTTTCTCCATCCTGGGGATGTCAGATTTTATGTAAAGACCAGCAGCGATGGCCCCTGCCAGTCTCTCAGCCTTACTAGGACCTGTCAGTCCTGCCCTGCGAAGTCTTGGACTTTGTGATACGCTTGATGACCTCATGATGTGTGCCGGCATGCTTGGCCAATCAGGGTGCTGTAATAGATGAGACCTTACAGCCAGTGTCACCTTTATCTGCTTCCTCTCCCTCATCCTCCTCACACGCTGCTGTAGCACTTGATGGGCACAGTCCAGGTTTGGCAGCAGGATGTTTCCTTCTCTTTCTTGGTGAGCAGCGAATGCTACAGGAGAAATGCAGTCAGTTGATGCCAAGGCTATTTTTCTTGGAAACTTCCACCTACCAAGCAAAGGTCTATTTAAAAGAAAATTGAAGGCACTTTGTATTTCTACACCGAAACAATTTTCTTGGAAATTATTTTTAATCTTAAAGCTTTTTTTTCCTGTAGCTCAAAGATTTTTGTGCTTTTCAGACCTTCAGCTGGTGGTTGTCGTGACTGCATGCATAGAAGGAAATGGGCTTCTTTTCTCACAACACCTACTCACTCAATGGGAGTCTTGTTTTGCAATGTATGAACGTGGTTTCACGTGGTGTGCCTTAGTGTAAGAGTGTCTATATTTGAGCTTCTCACTTTGTCATCATTGATGAAATACCTAAGTACACTGACTGGGGGAAAATAGAGATTTCTCATTACTGCGTGAATTATATTGTGCTGGATGAAATCAGTTTCTAAAAACAGGAGATAGTTCTTACGCTGCATACCCAAGTGCTAGGTTGTTACTACAGATAAGTTTGTTACTAGAGACAAACCTGAGGGTGACATGCCAACGTTTGAGGGACGGTGTGCTAGCGAGGTCCTTCGGTCTGCCATCTCGGTAAAGGAAGGGGATGGAGATTCATGCGGCAGCAAAGACGCAAGGGTTATTGATGTGTTAGAAACCAGGGAAGTGCCTGAGAATGGTCACATATGAATAAGGGCTTCTCCCTCCCAAAAGGCGGCAGGATCAGTAGCCCAACTGAAGTGCATCTACAGTAGCGCACACAGCATGGGCAACGAGCAGGAGGAGCTGGGAGCCATTGTGCAGCAGGAAAACTGTGAAATAGTTGCCATCATGGAAACATGGTGGGATAACACGCACAGCTGGAGCGCTGCAATGGGTGGCTATAAACACTTCAGAAGGGATAGGCAAGGAAGGAGAGGCAGTGGGGTAGCCCTGTATGTTAGGGAGTGTTTTGATTGTCTGGAGCTTAATGATGATGACCATAGGGTTTTGAGTGTTTATGGGTAAGAATCAGGGGGAAGGCCAACAAGGCAGATAATCATGGTGGTAGTCTGTTTTAGAGCACCCAACCAGGATGAAGAGGCAGACGAAATATTCTGTAAGCAGCTGGGAGAAGTATCACAGTTGCTAGCCCTTGTTCTCGTGGAGGACTTCAACTTACGAGATGTTTGCTGGAAATACAATACAGCAGAGGGGAAACAGTCTAGGAGGTTCCTGGGGTGTGTGGAAGATAACCTCCTGACACAGCTGGTGAGGGAGCCAACGAGGGAAGGCTCCCTGCTGGACCTGTTGTTTGTGAATAGAGAAGGACTTGTGGGTGATGTGATGGTCGGAGGCTGTCTTGGGCGCAGTGATCACAAAATGATAGGCTTTTCGATTCTTGGAGAAGTAAGGAAGGGGGTCAGCAGGACTTGGCCACCTTGGACTTCTGGAGGGCAAACTTTGGCCTGTATAGGAGCCTGGTTGGCAGAGTCCCTTGGGAGGCAGTCCTGAAGGACAAAGGGGTCCAGGAAGGCTGGACATTCTTCAAGAAGAAAATCTTAAATGTGCAGGAGCAGGCTGTCCCCGTGTGCCAAAAGACCAGCTGGTGGAGAAGACGACTGGTCTGCCTGAACAGAGTGCTTTGGCTGGAACTCAGGAAAAGAAGAGTTAATGACTTTTGGAAGGAGAGGCAGGCCACTCAGGAGGACTACAAGGATGTCATGAGGTTCTGCAGGGAAAAAATTAGAAGGGTCAAAGCCCAGCTAGAACTTAATCAGACAATAAAAAATGTTTCTGTAAATACATTAGCAACAAAAGGAGGGCTAAGGAGAATCTCCATCCTTTATTGGGTGTGAGGGGAAACATAGTGACAAAGGCTGAGGAAAAGGCTGAGGTACTTAATGCCTTCTTTGCCTCAGTCTTTAATACTAAGACCAGTTGTTCTGAGCTGGAAGACAGGGACAGGGAGCAGAATGAAGCCCCCCTAATCCAAGGGGAAATGGTTAATGACCTACTACACCACTTAGAGACACACCAGGGCCCAGGTGGCCAAGGCGGCCAACGGCATCCTGGCTTGTGTCAGAAATAGTGTGGCCAGCAGGAGCAGGGCAGGGATCGTCCCCCTGTACTGGGCACTGGTGAGGCCGCACCTCGAGTCCTGTGTTCAGTTTTGGGCCCCTCACCACAAGAAAGACCTTCAGGTGCTGGAGCGTGTCCAGAGAAGGGCAACGAAGCCGGTGGAGGGTCTGGAGCACAAGTCTTCTGAGGAGCGGCTGAGGAACTGGGCTGGTTTAGTCGGAGAAGAGGAGGCTGTAGAGAGCACTACAACTACCTGACAGGAGGGTGTAGTGGGGTGGGGGTCGGCCTCTGCTCCCTCCAAACAAGTGACAGGATGAGAGGAAAGAGCCTCAAATTGTGCCAGGGAAGGTTTAGATTGGATATTAGGGAAAAAATTTTCACCGAAAGGGTTGTAAAGCATTGGAACAGGCTGCCCAGGGAAGTGCTGGAGTCACCATCCCTGGAGGTGTTTAAAAGACGTGTAGATGTGGTGCTCAGGGACATGGTTTAGTGGTGGACTTGGCAGTGTTAGCTTAACAGCTGGATGCGATGATCTTAAAGGTCTTTTCCAACCTAGATGGCTCTATGATTCTACGGTTCTATAATTTATTGTATTTTGCTGAGGCTTGGATCTAAAATCCTGTTTAAAATAACACTTATGGAAGTGCATCTTTTATCAAATACTGGCCTTCAGAAATATTTACTTCTGAATTGGTAATATAGTAAAATTAATGGCCATTGTTAGATAATGTTGAAAAAATGGTGGTTTTATTAATGTCTTCTATCGCTTACTTTATGCAATAAATTTTTTGGACATTGCAGTTTCATTTATTAGACGGTCTCTTTTTGTCTTTATGAGAAGCTGACACCTGTATGCTGAGCACTGCTAAAATTGTAATGGAAGTTAAAGGAATTGGGAGTACAAAATTACAAATTAGAACCCAAATTATAGGTACCAGTGGCTGTTATGGAGAAAACCCGTTTCTCCTTCCTGCACCCACAGTCCCTAATTTCATTTGGGAATGAGATTTCATTAAAGAATGAGATTTCTCAAACATGATGTAGTTCAGATCTCAGACTTACTGCTAGGTGTGAATAAATGTGAGTTCTTGGATTAATGCTGAAAATACTGAGTATGAGATACAGATTTGAAATATGTGCTAATCTGCATGCATACATTTGTGCGTGGGTGGGTGTATTTACATGTATATAATTTTTTTCCAGTTGATATGTCTGCAAAATAGAAAAGATTCAAATACTGAAAATACATAAAACTAGTGATTTCTATCTTTTTATGCTGCTAGAAGCAATATACAAATATCGGTCTAGCTTCAGAGGGGGGAAAAAACCCAATACAGTTTTCTAGAGCAGAAGGTTAGTGAGAAATATGTAAGGCATATTTATAAATGCATTTAGTTTGACCTGACATTTGAAAAAGTAAAGATGGTATTTTATACCTTTTCCATGTCCTGATCGCTTGTCTTCCCCCCCCACCCCAGGCGAATTCCTGTGTAATTCCCATCAGTTTGGAATCCCCCATGTGGCAATTCCCTGCAGTGCAGCAATCTTACTGCTTTAATTTTCAGAATTCATCGTTAATATATTTTGTCAGAAATGGCAATGAGAAGGGATTGAGGGGATAGAAACCGACAGGCTTTACTTAAGAGAAAAATATTTCAGGAAGCAAATAGAGAATGTTTTGTCTTTTCTCTGTTAGTAGCTGTTTTTTATTTCTTTTCTGCTTGGGGGGGGGGAATTATTCTAAAGCTGGAGGGTGTGTTAATATGTAAAATACAAGCACCCTATATTTAGTTACAATAAATGTTTACATATAGAGGTATTTTAGCAATTATTTAGTGTTTAAAATATTTTTTTCCTTTGGAAATTCAAGCTGAGTGTAATAAAAACCAAGTGAAAATGACTTAGACTAATAATACCTTGCACTTCAGAAGAAAAGAGTATTTTTTAATGATAAAAAGTAATTTTGTCTACCACTATGGACAACTAAAGCACATGCATGATATTCAGTGTACCAATTTCAGTCCTGCACTATAGCTCTGTAGAGTCACTTGTTTCCCCAGCATAGGTATTTTCTTTTTGTTTTGATTTTTAATGTGCCTGTGAAGAACTCTACATGCATGCAGGTTTATTTTGTGAGTCTGGAGGTTTTCTTTCTCACAGTGCTTCTTACACAGTACTTAGAAACGTGGAAAATTACCTGGAATTGACTTTTTTCAGGCTTGTTGGCTCAGTGGTTGGGGACAATGTTTTGTACACAGAACTTCTATAATTTTATTTTTAGTTTTCAGTATTACATGTAATGGCAATTTAATTTTAAAAGATAGTTTTGTTTCAATCAGCTGTTTTCACATCTTGTCTATTAGCTCTGTAAAATTAATATTAAGGGCTGCATTTAATAAAAAATTCTTTGAGGAAACTAGACTGTAACCTTAAACTGGTGAGTGTAGATGATAGCTGAGATAGCAAGTAATTTCAGAGAATAAGCTTCAGCAAACTGAGCCTTCCTTCCATAATCACATCTCCTGCATTTAACTTCTGTTTACATGACCTTCCATTATCATTTGGGTGTATTCTGTATAACAGTTGTCCATGCCGTAGAGAATAATTTACACCAACTTTTGTATTTTGGAATACAATGAGATAAATTACCATGTTCTGGATGTATTGGACTTCTCACAGTTTGTTTTCCACCAGATTTGCAATACTCTTTCATAGACAGAAATGGCAAATGTAGTTGGGAGCTAGGAAGGGTTCATCAATACTTGTTTTCATTTTGAGAGCAGTCAAAATTGCTCGGAGGATTTCTTAAGCAAGTGGCAAACTTCTGCTGTAGGGAAAGCTAGTCTTGCCCTCCCAAATGTAGGCATCATTGGCATGGTTAGTAAAAACCCTTTGTTAAATTGTATTGCTAAAGCTGCTTGTTAGTTCCCTCTTGCAGGTGGTGCCCTGAACTTCTCCTGTACCTCCAGCCTCCAGTGAGTTAACACAAGGTTGAGCAGATGACAGAGATGCTTCTCCTTTTAGAAATGATGTGGTCTTTAATGGATAGCAGAATTATGCTCACAAAATGTAATCAAAAAGCCTGTACAATGCATAACCCTTGTGAAATGTTGTTTCGTCTGGAAACCACCGAATTACTGTCTCCTGCCTGCAACATACACGTGAGAATTTTCTAATGTTACAGATGAAGAAAAGCTATGTTATGGTATAAGTAAACTCTATGCCACAGTTAGGCCTCAAGTAATCTGCGTTTTGTTCTCCCTGTAGTTGTTTTGGGCTCTAGGCGTAAAAGGTGATTTTTTTTGATAGTGGAGCTAAAGGACATACATTAGGAACCTACCAAACTGATAATTTCAGACCAAATGCTTATGTTCTGTGATCAGATATCGTTTGTTGACTAAGTTTGTTTTAGTTGAACTGATTTGTTAACTTCTGCTTGCAAATATGAGCTCATTTGTGACTTTTTTTCTGCTACAGAAGAAAGGTGTTCCAGAATCAGGCAATAGTGGTGAGTTCTAGACAAAGATGTAGGCTTCCATAAGTATTTTAAACCAACCTTGACAGATTTACAAAAGCAAAAAACTCCTGAGCTCCTCTTGAAGATACTAATTTTTACCAGCCCTGAGTACAGATTATTTCTCATAGTGCTTCGGTTGCACTTGTGATTTTGGGTTTCTGTTATACTTGTAGGACTCCAGCCAGATGTTTACATTGCATTTTGGTGTGGGTGGAGAAACAGCTGGTCATTTAAGTGCCTCAGCTTCTTGACTTCTTAGAGTGAAAAATTTTTAAAGAGTGATACTTTTCCAGGGATGGTACTGAAGCAGATAACCCCAAATTGCCAATTATTTTGTCTCTTAATAAAAGAGCCATGAACTTGAAGTTCGGGGTGTTTAGCACAGCTTGATGCATGCAGCCTGCTCCTAAATGTTACTGGAGCAAATTGAAGAATTGAGAATTCTGCAAACACTTTGCAACATCATTTAAACAGGTGTTCTTTTTCTTTATATCTGCAGATATTAAGAATGAAATTATTGTCTGCAGTTTGCCTGTAGCACATGCAAGTTTTAAAAGTCTCTTCTGTTAAAGAAGCAGCTGATAAAGTGCTTTTTCTGCAGAAGCTGGTAGTTGGGTGGCTAACAGTCACTGTACCCAAAGCTGTGCTGGTATTTCCAATGGGTAGGTAGTTAACAAAGCAGTATATACAGTTCAGTCTTGCCAACTTCAAATCTGCCAGGAATGAATAAAGTGTGAGTGGTAGTACTGCCAACTATAAGTAGTTAACACTTATTCAGAAAGAAAAGCAAAAATGTTTTTTGTGGAATTGCAGAACAGCTGAGGTTGGACAGGACCTCTGGAGGTAATCTAGTCTAAACCCCATGCTAAAAACAGACTCAGCTGCACCAGGTTGCTTTCTTTTCTCAAATTTCTTTTTAGCAATACTTCTAAGAAGATCAAAACAGTCAAAAGCTTAGTTCTGAAAAAAAAAAAAAAAAAAAAACCAACCAAAAAAAACCCCAAAAAACAAACCACCACCCACAAACTATATTTTGAATTACAGTATTTTCATAGGCTTATGATAGAGATCTTAACATAATCATCACTAAGATACTACTTGGAGCACACACAACAGTAAAAATGGGTTCTGAAAACACAAACTCTGTAAGGTACCCCGAGGTCAAATTATCAGCATATTTTAATTTTAATGTATGTCCTATTACCTTGGATGTATATAAGAGTGAGCTTTGCTGTGCATTCAGAGCATCCTTTTGTAGCAGCCTGTCAAATACTCTATTAAAATAGTCACATGTCATTTTGTCTTTCTAGAAATAGAGAGTGAAATACGGAGGGATGAATTTGGGTTCACCCTGCAGTACTAAGAGGTGGAAAAATGAAACTCTTACCCTTCCAATTTTTAATTTTACAACATGAAAAAAAGTTCATGCTTCTGTTTGTAGTTTGATTTACTTGTTTAATCACAGTTGTATTTGAGTCAGCTACAGAATGATATATTAGGAACAACTGATTTTAATGTGCATACTTTTCACTATGGTTTTCATATACGTAGTGACTAAAAGTAATTTTGGGAAGTAGGAGCTTGCATGTGAGAAAAGGATCTGAGATGGGGGAAGAGGGCTGTAGAAAATTGTAATTTTTATTTATTTTTCACCCTCTGACCCTCCTAAACACATTTAATCCATGGAGTGCTCTGCCCTGTTTTCATCCATTACAAATGATTTTCATTTGAGCATGTCTTTTTGCTTTTTCTGTTGCAACGAAGATCAAAGTGACACAGGTTCACCACGAGTGTTCAGCAGCTCTTTTCAGTCTTGGACCTTAAAGTAATAGGATTAAGTTAATTTGTTCCTCTCTTAGATCTCTCTCAAGGCATGTGTCACTGGGATGGTTAGTTATTATTGCATGCTGAATGCTTTGGGGTTTTTTGTTGTTGTTATTTATAAATAAAAACATACTCATAGTTTTAAAAAAAAAAATTGTAATTCGTTTAAAGCATAAAAACAAGCTATGCTAACAAGAAGTGCTCAAAACTATTAAATGAGGAGTGTTTGTAGCTCAGTTCTTTGACATGATTTTCTTTCTTCATGAAACATTTAAGGAGCATTGGGTCCACCACCAGTGATACCAGAAAGGAGGATACCTGCACAACTTTGCTTTTTAAGCCACAGGTCTGAAGCAATGTTTCAGGTCTCCTGTTTCAAATGTAGGTAACGGTGGCATGTAGTTTATTTCTCCTGTGGGTTTACAAGTAGATTAGTGTTTTGGGAAGAAAGTAGTAGGGCAGAGTGGAGTCAGGGTTTATGATAATGAGTTTTATTGATTCACTGCCATAATATGTTACTGCAAAGGGTGCTTGCATTAAGCCATGAGTACTAGTAGTGGGAATAGTTTAAAAATAAATGGGGAGATAGCCTCACTCTCCACTGTGTTTCTGATATGATATTGTTAATAAGCAGATCATTAATTTTTTTTAAATTTAATATTTAGAACAGTGGGTAAGGTTGTAGACATGATTTCTCTTTTAAATCTAAATTTCCTTGCCATTATGGTTTTATTACTGTATAAACTTTAGTGATAAGATAATACAAATTATTAACCTATTCCATTTATCTTAGTCTCTTAGATGTTTTTATTCCTTTTTATCCAGAGTTTTTTTTAATACCAAGGCAATCTTTGAGTTGCTTACAAGAGTAATTATGAATGTCTGAACATTTCATATCTTTTTTCGGGCTCTGAAAATATTAGAAATAATTTTACTCCAGACATCATGAGGAAAACAGCAGCACGATTGTATCTTTCACTGCTTCATGCTGTGCCTGCATCTTAATTTAAGAAAATCCATCAATATCTTACCAATAAAAAATGCATTAGAAAACAAGAAAAATCCCAAGAGGCCCCCCCTCCAATTGCAATTCAGAAGCATGCTTTGATAAATCGGTTTCTCAAATCATGGTTTGGTATTTTGTTACCAATGTCCTCTGACAGCGTCCAGCCTCATCTGGTGCTGCCAGCCACCCTCAGACCCTCAGCTGAAACTTTCTGCAGGCACTATCATCATCTCTGCTTGATTTGCTCTTTTTTGGTAGTTTTCCTTGATGGTGTACCATAAATCTCATTTTTAGAGCTTGTGTAGACTGAAAAAGTTTTTCTCATCTCCTTCATGCCATCTTTGAGGGGTTCAGCTGCTGGTGAAAAAGTGGAAGAGGTCGTCTTCTGGCCCACCTCCTTACCTTGTCCAGTTCTCAAGCTGCATTACCAGTCACAATTTATTTGATTTTTTTTTTTAAAACGGATGTCCTACTTCTTTCCATTTGCCGTGCTTCTGTTCAAAGATGAATGTTTGCCAAGCTAAATCAGATATGGAGAAGCCTCTCCCATCAGTATCCCAGGTCCCACCATGCTGCAGAGCTGTGCAACCTTGTGCTCTTTCTTGCGTGATACCTGGTGTACTGGTAAAGGCAGGGCTTGGTTTTTATCCGTATGGAAATGAAGAGGAAATAATCTTCCTCATCTCTAGCACGAGTTTCGGTTTCCCCAGCAGCGATGGCCCCAGTCGTGGGATGCTGGCCCCAGATCTCTCTCTGACTTGCTTTGGTCGGAGTGTGCCTTCTGCCTCCTCACCCACCTTCCTAGCCATCTGGTGAAACTTTTAGATCTTTTGTAGCCTTCAGGGGGAGGATTCCATCAGCCCTCCACGTTCTGTTGCAGGATCCTTCTGTTTTTTCCCGTTTTGCCCTTAATAAATACTTCCATATTTCTTGCTTTTCTGTGTCTCCATAATACATCCCAGTCTTGATCTGAGAATAACATCTGAGGAGGTTCAGGTAGCCCGGAGCAGGAGATTAGCCGTGACTGCGGTTTTACCCAAGCCATCTCTGGCACTCAGCCTGGGATGAATGTTTTTTGCTTTTGAAGCTGTATATGTCTACAAGCAGACAGAGGAATAAAATATTTGTCAGAATTATTCCTCCCATAAATATTAGATAGAAAAGCTCTAAGTTATAGGCAGGGAATATGATGATAAAAGCTATTGCTCCCATGTAGCTCAGAAGACCCTGAGCGTACCTGTGCTTATTTTCCCTTTCTGCTGGTTTGAACTATTTCTATGTGCACTATCCTTTTGAGCCTGTAACTACTACGGTAGATCTTTGTCTGTGTGTCTTCTGATTTCATTTTTTGTCGCACAATAAATGCATTTAAAATAGATACTGTTGCCATGTTTTAGCAGTTTGAAAATGCTTGTGTTAATGCTTTGGAATTTTGGGGGAAGCTATTCAGTGTCTTTGATATTCCCTGTCATATTAAAAACAAACAAAACACCCCTGCAGAAGTATCTAGGTCTAGTCTTGGTCCCACTAAATTTGCTGGTAGATTTGTAGTTAAGTGTTTTCATAAAAATGCTGATCCTTTTGAAAATTTTGTCCCCTGTTACTTACACCATTCCCTCCCTACCAGTGCTCTTTATGTATTTTGATTCACAGGCAATCCTGGTATCATGTGGAAGCCTTATACATGGATAAGAATGGAAAAAGTCTTAGGCTTCAAAAAGAAACTGCTTTTTAACAAAGTGCCAATTAAAATTTTTCACATAGTACTTTGTAGAAACCTTTTATTTTGTCTTAATCCTTTACTTTTTGAGAACAAACGTTTAAGATCCTCACTGTAAGTTGTTATTTTTGAGATCATGTTATGAAGAATAAGTGGTTTTTTGTACGTATGCATATATAAAAATGGATAAATACATAGATATATACACACACAAATACACATACAAATATGTGTGAAGTAATATACTTGGGGTGGGGGGTGGGAGAAAGCCTGTTTGCCTGGAAAAGGTATATTTGCTTTCCAGCTGTAGCATTCAATGTAACTAAAAAGTCCAAATCCCTGCCTGCATTTCTTATGTCCCTTAGTCATGGCTACACTATTAGCTCTACTTTAATTTGGGCATTCTGAATGTTACTTCCAACATTCCCTGAAAATATACTTGTTTGCTACTAGAATATTTATTTTGGAGTAAAAATATGTTACCTAGAATATTTCTCTAGTTCTTGGAGTGAGACAGGCTTTGGCAGCAGCTTTGGCCCTGTTTACACGGGCCATGGACCATGTGTGTTTTGCTCTTTTTGTTACGGATTTAGAAAAAAGAAAAAAAAAAGGTTTGTCTTAAAATTAGTTTTTTCTACCATAGTAAAACCTTACAGCTTAAATTTCAGAGAAAACTGCTTTGGCCTTTTTTTTTTTTTATTGACTCCAGTTAAGTAAGAGGAAATATGAGGCTATTTCCCCATCATTAAAAAAAATATTGCTTGCTATGTGTTACAGATTAAGGCTTCATAAAAGCAAACAAGCCTTCCTTTAATTTTAGTTTATAGGAGCTGAATTTATGCATCTGTGATGATATTCTGCATAACGTAGATTCATGCCTCCATCTGTCCTTTGGAGTGTGTCTGAGCTGGGCTCGGACTGTATGTCACCAGCGGTAATAACACTTGTGATTCTACCACAGTTACCTTGTCAGTATTTCAGTGCCCGAATACATTTTACCTTCTGCATGTAAATATATTGCTTCCTCCACCTATAAATTGAGGCTGTGAAAGTAGAATGTGGCAGATGTCTAATAGTGTTCAATAGCATAAAGAAAGAAATGAAAAATAGTCATTGCTGGAGACTGCCTATTGAATCTGGAAAGGTAGATTACAGTTAATAAAGCTGACATTTGGTTAGGGGAAAGGGGGAACCCAATTTTTACAGGAGGACTTCAGACATTTTACTGACACGTGGTTAGGACACCGGTATTATGTCCCGTTTGAAAACAGTCTTGCATTTCCTTAGCACCTTCCTGAAGTACTGATCCAGTATTAACTGAAATTAAACCATATCAGTTGCTACAGTGGTGAACATGGACTTTGCTGTATTGTCTCACTCGATAACTAACTGATGAACCTCATCTTCTTAAGTCATTGAAATTTAGCAGAATCATACTACATGGTGATAAATGTACCAGAAGATGTCTGTGAGTGTTTTCTTGCGTATAAATAATTTTTATGTAATTTTGAGTGGTCAGAGATTGCTACACAATGAGTTCTGTTATAAGAAAAATGCAGTTTCTGTTGGAAATGCAGTTCTTTAGCCTCTCCATCCCTGGGCATGTGTATCAGTGTTAAATAAAGGTAGAATATCGGGTAAACTTGAGTAGCTGTGTTACCTCGCAGCTAGATGTGATATCTTGCAGATAGTAGCTAGCTAATTAAATGTAATTTTATATATATATATAAAAATATATAATATATATATAATTTCTTCTTTTCTGTAGTGCAATAATATTTTTCTTCTTTTGAATTCCATTTTGAAATCTTGTAACCTATATTGTATGTGTTACTCTTCTAGACTCAAAATTATAAAAAAGCAGTATCTCTTCAGAGTGTCTTTAGATGCTTGCACTCATGAATGAAGAAAAATTAAAAAAAATATTCCAAGAAAAGCACATAGAAAGTCAATTATATGGTTTTTTTTGTTGTTTGTCTCTGAAATCTGGCATACCTTACAATTCACGAGACAGAAGGGGGGGGGGGGGGGGGGGGGAAGTGGATAAAACAAGAGTTCTGCCCTTTCCTGACATTTTCAGTCAATCTTCCAGTCAATCTGCCTTGTCTTGTCACCATGACTTCTGTATTTATCTGACACCAGATCAAGGCACTTGGAAGACATGGGAAAGTCCTTCAATTCCTAGTCCAGGTTTTCTTCTCGTTTCATTGCATAGCCATATCGTGTTTAATAACCTGAAACCTCAACAGGGTGTCATGTACTCTGTATTATGAGGGATGAATAAACATTTTATTAGATCTTTTTGCCTATTTATGATCAGTCATGTTTTGTTCTGCAGAATCTCTTTCTTTTTTTTTTTTTTCCCTTCCTCTGTAAGGACAGAGAAAAGTTGTTAACTCTTCTACCGTTTCTGAATTAATCTAATTTTAACAATTCTTTGCTATTCTCAATTTCATGCAAATACCAGTGACATTACTTCTGCAAGTAGTTGGTATGTCTCTCCACGTTTAGAAAATTAAGCGCTAATTCTCACTGTGGGCTAGAACAGTCTGTATTGCATGACAAATAAGGTTTAAGAATGCAGTAAAAAAAAAATAAATTCACGAATTCAGAGAAGAGCTTTGCTTTCTAGCACTCAGAATGTTGGGCAGTACACAAAAGATTGTGTAAAATTGACATGTTTTAGCAACTCCCAAAATGTAAGAGGGGTTTTTTTGCCATTATTATAGAAGTACTTGGCAGCTTATATTTTCCTGAAGCATTCTATTGACTGGGATGAAGCCACTTTTCTATAAAGCACTTGTAAGTGCTTGCTTTCACTGGCAGACTTTCTCACCCACAACATAAAATGGTCATGTTAAAATAATAGTATTCCTTTATAAAATGGATGGGTTGTAGATTCTCCAAGCACTGTACAGAGAGCCCTCAGACTCCTTGCAAGCAGCACCAACGCCCTGAAAAAGGAAAAGAGGAGGCAAGAAATCTTTCCTGAGGCTGCACAAGAGTTGAACTGAGGGCACAGGTCACGCTCCTGCACCCCAGGACCGTGCGTACTCCGTTTCGGGTCACGTTGCTTGAGATGCGGTAAGGGCACGTGTTGGACTTCATGGATAGGGAATGCCCTTGAGCCAGAAGCTGTTTGCATTGGAACCCTAATTCTCTTCTGCTTAAAACTATAAACAAACAAAAAGTAGTGACTATCAGGACAGGCCTGATGACTGATAGCATCTCTGGAAGTTATTATGACATGCACAAGTATTGCCAATTTGTTACTGTGCCTTCTACCACTCACTCTCTAGGAATGGAAAAATTCCCCAAATGTGGCTTATTGGATGTTAATTGTTGTCTGTGGTCTTTTCCTTGCTCTCTTATCTCTTGAATATATATTACATTAAATCTCACAGGTGGTGTTGCCTCCACTAATTGTCCGTGTTGCATTTGTGCAGCACTGAACACAGCTGAATCCTAATCGACGTCTAAGGTTGAGCTGCTCTGTTTGTGATACAGCAATAAACAATAAGAAAAACCAACACGGTAATTAATAGTTTATCTAGTGATGGATCATAGTGGGACATTCTCATCCATTTTATCCAGCCCTTACAGTGGTAATATTTGATTTTCAAGTGGTTGACTATTTAGCTTGAAATTATAGTCTTACTTTCTACTCACCTTTGATAGTTATTCAAGCAGCTGCAGTGTCAAAGCAGAGCGTAAGTTATAGTTGTGACAATTTTGCTGGTTTTATGTCTGTTTGGGAAGGTAAAGAGAAGAAGAGGGAGAGCAGAAATGGGAAGGAGGCGGCTAGAGGAGCCATCAGTATTGGTTTGCTTTGGTAAACTCGGAGCATGGATTTGCTGTCCTTGTCTTCCGTGTGCTTCTCAGCACTTTTTCTCTTCTTCACGCTGGAAGATTGTGCTTCTTGCTGCATGGATTTCTCTGTCTTAAGAACAATAAGGCTAATGGTAGGAAATGCGCTGAGCAGAGGAACTCTGCAGTCTTTCTTTCTGCACAAGTCATTTGAACCAGTTCAGCATTCTGGTTTCTGTCTCAGCAGTATTTAAATTTACTTGTTAGCTATTTTTTTCCCCTGCTGATTAGATATTTTGTTTTGGTTTATACCTTGAGTTTCATTCAACTTTGCATCCTTACACTGTTTAGCTGTTACCAACACACAAATAGAGGCAGTTCTGCGAGAAGGCTTCTCGAAGCTTTCTGTATGGATCTGTGTAATCCCTATATAAATTATCATCTTGATTGTGTGTGTGTGGGGGGGGGGGGGGCGGGGGGAGTTGACAAGGCTTATTTAAGGCTTTTTTTCTTTCTTGGTTATGTAAATACAGCACCACAGCAGCTGACTGAAAGCGGCCGAAATTTTTGACTCAAATAATGGTTTTTGTCATACACCACAAGAAACAAAGTGGTTCTCAGGAGGCGCTTTGTAATGTACAGGTGGTACAAAAAGGACAGGGAGTTTCCTCCCGGTCTCCTATAATCCACATGTGACAGACTTCAGTGTTTTTAGTTGTTGTCAAAATGATGAGGTTTATGGTCCTCAAAGGAATCCAGAGTCTCAGCTGCCTTATAGGTAGAACTGCGGATGTTTTCAGAGTTAATACAAACATCTAAACTTTTTTGGATTTTGCTAAGCGATCAGCTTCACTGATAACTTGTGGCAATGAGTTCTGCAGGTTAATTATGCATTTAATTGGTTTCAAATTTGTTGCTTTTCAATTTCACTGTTCACTGAATATCTCCTCGGTCTTGTATTATGAGAAGGGTGTAAATAAGAGAGCCTGACTCACCTTCTCTGAACATTTAATTATTTTGTATACCTCTATCATGTACCCTTCTACATACACAAAGCACTTCTGATGGATTTGGTCTTTATGGGTCTCCAGCTGCTTTCTCCTCTGAAGCTCTTGGCTGTAGTGACCAGAGCTCTAGGAGGATCTGGGAGTTTATTTAGTCTATGTCAAATAATGCAGTCTTGGTCTGGTGCTGTCTTCTGTTTTCCCTTTCCTTCATAAATCTCCTTCTGTTATTATTTAGCTATTGGTACGCACGGGACAAGTTTTTATTGGCTTGCTTGCAGGAATATAAAGTCGTTCTGTGGGGGTTTTACAATCAGAATCAAAACGCTTCATGTGGCTGCTGCAGGCTTTTGCTTCCAGACTTTTCCATTCGTCCTCATTGGATCCTGCCTGTCTTCAGGCTGCTTGGTCCTTGTAACTTAAACAGCTTCTTGTGATGTTCTACATGGTCTTCATGAATTAGGGTGATCTCCAGTTGCAATCATCTCAACGTGTCCCTTTCTCTAGCTGACTGAAGTCATCTCAGTTGTAACCTGCCTGAAACATGGGACATTGACCACATAATCTTCTCTGGTTTGACTTTTTTGGCCATTTCTATCCAGTAATTTTTATTAAACCTTTGAGCATTTAATTGGATTTTATGATTAATTTGCTTTACCTTTTTTTTGTGTAAGATATTGTTGAATTATTTTTTGAGTATACCATTAGACAACTGTTTTATTCTTTCCTACTGCGAGAAACAAATATAGTAAAGTGTAGAACCATGTTTTTGTAACAGCCAGTCTCTGCCTTGCTATGTTAATCACTCTAAATGTTGTGTCAACAAATTTACATGACAAGGATGTTGAAGTAAGGAGTAGAAATGTTATCATCAGACCCTCTCTTACATATATTTTCTGCCTCCAATTAGTAAATGATATTTATAAGTTTGGGGTTTTTCTAGTTGCTCAGTCCCAAATTACTAGCACACTCAGATACATGCCATCTGAAGTGGGCAGGACTTAAAAAAAATTTTTTTTGATTATGTTCATTTGTTTTTCCAGCATGGTCTTTACAAAAATCAAGTGTTTGTCTCCCTTACCGTCTTGTATTAAGTCTATTTTTTCCATCAATTTTATATATTTTCTGTGCTTAGAATATTATTTATTTCTGTTAGAATAATACAAATACCAGCAGAGCTTGAAGTATAATTATGTTAAACACTGCACAGATGTGTAGTGAGTTTCCAGGCTGGGCCCTAGAGACTCTGCAATCAAATGAGAAGAGAAATAAAAGTGAAAAGAATGGAAGTTGGACACAGAAATTCAATGACATGTGTTATAGGATTATATAAAAGGAAGATGCTCCCCAATAATCAATACATAAATCAATCCCAGCTCCTTTCAGAGGTACTCTGCTCAAGGCAGTAATTCTCTTGTGGGTTTATTTCAGACTAAGTTGCTAAAACTTTAAAGAAAATTCTGAAAGACCAGCATTGTAATTTGCTAATTAAAATACAAGGAGCATTAAATCTTGCTGTATCCCCACACATGCTTCCTGCCATTTCCCCCCATTCTGCCAAGGCTTTGCTTTCTAGTTTTGCTGGATGTTAGTTTGTATTTAATAATTTAAACAGATATAGTAACTTTTCTTATCACATAGGATTTTCACTTAGTTAAATGCTTTAGAGATACAATGACAAGAACTACGTCCTATTATTTGCTTGAACGAAACAGAAGAGTTAAAAAGCAATGACTTATTCAGTGGGCTAACTTTTGTATAGCCTTGATGTGTGTGACATACCAATTAGCTATAAATATTTTCTTTACTGTGTCAATTTTTTGTGTATCTTGTTGGGAGAAGGTCTTTTGTGAAAGCTGTAGCGTTCCCAAAATGGACAAAAACGACACTCCCTTGGCAATGCTGAGGTTAAATACCTAAATATTTTGCTGTTAATTCATATGCCCTATTTAAAAGATTAGCTTGTTGCCGAGTTACAACTTCTGTCTTAAATTACCTACTATTTGCAGTTGGTTTTTTTATCAGGCTGATTAGGAAAATCTCTCTGTTTTGGAATAATGGTAAACAGTATGGCTGCATTATTTGAAAGACAGTCAATCAGTTTTGATGGTTTGTTTATTGCTAAAGAGAAGAGTTAAATTTAACAATATCTAATTTCCAGAAAAATACAGATAATCTATTGTTTTAAAAGTATTTTTAATTAGTGCCTTCTTGAACATCCAGAAATGAAGGTACTGCTTATAGTGTATCTTTCAAATTGAGAAACACATGATGTAGTTACAAGTGATTCAGTTTTGTGTCTTAAGCAGAAATCGATAACCTGAATAGCTGAGAAGAAATAAATGTACTCTTATTTTGTATTCAAAAATGGATTTACCTACTTGGGCTTCATCATTTTTTGCCTTTAGTGGAAATTGGTTACCGGGATAACAGATTGAGCAGCCAGTTCCAATGATGCAACTTGTGTTGGAAGGAAATTATATCAATTCATGTATAGTTTTGATCATTTGATACAAGAAGTAGGGTATTCGCAGATGGAAAATAACATTGGAGAATGTGCAGTCCCTGACACTGCTAGACCTCTAATAAAGAGAGGATACATTAAGTTTTCTATGGGATTTCAGATGAGATTGACTTTGAAGTGGGCTTCAATGTGATGTTGCGTTTTCATTGCTTATATTAGTGCAGCATCTATAAGAATTATTTCACTGTTTATCTTCAGTCTACTGAATCTTCAGTTTACAAGGCAAAAGAAATAAGTTGTGGCTTTTAAAAATATAATAATATAGTACCAAAGTGTTGACAAATGATGCTGGATTCCTGAAGCAAGAATACAGATTCCTAGATGGAAAGCTTAGAACATTTCAAACTTTTCTCTAGTCTGAATATTTAGGTATCGGGCAACTGAGGTGCAAGTTTCTTATTACTGACATGTTTTTGGACTTCAGTGGTGATCTGGAGTGAGAACACTTTCTGGAAGGGTTGTGGTTCCTCATGTTTTCCTTTGTTTTACATGATGTATTGTTTTAAAGTACATCAAACATTGGCTCACAGTGCTAACTAATACCTTTTCTTTATCTTTCTGTTGTTCATTTCATCCAGGAATTTCAAAGTACTTCTGTAAAATTATCATTGGATCAATTCTGAACACAGTAAAAAAGGACACAAATGTTTATGACTTACTAGAAGAGCAGTATAGCAACAAAGATGGAAGTAGAACGTAATCCTAAATCAGTTTACTGGCAGTTGTTTTTCCTGAATTTTACAGGATAATAGTTCTCTTGCTCCATTTTTATATAGAGAAATCCACTTTGGCTCATATGGAGCAGTCTATGCTGCTTTAAGATTACTGGAAAACTGTGCATATTTGACATACGACTGAGATATCAGAAGCCGTCAGAAATGGTTATAGACGTTATTTGAATTGCTACAAATACCTGGCAGCAGTACAGATAGTCTTTAAAATGTTTGATCTTTTTGGACTGTGTTAGTTAAATGAAAAACATGTACACAGTTTCAGAAATAAGTCATGCCTCTCTTTTATTCCCATCGACATGCATATATGTAATACAGATTTGTTTAGCATCTCTCTTTTTTCTTTGAACTATGATTGGATGGAAACAGAAGGCTTTTCAGCATATTGCTAATGAATCTAATAGTCATGAATGTATTTTAATTGTTATTTTCAAGAAAAAATCTTCAGAATCTGTTGATTTCAAACTGAACAAACCAGATGGTTCACCCAGTGAGGAGCGGAATTTGGTGCTAAGTGCGGCTTTTCTTTAGTACTCATATTGCTCATTTCATAGTAGCTTGTACAATTGTGTGATCTTTCTGTCTCTTGTTTTGGGGGCAGGATCATAAAATAAGTCAGGCTGGAAAGGACCTGGAGTCCTCTCAAGTGACTAATGACTCGGTACTTATCGACTGCTGTTACTGCTTCTCCACCTTGAACCCTGTCTCTACACACACAGCCTGGGAGACCTTGCTGATGAAGAAGGCTCCGTAGAGGTTGGTCAGCCTCCATGTCTGGAGGTTTTCAAACCCCGGATGGATACGGCCTTGAGGTACCGGGTCCCTTAGTTGACCCTGTTTTGAGCAGGAGCTACATGACCTCCTGAGTTCCCTTTGAGTATCTCAGCTATATGTGTCTACTCTCCCTAAATCATCCACCTCCTTCAGCAGGTGTCCCGCATTTTCCTTGTTCAGCTTTTTACTTTTAACTTGTTATTGGAGCTGTTCTTGTTGGGACAAGAACATCAACAAACTTAGGTCTTGGCGGAGAGCAATGTTCCTCTGCATTTCAGTTGCATGTTCCTGTGGCTTACATTAGAAATTGGAATCCGTAACTCTTTTTGTGGTTTTTTATTCTCCTTTGGTCTATAACTAGATTTAGTAAATGAAGCTTCATGTCACATGTTCTGTATAGACTAGATCGTAACTTGTTTGTAAATTCGATTTTTTTTCATTTTCTCCATTAGCCTCCTCTGAATGTGATCTTTTTTATCTGCACTACTGATTCTTTTAGGACTTCATTATTTTTAGAAAATGTACTGTAGCACACTTACGAGTAATTACAAAAGCTTGTTTTAATTACAGTTGTCAAAGAATATGTTTTATGATGCATTGTTGTTGGTGCTGTTTCTAATTCATAACTATTCTCTACCTTTACAAGTGGAAATTAACCTAGGGTTGTTTTGGGTTTTTAAGTGATGTGTCTGGATCATTTTTTGTGGTTAGGACTGATTTTGTGAATAGCGCTAACTTCAAAAAGAAATTACTTGTGGGGGAAGGGAGAAGCATATTTTCCTAAGAATATCCATAAGTTACTCCTATTGCCCATTCAGACTGATGTGTGTATTAATATGTTGAAACAGAAGGTTAAAATTTAAAACTGTTGCAATCCAACATATATTAAATGTGGAAACTGAGCATCATTTTTATTGGGACACTATATGCAGTGAATGAAGATCGTAGTTTTGCTGAACATAATAAAGTATAAACCTTTTTCCTCTGATTTTATCAACGTGCAAATGTGCATGCACAGGGCTATATGTGATGGGTGAAAGTAGTCCACTGCAACAGGGTTTCTGGGCAAAGAAATTTAGTGGACATCAAATGCTGAACAACTGTTTTACAACGTGACATAGTCTGTGCCCGCATGACGTTAGTGTCAACGAGCTCATGAATTCACACCCTGCTTTAACCTACAGATGTGCTCCTCCAGCAAACCTCAAGGTGCGAAACAAATGGAAAATCTCCAGCAACGTAACGGTGAAAGATCATTTTTTGAGATCCGCGCTCTCGTAGTGCTGGTGCGTCACATTCCTCCTGACCTGCCAGCGGTTCTCCTGCGAGATGGTCGTGCTGCTGGAGCTCCTGAAGGCCAGCCCTCTGCCGCCGCTTTCTTTTGCCGATATAATCCATTAACCTTTTCTTCAAAGTACACGGGCTCGCCTGAAGGCCTGTAGATATTTCACGTGACCTTTCCCATGAGAAAAGCCCTCATTGCTGTAGTTAGCATTTCATTTGACAAATCCCTTTAGTCTTGTAAAGCCGTTGTGACGGGGTGCTCTTCCAGCCCCCGATGCCTGGTCTCGCTTGCAGCCTTGAATGTGGTTTGGGAGACCCGGTCCCTTGGTTGTCCACTTACCCCGTTCTCTGGCGTTTTTCGTGGGGTGATGAGGACGTGACCGTGAAGCAGCTTGGCGAGGCCTAGGCAGAGCACTTTCGGATGGCTGTCGACGATTTACAAAATGAGTGTCAAACTGAACTCTTATTTTGAAGCAGATTATTCTTCTTTGCCAGAAAAATGCAAACTGAAGCCACCTCAGCGGTGTTCTGCTGTAAACTTGGTGGATGTTAATGAATCTGGAGCTCAAAGTCTGCACCGAGGGGCAGCTGTAAACCTGGGACTGCCGGGTGCTTCAAGAGCTGCTTTTGAAATCTACCTACCAACTTCTCCTAAACTGCCTGATAATGGTTTATCCCCTGCAACCCTTTAACGAGTAGCTATTATAGACTGCACGCACCTCGAACCTTGCTGTATCCAGCTATCTGGATTTCTTTATTTTTTTAAAGATAATTATTAAACATACGTTTTCAGTCGGCTGCTTACTTGCTCTGCTCTACCTTACAAAGGACAAAACGAATGTGTATCTGGTGTCCAGCACGAGAAGGGTTTGGCTTCGTCACGGGGCTGCTCTGCAAGTGTCCCTGCACCCACGGCCGAGGCGACGCGTGGGAATTTTTTGTAGAAATCTCTTTCTCCGGTGGTGGAAGCTTATACCAGTGCTGTGCTAAATCCAGGCACTAATTTTGAAAATGAAATCTAGGTTGGCCTTTAAATCTTGGTCCAACTTCCTAGTGATTCTGAAAAACCTGTATTTAATATTAGTGGTTTCTTCTTGGATTTTAATTTTGGGTAGTCTTGGGAAGATGGGCTGTCCCTTAAAGGTGACCTTCTGAAGCTGTTTTCTCAATAACACCCAAGCAAACACTTTGTTTATTAGAGTTACTTTGTGAAGAAGTAATGAACCTGTTCCAATATCTCATTTACAACTAAAGTGCAACATTCAGCTAATTGAATACATGGCTACTGTTAATTATTTTGTTACGGCTAATTGATATTCACTGGGATCATGTTGCTGAGGCCCCATAAATATAATATTACCTTACAGGTTTTTATTTCTGCAGTGAATTCTCTTCTGTTGGCATATTTATATTGTCTCCTGTATAAATGAATATGATTTTTTTTTAATTTATTTATTTATTTTAAACTTTGCTGAGTCTGCGTTACTGTACAAATGCCAGGGGTGGTAGCTATATGGGAGAAACTTTTTTTTTTTCTGAGTTTCTTACTGGCCTGCCGAATTGTCCAGTTACTCTCATACTATAGGGAACCAAACCTTTGGATAAATGTATTATTTAGTATTCTTATGATCTAATATTTCTACTTTATCAGTGATATAAAAACTTTGATGGGATCAGGGCAATAAGCAACGTGACTATATTTCACTTCTTGGCCCCCATATCTTTAGTGCAGTAAAACCCAGCTGTTTTGATCACTAATTATCTTGGTGGGTAGGGAACCAAGCCCAAAAATCAACCCAAAAAAGTAACAAACTTTCCAGGACAAAATGAAGTTTCCAGGGCAAAAACTTGCACTCAGATGGATATACTTGGAAGAAATGTTATTTGCATTTGTCTGCTCATACTGTCTTTCATATATATAAATTTGGTGATCAGATATCGTTAAACAAATCCATTTCTCTTTTTTGGATGGTATTTGATCAGCAAGCAAGACACAGATGAAAAGAATTTAAACTAAGCTAGACCCAGAGGAGAGGTTGGGTTTCGTCTCCTCCATCATTAGTGTGCCCTTGACCTGCTGTTTTTTTACACCCTGAAAATTTCTGATCGTGTGAATTGTCAGTAATGGGGCGAGTGAATTAAGTCATGATGCTCTTGCATGGGTTTTATTATATCTTACTATCTTTCCAAAGTCAGTTTTGCTGCTTGGTTTCAGGTCATCGATAGACTCATGTGAAACACTATTGAATTGTAAGAACTAAAACTTAACTGAGTTCTCATGAGCATTATGGAACATTAATTTTACGTGTTCTTTGTCACTGGCCTATTTAACTCCACTTGCACAGAAGGAATGTTCTTGAGTTCGCAAATATTTCAGGGATCGTGAGGCTGTTAAACGTAAAATATTCATGTATGGGTTACTATGATAATGTACTGAAGCATTGAATTAGATATTTGGGAGAGGATGGATTTGGGGAGGCACAACCTGGGATGAATTTTCAGCTGTTTCTGTAACCACCAGGTTTGGGAGGTCATACAGGGATTATCTGGAAAAAGCAAAACCAAAAGCATGGTAGTTAGGCCGTAGAATATTTAGTGTAATCAGCTTTGGAAAAACCTGTAATTAGTGAATAAAGGCTGATTTCAGTGGTGATGGACAGGGCTGTAGCATGTGCTCCGTGGCACTATACTGAAGATGGGGTGGTTGGCAGGGAGCAAGGTTTGGTTTATCCAAGTAGAATTAAAATTTGGCTGTGTGCTTTTTGGATGAGCAGGGGTATTTTTGGTGAAGTTGCATTAAAAAAACCCAACTTCCAAGTAGTTTTCTGCGTTGTTCTAGATTACAGATATGCCTGACATGCGTGCCTTTTTTTTTTTTTGAATTCTTTCTACTTACCATTATATAATAATTTTAATTTGACTTTTTGATTTTTTTACATGCTTCAGGATATAGAAAAAAAGGTAAGTAGTTAAGTGAGGAACAACCAAAAATCCGAAGTGTTTATTTTATGCCAAAAAACAGACCTCATCTTGACAGAGAGAATTAAGTGCTGTATCTACACAAGTATAGCAGAATACGTGGTATAAGTTTTCTGACATGCTTCTATGAGCATGACCTGGAGATTCCATCTTTAGTAGCAAGAGTACAACAGTTTACCATTTTACACGATGCTGCTAAAATAGGAACTTTTTGCAGTTGACTTTGCAGTGTCAGTACCTGGGTGAAAATAACATGTTAGAGGTAAATGACAATGTTGAATAGACAATTGTGGTAATGAACACTGGAAGTTAATTATTAGTCGCTGAAGATATTTTATTATTAAACATTATGAGCCTGGAATGAATTTGTGCTGATAATTTAGGCATTAAATCCTCCATAGCTTGTTAACAATCACTTGCCTAGTATTTCTTCTGGAGGACTTACAGCTTTGTTTGTATTCTGTGTGCACGTGTGCTCTTTTAATGTATTTTATAATTCTTATTGAGTCCCCGTAATGCTAGATATTGGTTCATACTACAGATGAAAAGCCAAAAAAATGTCAACTTGCTCAGTAGTGCTGGGAGCAGTGTCTCTTAAATGAATACTCAAGTCATATTAGTATTCAAAAGGTAGATGTTCAAAATTATTGTGTATTATTTCAAGTTAGTAGACATGGGAGTGATGCTACAGTAAAGGGTTTCAGCTTACTTAGTTGGATACTTCAACCAGTACAGGAGTTTCCAGAGGAATGATTACTAATTAAAGAGGACAGCATAGTTTTAGATGTACTTTTTAGATCTGCTTTTGCAAATATGTAAGTATTTGGTT
Organism: Astur gentilis; assembly: GCF_929443795.1. Classification (NCBI taxonomy): domain Eukaryota; kingdom Metazoa; phylum Chordata; class Aves; order Accipitriformes; family Accipitridae; genus Astur; species Astur gentilis. The sequence continues at coordinate 3,037,820 of NC_064890.1, forward strand.
CTTTCCAAATGTTCATGTGTTTAGAATTAAGCACATGCTAAATGTATTCCTCAATCGGGGTTTTAAAGAAAAAACAGCTACTTCAAAAAAACTCTTTTTACCACTGCCTACAAACATGTGGATGCAAGTTCAGCTTTTCTCATGTCAAAATGTCCACTTAGTTAACAAATTAAGTTAAATATTCAGGGTCAGCATATATTTTTTTTCGGTAGCTTGAGCAAGTTTCCCTAAGTTCAGAAGTGATCTGCAAAGTTAATTTAAAACAGGAAAAAAAAAAAAAAAAATTCATCTCAGCATGGTATGCTTGGTTCTGTCTTCGTGACGTTTCCAGATACATTTGGGCAAACTATGGCACAGCTGTTGAGGAGGAAAGGAAAAAACCGAGTACAATAGACAGTCTCTTTACATTTTCAATGCAGCAATCATCATCTTATTAATGTACTGTTTGGCAAAAACTAATAGACTGCAGTTCTCAATCGCTGTATATTCCTTACTGGTACAATTTATAGTAGATGTTTTGCTTTGCAAGTGAGGCTCTTTCTTGATCTGGTTTTATCTTTCTATTTCTTTTTTTAGGCCAAGCAGCTGGAAGAGAAAGACAGAGAACTGAAGAAACATGATGCCTACTACAAAGAGCAGCTGGCTCGACTGGAAGAAAGGGTAAGCCTTCTTTCCCTTTTAATGAAGAGTTTTCTGTTCATTTCTGCTGCTGACTTTCTGGTTATGTTTTACTGTTAAACAAGATGACTTTTCTAAGGAGATAAAGATTAAAACTGTGGCCAGAGGGGTTTTTTGGTATTAACTGCTACTGTTTCTGGCTTAATATTGACAAGATGGAGGCTTTAATGTTGAGAATATTGTTTTCTTTACTAACTGAGTTGTCACATTTGCAATGAGATTTCATCTGTCACAGTAATTACATACAGAGAAATAATCCGAATGAGGTTACTTTTATACCAGCACTGATGAAGAGCCAGTGTGAGTGAGTATCACCAAGCAGTCTTAAAATTGCATGTGAAGCGTGCAGATATATACTGAATTTCTGCTTTTGTTGAGGTCCACAGTTGCTTTCGCTGGGTGGAGTCAGTGGTTTCTCCAAAAGCCTCCAGTACCTGGAGAGTTTAATGATAATTACAAGTTGTTTATGCCATGTGCAAAAAGCACTTCTCTGTCTTTTTTTCACAGTAGATTTGAAACTAAACTGTACAGAACAGTTTGGTAAGCTGTGTGATGTGCTTACAATGTTCTAACATATTGCTATTAACGTTCCTATTCTTTATAGGGTATTATTTTATAGGATGTTAATTTCAAATAATTACTGCTGTCATCATTTTCTAGATCCCAAGCTGGTTGTAACCTTCAGCCTGAATACATTTGCCTCCTTTCCCCCTCTGCCTTCTTCCTGAGTCTACCTATTGTTGATTAATTTGGATTTTTTTTAGTTCGTTTCGAAAATGATATTAACAAGATACATATTTATTTATGCAGCTTAACAGGATAGAAGAAACCCCCTTGTTTTTATGGATTAGGAAGAAGAGCACGTTGCATGAATTATGAGTGTATATAATTGGTCTTAATGAATATTTTAAATAGAGGGCATATCAGATACTGTCTCAGTGTTTTGTCCTGCCTTTTTGAAGAGGACATTAATGAAGTCATGTTCTTGGCAATGAAAAATAGTTTGAAAGGCTGAGGCTAAATTAGTTTAATGATTCTAAAATAGTGCATTATTTAAACAGTTAAAAATTAAGATCCTTCACAAAAAAACCCCAACCACAGAATACCTTCCTTACTCTCAAATGCTGGTGTTAGAGAAAAAAGCATCTGCAGTATCTCATCCAAACGGGCTTCTGATGGGTTGGTTATACCTCTGCTTGTACTTATCGGCCTTCCATTTTACTGTTTCGGTGCAAGTAGTACTGGAGTGATTCATGGCGAAGGATGTGTGATAAACCATGATTCTTTGTTTGAAAGCTTTTTTTTACCTTTTTAAGGTGCTGTGCAGCAAATAAGATTTTACTCTTAGTTATTTTTAATGTTAAAGTAGGTCACCGATACAGTGCCTTTGCTTGCTCCTGTTAAGTGAAGACTTCTGATGTGGAATCGCGTTTTAACACGCATGTGAACATATCACGGTTGTGTGCAAGTGAGATAATGAAGTTTAAATAAGTGTATTTGAGTGCTACTGAAGCATCATCCCCCAAGCGATGTGAAATAAGTGAACTCTGCCATCTCTTGCTTTCTCTTCTTGGACTTGGAAGTCTCCAGGACTAGAGCAGGCAGTTCTGAATTGACTGTCTTATGCCATGGACGATGTTTGCTTTGTCTTCAGAGTGGAACTCTCATGATATTAAGGCTTGTCTTCTCATTCTGACTTTTTATTTGTAAGCTAAGGGACCTTTGCTTTGCCAAGTTGTCATCCGGTTTGTTTTCAAAGTGCGTGTGCGTATCTCTTCCACACAAAAAGGAGTTATTTGAGCTCTGAAAGGAGGTGAACTCTGCTCCAAATCTGACTTTGAACTTTTTCAGAGATGTGGAGATTACAGAATGAAAAACCTGCAAAAGCAGAGAGGTCATGTCTCCTGCAATCTCAGCTTCACTGAGGCTAGTGCCTGCAGCCGTTATTAAGGTCATTTGTGAGATTCTGTATTGGTGATTTTTGAGCATTGGGATGGAAATAGAGCTTTAAGAAAAAAGGAAGGTCTGGAACGGCCTAACGTTCTGGAAATTATAGAACACAATAATAGGCTGCTTATTTGTTCCTAAACTTGTCCTAATTTCAGTGAAAAGTACACAAAGTCCGAGTATGGGTGTTCAGCAGAGAAAAGATCAGAATAGGAGGTAAGGTGGGAGTGGAGTAAGTGCAGCTCAGACAAGTAATGTCAGTATGAAGAAATGTGCAATGAGTCTGTCACCTGTGACAAAGAATGCTAATTACATTCTCAGATCATTCTTACATCAAATAAGCACACTTTAAAAATACTGCAGTTATGCGTATGTGGTATTTCTGTCTGTTGCATCATTGAGTGTCAGAGCTCATCTGTATGATTAATTGGCTTTTTGATTACTTAGCTTTTTCAATTAGAAGCTTTGTATTTGTGTTCTTCAATGCTGCTGAAAAAACAATGCAGACATTGATAATAAAGGGAGACGACAACTGAACAGATTAGTGTCAGCACAGTGTGCTCCTTATGGAGAAAATTATTATACATATTCAGTGCCAGATGAAGTCTGTCAATTATAAAATATTTCAGTGACTGAGTGAAGATGCTCAACCTTTTCAGGGGATTAATACAGGACAAAATAACTGTGCACCAGTGACAGCTGTGATACTAAAACATAAACAATTCTATTCTCCAGGGCAATATCTGTTCATAAATTTGGTTTATGTGCTAAAAACCTTTTGATACTTTCCAAAAACCCAGCGATTCCCCTAACAGCTGCCAGTGTTTTTAGGTCAAAGATAGCACATAAGCTATGAGTTATTACATGCTCCACAGCAGCAAAGCAAAATGAGATAGTTTAACAAAGGAGTTAAAGAATAACTTTCTCAAACTGTATATCTGACTAGGATGTAAAGCTGTTATTTAAGAGTTCGCACATTAACCTTTGAGAAAAATTTGTCAGTGTTTTTTCACCGTCTGCTTACAGGCTGATAGTGCTTCTTGACTACAGCAAAAAACCCCAGAGACAGCAGTATTCAAATCATTGACATGTGTGTACTGTACGTTGTCTAATTTACTTACTGTAATAAGGTGGTGTTAGTGGTATTTTAAACCATTTGATTTGTCTTTTAAAATAGCAAAGCAAGAAAAGGGAAAGCTAACATCTCGGGCAGATGGAGCAGGTTGCTGGCTCGAAGAACAAGCCTCTGGCCTCTTTCTCGAACGTTGTCTCATGCGTGCATCCCCACGTGCAGTCACACGCTTCTGTCCCGTCGTATTCATCGTTGCGCTGTTCAGCTCCCCCACGTCCGCCATCCTTCCGCTGTGCCACTGCTTTCGTTGTCAACTCCAAGCCCCACGGCTGTAGGCTTCGTAGCCATTGTTGCGTCTCGATTGTCGCTGTGATGTGTAGGTTCCAGTCAACATCAACAGTTGCATTAATTTTGTCTACATAGTAGACACCCTGTTGTTCCTTCACCCTGTTGCTTTTGCTTTAGAATATTTTCGCTGCGTAGGAGACGTGACTAGATCCTCTCTCGCTTCTGCTTATAGTTTTGGCGTCATGCAGACGCTCACAGCGAGGGGTGTCTGTGCATGCTTCTGTCACTTTGAGAATGATGCAACTCTCCCTAGTTCAAATTTCCTTCAGCAAATCCACCTGTTTTCATGTTACACAGCTTCATACTACTACTATGCATCATTACGAGAACCATGCCCCTAGTCATAGGAGCAGAAGGAAATTAATTTTAATACACTGCTGTATGACACAACTATTCAGTTTATCAGGGTGAATGAACAAGATAGGTATCCCCATATTAATCAGGATATTTCCCACTCAAGCGAAGTTTCTATGCTTGTGAGTTTCCTAGAAATACTTCTAGTAAGTATTGAGTAGTATGCATGCGAATATGCATACGGCATAAGGTAATAAAATTATTCTGTTAGCATTTGGAGGTTTCAGCATTATATTGGATACGCTGAAGATTTAGCAGTCAACAAGTTACTGCCCTGATAGTTCTTCCTTGCCGATTCTATAATTTCTGTGCATGTCCTTGCTGACTTTAGAGGCCTTTGCAGGGAGACTCCTGCACCGTACAGGGCTTACAGCCAGATCAGAGCCTGAGAATATAGACATAAGTTCTGGAAATGTGATCCTCTTATCTGCATCCATTTTTTCATGACTTAAATTTTGAGGAAGGATTTGCAAATTGTAGGTTCGACACTTAATTTGGGGATTCTACTTACCATGTAGGCTGTCAAGGAGCATTAACCTTAAGGTAAGATGAGCACACAGAGCATAAAGCTGTGAGCTGATGGCACATACTATACCAGGTGTTAAATAGTATTATCCATCCTGCTTGCTACAGTAAATAGGATTTTGCTATTATGATGTGTCAGGATTTTCAGAGAAATCAAATTTACTAGACACTAAACTGCCATCCTCACTGCTGAGCGGCTTTATTCTGGGATCTTGCGTTCATACTAATCCTGTTGGTAGGAAATGCTTATACCAATTGTGTGGGGAAATTATAATTTAATGATCTCTTCCTTTTTTCTGTTCAAGGCTTAGAATGGACAACATGCTTTGCAGTGATAGCCCCAGTGCTCAGAAAAGGAGATGATATACAGTTCAGCTTCACAGCCAAGTATTGGCTTTTTGTAGGTGTTTATAATGAACATAAGTGCTAAGATGCAAACAATGCAAGTTCCACATTTGTTCAGATGCTTCAGAGTCTTGTTTGCCTTTTCAAATCTCAACAACTAAATAATCAGAATCTGTTTGCTGTGTTTTTTGTAAACTGTAGTTTGCAAGATGTAGATAACAGAGGGGGACTCTTATAAAGCAGTATAATAACTACAAACATTTTTATCCCTACACCGTATTTTAGCAGTTTAAAGATTTTTGTTTCTATTTGTTTTAAGTTATCAGTCTGTTTATTTTCTTTGATCTTGCATGACTGTATCAGCAAGAATTTCATAACTAGAGGATGATTCTGCTCTCACCTCTTGTGTTTAGAAGTTTGTACTCACTAGAGCAAACATGTTTACTCTCCACACATTTGTACTGCATTCTTTCGTGTCTTTCAAAATCAAATAGCAGTGATGTAGGTACAGCATTTTAAGACTTGAGGCTGGATCCAGCCAAGTAAGAAATGGTTTTGGCTGCTGATACTATTATGTACTGAGCACTTAGGGGAAACAGAGGGAAAGCTCTGCAAACCTTTTGGCGTTGTTCCCGTGAAGAAATGGAATTAGCTCTAGCACAGAGCTAACAGACTTGCTAAGTTGTCCTTGTTGATTAAGTGCAATGTGTGCTTGCTTTGTTGGGCACACGTAATACTGGTAGGTTTTTCCAAATTGCCCATTGTAATACAAAATACTGCTCATATAGATTTCTGTTCTAAACATAATGTATAGCAACAGGAATAGTCACTGTGTTCTACATTTGTGTTATATTTTGCATCTTTCTTGCCATGGATGAGTAAAGCAACCTTTTGGTAGTAGCTTTAATGTATACTGCCGACATCTTTTTTTGTGAACATGGTCTGTAAAGGAATCTCTTATAACTTCCTCAACTTTCAGAGTTTCTCCAGTTTGCCACTATGGAGATGCTTCTTAGTCCACTGTCTGGAGTGGTGAATTTGGTAAATGTGGTACAGCTAAAAATGCTTGGTCCTTTTCTTTCTTTCTGCTGTTTAAACTGGTGCTTCCAGTAACGGCTGTGTTGTCTTTGACCTAACCAAAGTCCTGTACTTCAGCAAGGGCTGGCTGAATGGCAGTTTGCAGACCTTCCTTCTCTTTGAATTCTAAGTGAGTATGCCTATGTTGTATTACTTAACAATAACTTTGAATTTTAACCAGTCATTATAGCAGAAGTCTCTAAATATCCATGGTTTGAAAGAAAAAAGTTTCATCATTCCTACCCCCTTCTATTTTTATGAGATGTTCTCAGTGGATTTTTTTTCTTGTTTCTATCTTGCTGGCTATCTATTTCTCTCTCTTTCTCCCTCCCCATATCAAATATAGACACCCCCTCCCCCCATATATCAATACATTAATGCTATTTCCAAACACTTTTCAGATAGAAGCAATAAAATATATTATGTCTTCCATTTGACAAATTCTGCTGTCTATCATATCATATAGTTGTTAATGAATTGTATTATTTCTGTGAAGTTATTGGTGTGGGTTTTATTTTTCAAATGGATATTCAGCTGCGACAGCGGGTTCTTGCAGTTTTCCCCAAATCGGTGCAGCAGGAGACCTGAGTATAAAATCAAGATATATTAATTTCTCATTTTGTGCTTGGGCCAGGAGACTATTCTGTGTCTGAGCTCATATGCTGCACCAATGAGATAAAAGTAGGAGTTCATCAGTTTCCCAGTGCTTTGTATTTCCATACTGCTCATGAAAACCAGTCTTTTTAGTACTGACCAGAGCGTAATGTTTTTGTCAGTTTAGCATAATAAAGCTGTCAACCCAACCTGTGATCTTGCTTCATGTTGCCAATATTAGAAAATTTCTCTCTTCAAATTTCATTATATTTTGGGGATAGAGCTTTTGTTGAATGCTTCTTGCCTGGCAGGTTGAGATTAGGAAACTTGCTACCAATTACAATATCTGAAACCTCAACCTGATTGACAAAGACAGACTGAGCTGTAGCCTTCTGACTGTAGCACTGCATTAATGCGCTACCTCCATATCTTGCTGAGCCACAATCATTACTCTGAACAATTGTTTGTAAGCCTTGATTTTATTTTTTTCTGCTCATTATCTTATTTACCATTTATGAATAAGTAGCTAGGATGTTTGTTATTAAATACACACCTCACCCATGTAATTTTTTTTTCCCCTAAACCCACCAAATATGCATGGTGTTTTCTTCTGAGACATTTTCCCAATAAAAATACCTGTTTCAGGCTCATCTTTCACTATCACATATCCAATCAATAGCAATTCTGAAATGCCGCCTAATAACAAAATAAGGAGTTGTTCCACGCTGAATAGTAGGTATTGATGTTTCTCAAAATGTTTGTTTATAGATTATTTTTCCATTCTGTATGTGTATCTTCATATAAATGGAGACCAAAAGAAGTGCGATAACTAATATTCCAGGCTTTTTTTCCCCTGTGCCGGAATACGCTTGGTAACTTTTAACATGTAACCACTAGTTTCATATAGGTTGTTTGCAATCCTTTTTTTATTTATCCAGTATGTGCAAAACCATGGTTTGGGATGATTTTTGATTTCAAGTAGTTTTAGTTTGGGGCAAAAGATGAATAATTCCATGTTTTTGTTTTGTAAGAATTTGCAGAAGACCTAGGGATAACGGTATACTGGATGCAAACTAATAACTTAGGGTCCTGCGGCAGGGATGTGTTTATGTGATCTTTCAAGACTTTTCAAATGTGCTCTGCTTTTTGTAATGCAGTTACAGGGGGGGGTGTGTCCCTTTATTTTATCTCCATTAGTATCTCTTTAACCCATCATCGTTCTTAGAACTTTATTTTCCTGAGTAGCTTCTGGTTGACTTTATTTTCCTTGCATCACTGGCCAGAACTGACTCTGATATTTTCCCTCCACTCTTCCTGCTATATTTCATTATGCTTTTTGGCCTAAAATGCTGTTTTAAACTCATCCCAAAGTCTCTTTCTTTGCCTATAGGGTGCCCCAGTGTCATTTCCTACAGAATTTCGTCACTGACATTTCCTCAAGTGTGGGAGAAGGCGTTTTTTTGAGGGTGGTTGCACTGTCTGTGTTATGGAGAGGTATGCTCAGAGAGGTGGGATAGACTTTGATTGGTAATGAGGATGCTCAAACCCTCTAAAATTTAAACTCTTAGAGATTTTGGTAGTTAATAGGGGATTTACTGACCCAAGAAACAGGGAAATAATATTTTTCACAAATTGGCTATTTATAGAGTGCTTTGTGTTTATCCAGCTATCGTGTAGCTTTGTAAAGATGATTTCTTTCAAAACCCCATTTCTGTTCCTTCAGCTTTTAAGTCTTCACTGCTTGAATTGTATTTTTTTTTTCTTAACTTTTCCTCAGTTATACAATTATCACCACTCTGGATCACAGCATTTACTGGCCTCCTACTGTACTTTAAGAATAGGAATTTATTTACGGTCCCATGATAACTGGTCATTGCTAATCATTATTTTTCTCTAAGGGTGCTTCAGTTTGTGTTAACGTCACGTAAATCTTGGTGCTTCTGAAGCCTGAACACATGTACTTGTTCTTCCTACGAATAAAATATACAGATGAAGATAAACTGTGATGGGAGTGGGAACATATGAGGCGATACTGGAAAACAAAGCAGTCAAAAACCAGCATGTTGGGCAGCTCCTTCATTCTCCCTCTTCTTTATTCCCGTGTCCGAAATCATGTTGTCAGGAGAGCTGGATAACGCCTTTCCTCTGCCGTTGCTTGCCTTGTCTGTTGGAAGGGCTGGAAATCACAGCGAGCGGGACCTGACTGTGTGTGCGGCGTGGGAGCAAGCGCGTCTCTCCTGTGGGACGGCTGTCCCGCAAAAACACGTGCTGGATCCTAATGAGGCTAAGCAGGTTGTTCATCCAGCCCCGCTCACTTTTATGAATACAAATTAGTGGATGCATACAGTTAAACATAAACATGTCAGCGTTGCCTAAGTCACCCTTAGTGATTGTGTCTGCATCTGTTTTCGTTTATAGTTTCAGCTGCGCTTTTCCCCTTCCCCTTCTTGAGGAGTAAAGAAAAGTATCATTAGAGAAAATTTTTTTTAATAGGCAAAATGGAACAAACCGAAGAAATTTGTCATTTGAATGTTAAAAGGCAGTGTTTATCGCATTTCATAGGATATGGCAAAATGTTTTAACATATGGGTAGTTAATGAGTAAGCAGCTTTCATTTCACCCAGGTCTGTTCCCTCCGCCCACCCTCTTTCCTTTACAGAATTTGAAGTTTGGGAACAAATACTGTACTAAGTTAACACTATATTAAAACAACACTCAGTGAGATAGTTTGCTTGGATTTCTTTGTCAAGGTTAACATATTTAGAAAATACTGCAACTATAGATTGAACCACCTGAGAAGTGAAATACTGAATTTTTAGGATACCTTCTAGAGATTTTTCTAGTTATATAATTTTTGGACTAATTCCACAGGAATAATCCTTTAATCTTGTTCAGTCTCCTGGGAATCTGATAGAAATATTTTCCCTTAAACATGTTTATCTTTTTAATATATACATACTTTCTTTGAATTGCCCATTTTTACTTTTGGGCAAGCTGAGCATTGGATGTAAAAAAGTGGAGTACAAACCAGTCCCTGTTTTCACTTGTTTTCTATTCTTTTTCCTTTGCGCAATTGCATTTAAATCCAAGAAGTACCTAAGTATACTCTCCATTTAAACAAGTGTAAATGGCATTATGTGCATTAAAACATTCTGTGAGCCTCCCTTTCTATTTAAAACGATGACACCAAGTTGGGCGGGAGCGCTGACCTGCTGGAGGGTAGGCAGGCTCTACAGAGGGACCTGGACAGGCCGGATCGATGGCCCGAGGCCAGTTGTACGAGGTTCAACAAGGCCGAGTGCCGGGTCCTGCGCTTGGGTCACAACAATCCCGTGCAGCGCTACGGGCTTGGGGAAGAGCGGCTGGAAAAGGACCTGGGGGTGCTGGTCGACAGCTGGCTGGATATGAGCCGGCGGTGTGCCCAGGTGGCCAAGAAGGCGAAGGGCATCCTGGCTTGTGTCAGAAATAGTGTGGCCAGCAGGAGCAGGGCAGGGATCGTCCCCCTGTACTGGGCACTGGTGAGGCCGCACCTCGAGTCCTGTGTTCAGTTTTGGGCCCCTCACCACAAGAAAGACCTTGAGGTGCTGGAGCGTGTCCAGAGAAGGGCAACGAAACCGGTGGAGGGTCTGGAGCACAAGTCCTATGAGGAGCGGCTGAGGGAACTGGGGCTGTTTAGCCTGGAGAAAAGGAGGCTGAGGGGAGACCTGATTGCTCTCTGCAACTACCTGACAGGAGGGTCTAGTGAGGTGGGGGTCGGTCTCTGCTGCCACCTAACAAGTGCTAAGACGAGAGGAAACAGCCTCAAGTTGCACCAGGGGAGGTTTAGCTTGGATATTAGGAAAAATTTCTTCACCAAAAGGGTTGTCGAGCATTGGAACAGGCTGCCCAGGGAAGTGGTGGAGTCACCATCCCTGGGGGTATTTAAAAGATGTGTAGACATGGCACACAGGGACATGGTTTAGTGGTGGACTTGGCAGTGTTAGCTTAACAGCTGGACTTGAAGATCTTAAAGGTCTTTTCCAACCTAAATATTTCTAATATTCTGATTCTATGAAAACAGTCCCTTTTCTGCCTAGGCAGTAGTTAGTAATTTTTCTCATTATAAAGCAAGAATTTTTATGTGAAATGTTGCTATGCTTTTTTTGTAAATAGTCTTGTAAACCTAAAGGCTGAAATAGCCTTTCCAAGCACATACCGGCTTCATTTTCACTGCTGTCAGTCTGAGTGATATTTTAATTTTTTCTCCCCTAAAAATACTTCAGTCCCGTAACTGATAGATAAATGAGAGAATCCCCAGGAAATGCTGCAGAATGTTTCTATTTGCCAGCACAATAAATGCAGAAGCTAATAAATGTCCTCTTACATCAGGAGGAGGCGTATAATGAGTAAATGATGGGAAAAGGAGTTTGGGAAATAAATGATCAATCCAATCTACGTCGACAAACAATTTCTTAATAACTTGGCCTTCGGTGGGAGCGAGGGCTCTGTTCAGCCCAGAGGAGCTGCTGAATCTCTGCGCTAGAGACGGGCCATTTACATCTGGCAGTTGATGGATTTTGTGAGGCTGTTTTAGGTCGCTGAACAATAAGCTGCGATTCAGACACAGCCTTTTTCATGTGAGGTTTTAATGGTTCACCATTTGCGTACGTGTGCACGTAGGAAAAAGGGGCAGCAGATTTAATCCTCGCTTCTGTTTCTAGATGGTAAGCACAGAGAATGCTTGGGTTTGGGAAAGCTTTGTGTAAAGGACACTGTTCACACCGTGCTTGAGGAAATCAGTCCTCTGTGTTGTGTCCTGGTATAGGTATATCGTCTTTCTCATCTCATTTTATTACACTCTTCATGTGCAAGAGATCAAGTCCTGCCCAGGAACAGTTGTGTTTAGTGGTGATATTCTTAATATCGGGGAGAGGCTGGCTACAGTAGGAGTTGAACCAAAATCTTAGGACGTGACCGCATTTTAAGCTCACTGCAGAGAGGGGAAGACAGATGTACCAGATTTTTTTATAACATTAGTCATGGCACATATCTCAGCTTTGGCCGGGCTTCGCTGCAGAAGGAGTGAAAGGTTAAATAAAGTTGGGGGGTTTTGTATTGAGAATACAATACAGAAATGCAAAATTTTGTATATTTCTGTATTCTGTGAAATGCCCCAGAAACTAAAATTCTAGCTTTAAAGTTGGGAAAAGGAACTCAAATTCAAGATGACCAGGAGGGTTTGTAGGAAGAAAACTCGGGAAAATAGGAGAGGAGAAAGAAAATCAGTATAATGGACTTGGTGGCAAGCCTAGTGACAACTTCTTTTCAGCCAAGTTTTTGCTTTGAAGAGATCAAAACCAATTTGTCTTGGGCATTTACGCAGATTCCTTTAAAATCCCTGCCTCCCTATTCCTTCAGAAGGGATGAAATAGACGGCATTGAGTTTCTGTATGTGAGATCCTTCCTGGAAAACTAATGTGCCATTTTTACACTAGTACTTCCAAGGGGAAGGTTTCTTCTCTTTTGTATTCTGTTTTAACTGTTTTTCAGCCTGTTTATGGCTTCTGTGTCTGGTAACGCACTCGGTATGAAACAGGTCCAGCTCAGCTGCACAGGGGCTCGTTGTTGCTCTTGTAGTTTTTAATTGGGATATCGACACAGCTTAGCAAAAGCCGTAGTGAACCATCAGTAGCTGGGAGAGGGGACAGAAATGATAATGCCAGCCTGGTGGCGTGTTCAGCTCTCTTTAAGCGTGTCAGAGAGAATTGAAAGTTCCCCCATCTTATGCCTTTCTAACTGAAAAGCATTATACCTGAAAGCTGAGACTTTTCAATATGTTTCTATTCACATGCATATTTCTATGCCTCAAAAGGCCTTTCCTTTTGAAATATGGAAAGATAATCATGTGTTTGAAATGAGTAGATACTCTGCTGCCACTTTTGAAATCTTCATTTTTTTTTTTCCCCATGTCAGAGAGTTTAACCGTTTGCATTACTGTGGGCCATAATCATGTAGGAATATGTATTTATGCGCACTAAAACACGAAAACATAGCTGCAGTAATTAGGAAGCAAATTCCAATGAACCATAGCAGAGGAGTTCAAACATATGTCTAATTCTCGGAAAAGAATTACAATTTTTTAAAATGTCTTCCCTTAATAACATGTCGATGTTTTCCATATCTGGTACCACTGTAATCCAGTTAAAGATCTTTTCCTGCAACAAAATTTAGTGCTTGTTTGTCTATATATTTATCAAACATAAAGCCCAAAGAAGACATTCCTTGTTCCCAATAGATTGCAACAATAATACAGAGCATTTTTTTGGTGTTTCAAACCATATGTATTTTTAAAAGCATTGCAGATAATTGTTGCTTCCTGCCAGCTCAAATGTCTGTTCGTGCCAAACTTGCTCCAGATTTCAGTAGCTAATTCTCACTAGCCTACAGCTTTCAAAAGTAGAAGCATAGTAGTGCTTGGCAGTGGTTAATGTGATATGAATTGTAATTATTGCTTTCTACAGGTATAAATGAATTTTGACCCATGTTATAGAAAGTGCCTCTATTTTTTTAATATTTTTTTTTGCCTTTGAGTAATGAGTAAATGTTTGACCAGAAAATCTGTTTGATAATCCTACTTCTGTTTCATATCTTAGAAAATTCACCATTTTTTCATTGCCTCGGTTTCTCCAAGCAAGGGAAGAACAATGCAATCATCAAAACATCATATTGAAAGTGAATTCTCTGATAAAGTATAGAAACAGATATCGCACAATTTATTTTCTAGAGAAGTAAGCGAGTTAAAATATGTAATCTTTTGTATTAACCATTTTATTCAGCAAAATATATCCAACCATGAAGGCACTCATTTCTTGCTTAACTTGTCTAACAGGCTTTTAAAGTGTGCATGTGTGCATCATAGTTGCATTTTTGAACAGATTTCATTTTTAAGATAGCAAATTGTTATTTTTCATATCAGGTGGTTATAGGGTTGCACATGTATTGCTGTTTAGTGCACTGAAATAGCATAATGCAAGTCACAAAAGTATGTATTAAAGACTGTTCTAGATTGTAGTGAATGATATCTCATGCATTATTTTTCAGCAAACCCTACTTTGTGGGATTTACAGTAGAGTTAGGTGCTGGATGTATGCGTGGCTTTTGTGATTACAATAGTAATACGGAGATTTTCACGCTTTTTCTTATCCCCACCTCCCACTGGGTTTCAGTTGCGCAAGCTTTGTATTCAGTAGCTAATGTTGGAAGTCAACACAACATGCCCAAATGATCTTTTTTAGAGGCTAGGAGTTGTTCAATAAAGCATTAAGGAGAAAAGAAAAGGTGTTTTGGAATAAGAGAAGAGCCGCAGTCTTAAATCAGGACTCCAGGAGCCCCTTTTTCGGGGGTGCCGTTCCCACCCTGTGTGTCAGACGCTCAGGAGCTCTACTTGTTCTTACTCAAGACACATGATATAGTTTTCTGTAGTTGAAGCTGTTCAATGTGGTGTGTTTATAGGAAAAACTGTTCATATCTTTGCTGTCTTGTCCCTTTTAATACCACTGAATAGGTACACTATTCTTTTTGACTTAATGCTACCAAATAACACATGGCGAGCGTAACACACCCCTTGAAATGAATACAGACCATACTTTATTCATTGCACATTTCAAACAGCTTCCATGATCTTCCTTCCTTCTTAAGAATTTACTGCTGCTACTATCACTTAATTTTTTTAAACTTTCTTTAATTATAAGTTTAAAAGAATGTGCAGAATGCTGAAGACTTGAGAATCTGTTGTGGCTGAGCAGGCAGTAGTATTTCAGAAGGCTTTCAACTGGGCAAACCAAAACATCGCTGTGTATAGGTAAGATGAATTATTAGATAGCAGTGGAGGTTGGACTTCCTTTTAGAAAATATGAAGAAGGTTTTTTTTCTAAAACACTTTTTCAAAAGCAGAAAACGACTCTCCTAAATTCAGAAAACTTGCAACGAATTTTTTTCTTTGAATTGTTGCCATGAACTAACAGATACTTGTAAAATTGAAAGAACTTCATAAAAACCTGAAAAATCCTTACAAGACCTGTGTTTTTATATTGGAAAATCAAGTATAAAATGCTATGCGTGTTTGTACCATAAAATGTGTGGAGTATTTTTGAAGTGGGAGTTTTACCACTGGTTAACAGAACAAGGGTTTATTGACAATATTTGAGAGGACATATGATGTCTTTTTATTTGACTAGCTGATGTAATTAAAGCAAGCTTTCAGACACATGAACCTATTTTCATGTGGCTCTGAGTTTACTGGCAGTATTTTACTTCTCGTCCAGACTTTAAGAAATAGCATGAAAGCGGAGATAGAGTAAATAGAAAGCTTCAGTGTGCTGGCACCATAAATACAATTCCTGGTGGCATGATCCATAGGACACAGACTTAATACAAACGAGAAATCATCCTTGGAGGTGTTCAAGACTCAACTGGACAAGGTCCTGAGCAAGTTGGTCTAGTTGGACCTGATTTGAGCCAGGGACTTGGAATAGATGACCTCTGAAGGTGCCTCCTAAATTATTCTGACTTGGCACTATAAAATGAAGCTTGCTCGTTCAGAGAATTTATCTTACCACTTGTTACATCTGGAGAATGAATAAATAATTACAGTAATACATGCAGCATTGCAAAGAGCTACTGTAGTATTCAGTAAGCTTACAGTGATGTAGATCCTACAAGGTGTTTCCAGATCTTATAATAGCAAAATGGATGTGTTTTCCCATAGTGGGTTTAAGATAGCTGACCAAATCAAAGATATGGGAGCTTTTATTGACTAGCTTCCCTACTGTAGAGGGAAAAAGAGGAGAAAAAATATTGACTATATCAAGTGCATTTTGAATACTCCCATACATTATATAGATATAACCTGTTATGTAGAATAAACTGCAAAAATCAGAACTTGCAAAGACTTCCATATCTTTATCAGGCAACTGTGTTAATCAATAGAGAATTATAATTTATCTAGCTAGATCTGTTGCTGTAAGGAATGAAGGAGAATTATAAATTATTGTGGTTGGGCTTCTGGTATTTTGAAAAGAACCACTATGTGTAACTCTTCCCTCAGTTGTTATGTACTGTTTTGGTGTTATTTTGGCATAGTGCAAATGTATTACGGAGTATTTGCCGCAGAGAAGCTCATCTAACTTGCGGTGTCTTTGTATATCCTCCTTGCTGAGACAATGGCAGTGATGCATCTTCCCTAACGTCGCTTAAAGTGGAAACATCTAGTCTCTATTAAATACCTGGGTTCACTCAGTAGTTGCCAGTGAGAGATAGATGCCGCTGAAAGGTGATCAAACCATCCCATCAATTTGGCAAGGGAATGATTTGCCATCACATTGTTCTTGTGTTTTGCTGTTGATTTTTGAGGAAGCGTAGTACAAGCATCTATCTATAGGTAGCCGAGATTAGGTATGATGAATCCCACCCTAAGAGACAAATACCAGCACGGGTAGAGGGATTAGCAGACCTGCTTCATAATAACAACATTGACCTACACGGGCAAATTTAGAGTTCCCAACATGTGCCAAAATAAATGGACACGGCGTGAGGGGACTGGGTATGTAACGCAGACTGCATTCTCAAGAAACAACTGAAAATCTGTTCAGACTAATGAGGAAGAGGTCTCTGCAAAAGGCTGTGGATGACTGGAGAAATACAGGTGTATAGCACAAGTGATCACTTTGAATGGAAAGGAAAAATAAAGACACCAGTGGGAGAATATACATATGTAGGAGAGAACATACACTAAATAGCTGCGGGATGGTTGAAAGGCAGAGTAAGGGCTCCGGCTTGAAAGATGCACTGAGCACTGCAGGAGGGAGAATTGAAATGGATAGTAGGAGTAAACAGAACCTGCGAAGAATGCAGGAAAAAGAAGCCTGGTAAATAGTGGGAATCATCTTCAGAGATCACAAAACATAGTTATAAATTATGAATGTTTTTAGAGGTCTGCATTTCAATTATTTGGCCTAGCGTATCATCCAGCTGTAGGAATTTTGTGGCATGTTGCCTTATTACTTGAGAGCGACCGCGTTTTTTACTTCCAAAGCAACGTATTTGGTGCTAATGATTACACTGTGGCATGCGGAGACACTTAATTGCTTTCTTTTCCATAGGTCTTGGATTTTTTATTTAGCGGGTTTTTGAGTGAGAAGGCCACCTGCCTTAGTTTTGGCTGCATTTCTTTCAGAAGGCTGTTTCCGAACAGAATGGGTCTGCTGGGATACACTGTTGTAAGAACATTGAAAAATTCTCACGTTATTTTGATTTAAACATGCTTGGAGCTCGTTTCATTTCTTGCTTTGCTAAACATGAGCATAGTTCTCAATCTAGACAGAGTGTAAAGTGTAGTTTTCTTGGATTCGGCTACTTATCAGTCGTGGAAACAAATACATACAATGTTTTTCACCAAGCAATTTTTTTATATCCTTAGCAATCTTGTTGTACCAGTCCTGGTATTTCCTCACTGCTCGCACATGGTGTTCAAAACAGTTGCAAAAGACCATCCCTCAAGTTCTTCAGTCACTTCATAGTCACCAAAAACTGTTATTGATATGTAGGTTTTTTACAGTTTTGCTTAGCTCTTGTTGTACAGCATCAGCTGTCAGCCAGTTGATATTTTGTGATTGAAAGACTTTCTGCCATGATATCTTTTAGGTGGTTTGACATGGATCACAAACTTTGCACAGTGAAAGGATGGTCTCTCCGTATTCAGCTCCTCTTTGCTGATCCTGACATCATCAAAGTCTTTTCATGTGACAGTGATATAAACAGCCAGATACCAACATTTAGAATATTTGTACCGGAAATACTCAAAAAAGTCTGTTGGTCTGACCAAATGCAAATATTAAAGTGGTCCTGAATAATAAGCTCATCCTACTTGGATACTGCAGCTTGTAATTCCACAGTATGAGAGCTTTGGTAGTATCGATCGAACTTGTTCTTGAGTCTCAGTGTTATATCAGCGTTGGCTGTGCTGAGCTGGTTACCTGAGGAAAGTTACCACAACCTGATACCAGTTCAGAAGAACAAAGACAAAACTTTTTGAAGCTGTGATATAGGGACAGGAACAAGCCTGTGAGATGATGCTGTTGCAAGGGCTGTTGGATTGAGAGAGAAAGAATATTTTAGAATTTCTTTCAAGAACTTTATTCTTGATCTCTTGAGGGTTGCGCATAAGTGTTATTTGTGGCAGCATTGTGCTTTTCAAAAAATGGTAATCCTGCACTCATTATGCCCGTAGGCAACCAATCTCGCTGAGCAGTGGTAGTGGTAGATCTAATAAACAAAGCTAAACCCAGCTACTTTCCATTTATTTGAAAGAAGATACAGCTAATCTGTGATTCTTTATGTTGGGCTTCTGCCACAAGATGAATTTCACATACAGCTGCAGAGCAGATTGCAAATCTACAAGCCAAAATAGATTTTCATTCTGATATCAGATATATCTCTGAGTGTAAGCATACATATTCATAGAATTGTTTGGATTGGAAGGGGCCTTGGGAGGTCCAACCTCCTGCTCAAAGCAGGATCAACACTGAGGACAGATGAGATTGTTCAGTGCTTTGTCCAGTTGGATCTTTGAAAACCTGCAAGGCTGGAGATACCACAACCTCTTTGCATCCCTGTCCCCCTGCTTAATTATCCTTGGAGGGAAATATTTTCCCTTATATCTATTTGGAACTTCTATTGTTTTGATTTACAACCATTGTCTCTTTTTCTCCCACTGCACATCAGTAAAGAGCCTGTCTCCATCTTGATAACCTTCTCTTAGGGCTTTTAAAGCTGCTGTTAGGTCCCCCCAGATTTTCCTCTCCTCCCAGCTAAATAAGTGCTGTTCCCTTGGCCTCTCCTCACAGGGCATGTTCCCCCAATTTGGTGTCACCTGCGAACTTGGTGAGCACGCACTCCATCTCTGGGTCATTGATAAAGATGTTAAACAGGGATGGCTGTGGTGTAGACCTCTGAGGAACTCTACATGTAGCCGGCCTCCAAGTGGAGCCTGATGATCCAGCCAGATTTTCACCCATAATTCACAGAAACAATTTTCTCTTATTCTTTTGATGACTTTAATGAGATATCTCTCTGCCTCTGAAAGGTGACCAAAATGAGTTTGAAACAGGTGGTGTTTAAAGTGGTTTTCCCAGACCATTCCTCTGACTGCAGAGGATGAGCAACATGATCTTAAAATTATGGTCGCTGTAGTCCATAGATGACCTACCTTGAACTCAGAGCTGTCTCTGTTATGAGTTTGTAACAACAACTTTGCGGATAAGCTCAAATCGTCTTCCCTTGAGTCTCTAATACCACTGGACTTCGTAAAAGTTACTCATGTAGCAGATAAGCTGCAATTACACGTGAACATAACAGAAGACTTAAGGTAAATTGACTTTGTGCTGCTGTAGCAAAAAGACTTTTTTTTACTAGCCAGATACATACATGTACATTGAAACAAAACTTTGGGGTATCCTTTTAACTCACACACAGGCGTCCAAGGCTCACGCTGATCCTAGTTTGCTTGTAAGCTGATGTCGTTCCCTATGGTGTGGCTTTTGTTATGCGAAAGTGGCTTGTTGGATCCATATTTAAGAACTCCATAAAGGCAACCAACAATGGGAATTTTAAATCCGTTATGAACGTGCTGTTCCTAGTGCTGCATTCTGTACCCAGTGCCACTGGGAGAAGGGATTCCTCAACTTACATGTCTTGGGCATCAGGCCTGGCAGCGGCAATACCGATTCCTATATGCCTCAAAGACAGCACTTGGCAACTTGACGTGTTCATATGCCATTTTGGGGGGAGAAAGTCTGCTTCAGGACACGGAGAAATAATACCTATTGGTACCTCAGGGAGAATGTAACTTATAATGTATAACGGTGAAAGGGGTGAGGCTGAGAAGGAAGGTTGTAAATAGGAATCATTTAGATGAGGCATCTTGTCATCAGTAGGAGATGTAAATATAGTTGTGCATTTACACGTGCATCTCTAAGATTGAGAACATTTGTATTAAAGACTGTACTACAATTACATGCAGATTAGATGCTTGGCTGAATAGCTGTAAGAACTTTGAATAGATTTGTCCTTTTCACAAAGGTTTTCATTTTCTTTGGCAGCTCTGAGTGTTAACAAATTAGAGATCAATGTTCTACTAGGGCAGAAAAGTGAAGTGAAGCATATCTTGGGAGAAACTTTAGAGACATTAATAGTTGCAGTTAAAGGTATTAGTTAGTGGTGCCTGAAAAACAGAATTGGAAATTCAAAAGAAAAGGTCAAAGGATATGCTATTTTCCCCATTTTCTGCTGATAACTGAGTTAAGTACTTTGCCCCACTTGCTGCACATTGAATGTATACTGTTCGACAAACACACATGAAATCAAACAAATGATGCTGGGAAGTGAATTGTTCTCGCAGAACATTTGCCAAGATACAGCATGTGTTTCTCCTTTGTTTCCTTTGTTTGAGTGGGTCGTAGTACTGTCTCTTTCTCTGGCTTCTTCAGCATATTTGGGTACGTGTTTGCCTTTTCATCCCTCTGTAGAAACAGGTATGTGGTGGCATGGATGTCCAAAGTCCTCCCTTCAGTCCCTAATAGTTCAGACATCTATTCTGCCTGAACTCCAGGATGTAAGAGGGGAAGATGGCCATAGATGTTTTAGCAAGGCTCCGGACTAAAGGCCAGAGCAGAGGGAATTGCACTTGAATTTGAGCCAATGCAGGAAACATACCTCTAGGCGAACTCCACCAAAATCCTGAAAATTGCTCTTAGCCTTAATTTCCTTACTATCCAGATGTCCTCTGTAGGCTTAGGCCAGGATCCCAGATCACTACCTTAGCTTTTTTTTTAATCGTGGGTCTTCTCTTTCAGCTCGTCTTCTCTCTCCAGCTACTTTTCTCCCTTCTTGCTCATCAAAAGTTCTCCTCTGCTGTGAATGCACGTCCCCTGATCTGTCGATGCATCTTTAGCCTCTGACTATTTCTGAGTTGTCCTGAACATCTTCGTTATGTGGTCGGAGTCCCTCATGGAGGGAGCTGTTGGATCCTTCTCTGAAGGTTGCTTTTATGCTGCGTTTCAGAATTGGAAAACTGGTTTGCTTTGGCAGCAACCATTCTTCTATGGAAAGATGCTCCTCTTGAGTAGAGTTTCATGAAGGCTGAATGCCCTATTATTTTCAGCCCTATGACAGGTACAGAGAACTTTCTAGTCGATCCAGTGCGTTCTGATGAAGGCAAAACAATACCAAAGGCAGCCAGTCCCCTCATTCAAAAAGGAGCTCATAATAGCATGTAAAAACCCCAACAAGAGCAGAAGTCATAAGCATTACATAGGTTCCCTGAATGCAGAATTGAACATCCTTCATTGCATCTCTGGAGTTGAAAAATGCAACAATTGGCTGAGTAGCACAGCTGGACCAAATGAGAGAAGTCATAACTTGTATAAAAAATAAGTTATCTAAAAATTCAAGCAAAGGCCTGATCTGATGACATTTCAGAAGAAATTACTTCATTCATATATCACTTTAATAGCATTTGAGTTAGAATAAAGATGCAGGATTACTTGGGAATCTGTATGACGTTATATGCTTGGTTTTCCGTAGCTTATTAAAATCGATTCAGAGACAAATAGAGGTTTTTAATTCAAATAAAGATGCCATAAAAATGGTCATGTACTTATAAAGCTGTAATTTAATATAATTTGGAACTGGGATGTATGCACACTAGGGTAGGTAATCTTATTCTCTTTTTGTTATTTCCCCTTCCCCAATTCCTTCTCTTTTTGCTCACTTGTTGCTTTTCGTGACAGCTTCACAGATCAAGCACAGCTGGGTGTTTTAACTCTATTTCTTCCAACAGTTGCTTTTGCCTTTTTCTTTATAATCCACGTGGTCTACTTCGTAGTTTGTGTAACAGTGGGGCGTGATCTAGTGATCCTACACCTTTCATGGTCTCCCAGGTACCCAAAACACACTCCTGCGTGGGTTTCCTTTGCACAAGTGCTGCAATTGGTCTCTTTGGACAGCGGTGGCTGTGCCAGACTTCTTGTTCCTACTTTGCAGCACAAGAACAGGATGGGGACTGTGTCGGTCTTCAGGCTGGATTCAAATCTGTGAAGCAACTCTTTAGGCTTAAGAGCTATTCCTTCCTTCTGGCTTTGGAAATCTTCTCTTTTAAGGCTGTATGGATCTCAGGCTGCATGTCAACAGATTGAATAAAACAAAATGCTTCATATTATCTGCAAATGGGTTCATGGAATATACTGAGATGAAATGGCCAGAAGTTCAATTAAGGGATAAAAGAAAGCTTAACTTCAGCAGATACGGATTAAAAAGAGGCAAAGAAAACTTTCCAATTTGCCATTCAGGGAACATGATAATCTTTGCCTGCCGATGCTTTGAGTCCTTCTGTGGGGGAGGATGACAAGGAAAAAGAAGTCTTTAAATTAAAAATTCTCCCCTGATTCTCAAAGGTGCCAAACAGCCCAAGCTCTTCATTGCTTTGGTGGGTGGAGCAGGTGCTGAGCTGCTCTGAAGTCAAGCTGTGCTCATTTTTGTCTTTCACAGCACTAACTTGAAGCAAAGGCCAGATTTCTCTTTTGTATGGAAGTCACACGTCTTTTTCTTTGTCAAATAAACTGTTAACTACGTAACTATTAAATTAAATTAAAAAAAACCCCTTAAATAGGTTGCATGAATGTTACTCTCATATTGAATCTGTTCAGGGCTTTAAGAGCCAAGGGGCTTAAAAGAAAAATTTCAATGCCAAAAAGAAGTCACGGTATGTCTACAGTAAAAACACTTTCAGCACATTTGTAATGAAATAGTGCATATAGGTGATGTGTCTTTAGTGAAATTAAATGAGGGCCCTCAAGTTCTCCTGGTTCTTTTGATAACCTTTTATCAGCTTGGATGACACAAGATCTTTCAGAACTTTATCTGGCTGAAAATCTGAAGATTTTCGGCAGAGAGTAATACATGCACTTCTGCTTTGAGGTCCCACATACAGACAAAACAGCTGACCTTCTGAGGTTCTGTAGGAATTTATTTTCTTACACAGACCTTTGAAATCAGAGCTGTCTAGCAAAATAATTCTTCTATTCCTCCACAATATGTTCTTTAAGAAGCTTCTGCTCTTACTTTTGTTCAGGGAAGATTATTCCAGGGGCAAACATGATGAAAATATTTTTGCCGTGGTCAGTTCTCATTTTTCTCTACCTGAATTACAGCATTATTTATACTTGCTATGGCTCTGTGTATTTATCAGGGGAAATTGGATAGATTTAAAATTAAAATTCAAGTCCTCTTTTCTTTAGCTTCTCTTCTACAATGCCAGCCTATACTTTTTTTCTGTTCCCTTCTTTGAAGGTAGCTCTTAAAAAGGCACTTCTTCCTCAAGAACAAGTAATCCTGATCTTTCTTTTCAAAGAAGGTTACTAAAGTGAAAGGCATAGAAAATACTACTTGTCACTCAATTTGCTTGCAACCTATGTATTGTCTTTGGGCCATAAACACTTAAGTAAGTAACTTAACATGTGGTGGTCCTAGTCAGGTCAATTGGATTGAAGTCACACGTGAAAGTAGTCACTTGAGTGAACACTAATGAGTTTTTGCAGGTTTTTCAACAAAACTCTGAACAGCTTACTGCCTGTATGGTAACTAACAAGAGCACACAACGTTACAATGTTTTAAAAAATGTTGAGTAGGTAATTTTGGAACCGCGTTTTAAGAATTTTTTCAAGGAAAGTAAAATCGGGCAGAGTGTGGATGCTTTCCGAATTCAAGTTTTTGCCATCCTGGGAAAACGTGCCTAAGTTTGTCCAACCCCTGTTCAGCAGGACAACTGATATTCCTATAAAAACATCAGTTCACACCTATATTAAAACAGTGGTTTCCCTCCTCTGACTCAGATTTTGCTTATCTTACCAAAACCTTCTGCCGTACAGATCCAGGTGGGTCAGCAGAGAAAAATACAGTGTTTCCTACAGTGTAATTATCTGTTTGATGCTGCTGCCCAAGTGCTTCCGAAGGTTGAGGATTACTCGCTCCTGCAGGACTGTCACTCTTGGACTGTCAAAATACATGTTGGCCAGTTCAAAGCCCAGACAGCCAGAAGAGCAGCTAAATACGACGTACTGTGCCAGTGCCGTGAGACTGAGAGGGACAGGAGAGCTGAGGACACCAGAGGCACAGTCTGAAAGAGGGGGACTGGGTACAGAGAGTTGAAGAGGCTGTGAGAAGGCAGGAGCTGGTTAACAGGAGAGTCTCCTCTTTTGGAGATACAGGGTGGGAAATACAGTTAAGAATAGGTTGATGGAAGGATAGGCTGTCTGGATTGAGGGAACAGAGCAGAGAAGTTGATAGCTATTGGGAATATCAGAATCTGTAAGAGAGCTTGGCCAGCAGAAGTCAATCCTACCTGCTGCTTTACTAGTTCAGGTAGAACAAGACTGTATTGAAAGATCTTAAGCATTATAATTTTCCAGGTGATGCAAGCTCATTGTCATGATTTTATTTATATAGCATTTCTAGCGTTCAGTGATTATTTTTTTCTCTTCCCTCAGCTTGCTCTTCACCAATTATTGTTTTTTTTCAAGCTTTCTCTGCTGAAAGAATAACCAAATGCTAAACTCAAATACTTGCAAGTTAGAAAATGTCAGAATAGAAGGCAGTGGGCTTCTTCAGATGATGTGGACCTCTAACATATTGCCATACCTGCTCCTGTAATTGCTGGGGTTCCCCCAAATGACCCTACTTAGTGTGCACAGCATCCGTTATTTATTTCACAGCATTGAAACTTTGAAAAATTACTAGCGTCTAATAGGCTTTTCTGTGTTACCATTCCCATAATATTAAAGAAATGAAAATAAATTTCCTAATTCCTTTGGAAGGTAGTTAAGGCTAAAGTTTTTTGTGCATGGCAAAAGCATGGTGACTAATGATCACAAGTATCTTTTGTGCTCAGTAAGAGGTAGGTAAGGCATGATGTCTTGGAATCCTTAGCTTTTTCTGGCATTTTGTTTTTGGGAATAGGACTCTCACTCTTCCGTTATGGCTGTTCAGCTGTTCAAATCGGTCACGGCTGGGTTTATCCCTCCTGGCAGTCATGGTGCAGTTTGGGACATAACCCTAGGACTAGATTTTAGTCATTATGTGTGCTGGAGGATGACCCAGCATCACCGTCTGCCTGTTCTGCTCTTTATCCTACACGTGTGCTCTTAATACTTGCCAGAGTCCTGAGCTGGATGAGTATTTGGTCTCATCCAGTATGTCAGTTTTTATTGTAAAGGTGGGCAGTTGTCTCTTCAGTCAAGCAGACGGCACATGAGGAGCATGCACACAAGTGGGTTAATTTCCCCCAACTTTAGCAGCTTTAAAGCTAATCACCTATTTTGAGTTAGTTATTCAGGCCCCCGTTGAGTCAGCAGCGACAGAGTAATTTATGTCATTCTGAATACTCTGTGAGACGGGAGGAATCTGCTACCGAGCACACCTCAGTGATCAGTTTAGACGAGACACTTGACTTTGAAGAAGCTAAGGTTTAGTCATCAAGA
The DNA here is from genome assembly GCF_929443795.1 of Astur gentilis. Lineage (NCBI taxonomy): Eukaryota > Metazoa > Chordata > Aves > Accipitriformes > Accipitridae > Astur > Astur gentilis. The sequence goes on from NC_064890.1 coordinate 3,063,329, forward strand.
ACCAAATTCGCCGCTTTATTTTGATAGTGAAGTCAAGCAACATGCCCACATTGTGCAAGATCCATAACAGATACAGAAATAGTGTCTTCTACGTAATCTGGGATGATGATTAATTGCCATAACCCTGACGCTTCTGTTCCCTCTTGGAAGTTCCTAGTGTCTTTTGTAACACACTTCCTGCACTTTGATACTTCTTGCAATAGAAGAGTCCGTGGAGGTCTACAGAAAGCCTTCTTTTTGTTATACAGCAGGAGAGAAATCTTTAAAGAGGGGAAAATGCTGTGTAACTTTAGGTGAAGACCGTTTTATAATGCACGTGCCCAAGGGACCTAAATCAGACAAGGGAACTTGGTTGTAGTATTTGCTACCATTTTAGTGGCTTATTTAGTTAAAAAAATCCTAGGAATATATAGAAAGTATATATGTCTGGAATGTAATAAACATAGCTGAGCTTTGTATGTCTGTGCGCATGGCGCTTGATGCAGAATGTGTGGTGGTCTTGCGTTTCTGTTCCTTTCCCTTTGTCCTCCCTGTGCACACTTTGGGGAGAAAACAGCTGCATTTGGTGTATCTGCCGGAACTCGTGAAGATCCACAGGCCCAATCCAGCCCTGCTCTCTGATAGTTTGCCGCTGCTGCTAACCTGAGAATTGGACCATAGCTTTTTTCCTCTGCTTTGTGTTGAGCAGTACATGAATATAAAGACTACACATACAACATAAATACATATAAGTATTTATTTGAAGAGTGAGGAAATTATTTAGGTTAACAGTGCTATGTTATAGCACCATTTTTTTCTGTATTTAGAGAAATGACCACTGCATTCTTATCTTGAGGATTAGGGAGGACTTCTAAAATGAAACTTCATCGATGGATTATGGAGAGTCTATCTCTAAAAGAGAACCTGAATGAATTTCAAAGGAAGATCTGATCCAAGAAACACGGCACACTTTATCTAAGATAACAAATGATTTCTTGATAGCTTGAGTCTACTGCAGGATTAAAACTTCTTGGCATATATAGCAGCTCAGTTGATCACTTGAACTGCAATTAAAAAGTAGAACAAGTACACTCAGAATATTGTTTTTGTGTCAGAAATGCTCCTTCATGGTTGAAAATGATAAAAAATTGCAATCGATCCTTACAACTGTTGTGTTCATCTTTATTGATCAGGCAAAAGAAAGATAAATCGCAGCCCAAATAAGATTATAGTAAATGTTAGCATCGGAGGGGACTGGAGGATGATAGAGAGCTATTCATCATTTCAGATGGTGACCTGTCCGCGCTCACACCGTCGTCAGTCTGCTGTCTAATCGCATACCTATTGATTTCATCTATGTCCAAGGAACCTGGATGTGACTGTCATTGGGCAGCTGAGATTGCTAAATGCGAGGGGGTCACTGGTGTGAGGAGGATTTCATTTTCATTTTCTTACTGGCCAACGATGATTTATGAAAAAATAAATGACCTCAAGTCACATGCGTGGAAACCTTGATTCCAGTACAAAAGAATTATTAGGTCTGAATCTCAGAAGCAAGAGTGCAGTAGACCACTGTGCTCTTTGTGATCTGTGCATGACCTTTGACTGCAGTGGATGTTACACAATTTGTTATAATTTGTGGTAAAATATTAGACTTGCAATACAATTTCGCCCATGTCCAGAGCTGGTATTCTTTTTCAGTGATTTCTGTACTTTTCAGGATTATAATTCACAAGGAGGAACCTCAGAAGATGAGATCCTCAACTGGAAAGGAAAAATATTTTTTCCTTTTATTTTTGTAGATAGCACTGCCTCTTTCAGAGTTTCCATCAAGTTTTTTTGCTGTAGTGGGCTATCTTACCTGCATTCCTCGTAACATAATTTGGCACAGATAAATGTTGCTCAGGACATGTTTACTAACCCAGTGATCAAGGAGACTATGCCATCTTTGACTTTTACAAAAGAGTGATCTCTCTGGTTACAGAGTTTTTTAAATTTTTTTCCCCTAACCATGTTTTAGGCATATTGCTTTTTCATACACCAATGTCTTAAATAAATACAACTGCTTACTTTACCCAAAATAAAATTGAATGACGCTTTCCATGGACTGCATTGTGCCATCCACGTATGTTAAATGTTGTAAAGGTGCGAAATCAATGTTGTGGCATGAATAACTTAAAACCATGGTATAAATAGGTAGATTGGTAAAATAAGGACTCAAAATGGTTTTTATGTAATCATGCGTTGTGTGATGGTAAGAGTTTTGTTGCCATGTTACCATGACTCCCTGGGATGCCAGGTGACTCAAGAGCTGCAAAGCTACGGAAGAGTTCTTGCAAGTGCCAACGAAACCTTTATGCATCTCCACAACCTGTTTTCCCCAGCATTCAGAGAAAAATGGTTTTAGAGAACTTCTGAACTGCTTTAACTTTTCTTTATTCCTCCAACTGTGAAGCCAGGTGCCTTAGTTATTGCATGTTAAGTCCAACTGTGTTAAGGCTATAAAAAAACCTCTTGAAAAATACCAAGTATATATTATCTAGATATGAAACATCAAAACATTATAGTGATTTGTCTTTAAATATCCTATGTCCCACTGAGAAACTTTGCCATTTTTAAGTGTAGAAAAGTTCTATTGCTTGATGATTCAATCTTGTCTTGCCTGCATTTTGGAAATTAATGATTTGGTGGAACTGAGTGAAAGGCATTCCTGGGTTTAGGGGAGATGAAAATATGTTCCGAAGCTGCCTGATTTTAAAAATTAAAATTAGCAACTGATTGAAGCGACCTGGAAGTTTGGAATATTAAAATAACTCACTGCGAGAGGCATTATCAAGGCAAAGAGCAAGAGAGAAAGTCAAGCCATAGTTAATTTATTGTGCAGCTTTGAAGTTTGACTCAAATATCCCCTGCAAACTAGAAGGGGATATATGTGTAAGTAACACACACAGGGATGTGCAAAGAAGTAAGGATTCAGTATTTTGATTATTTTTTTTTCCTAATGGAGAAGCCTCAAAGGCTCCAACAGCACCTAGTGCTAAATACGTGATTCTTACCCCATATCTCTTTACGGTTTCTTCCCTGAGAGCCATCTCTTTTGCATAACCTTCCAGAAGCAAGAGGACACACTTATTTAAAAAAAACAACCAACCAAACAAAAAGTCATATGTGAGACTTTGTAGAATACCTGATTTGAGGGGGGGGTGAGCAACTTAAATATCCAAATTAGCATTATTTACTAGATATTAGTATGTATATAAATTATATTATATGCAAACTAGTTTGTTTATTTATTTTTTGGTTTTTTTGCTTTCCAGAGTGCCCAGTTCTACAAAGTTACCACAGAGCAATACCAAAAAGCTGCTGATGAAGTGTCAGCTCGGTTCAAGTAAGTCTTTCTACTGTTGTTTTTGAGCCTGGCAGCTAGATATGTTCTTATCCACATTAAAATGCACAATAATTCCCCTTCCCCCTATCATAGGTCCTAACAGTCCGTGCTGGTTATTGAAATGAGAGAATTTTGAAGAATTTGGAAGCCAGAGCATAGTAGCCATAAGCTGCATAGAAATTGGATGCGCAGTTAGTAATATACTAATTAATTTATATTTGATAAGATGCATGAAATAGTCTAAAAATATATTCCTTAACATTTTTTCTCTAATGGAGCACCAAAAAATGTAGTTCTAGGTTTGCATTACAGTAGTATTCATCCTTTGCTTGCGTGATGGGAAAGGATTTAAATTAGCAACTTCACTTTGCCCTTAACAGTGAAGGTCAAATTAAATAATTTTTATTAGTCCTGAGGATGGTTAAATGAAGATACAGTAATTGATGGATCAAAGTGACTCTGACCCTTAGCCTTGGACTCTTCCCTTTCTGCTTGTTCATCCATTAGGCAGAAGGTTCCATTTATCATTTTAGTAAGGATACAGAGAGAACTTTTTACAGCCTTTTAGTTTTAGCAGTAACCAAGAAATGCTGTATAAAATGAATTATTCCGTGACCGTTTTTAGGTTTGTGGAGGGATTGTCTTTCACTTTGGGTTTTGGTTTGGTTTTTGATGAGCAAGAAGAGAAAAGGCCTTTCTGAGCTGCTGATAATTATATAAATAAAGTTCTTAATTGTAAGATAGACATAATTTTATTTCTTAATACCATGAATTTTTAAATATTCTCTAGTGTGTATATGAAGTCTTTGTACTGGTCAATGGTGCAGAGTATATTGAGGACTGAATTCATCTGTTCCTTAAACAAGAGGGACAAAGTGACCATTGACTCAAGGTCTGATGTAAGCATAATTTGGAGCGTTTCCCATTACTTATGGGAAGAACGGTACGTTGTTATTCATTGTCATTTTTTTCATCTGTGATAGGATTCCCGTCAAGGGTGTATCTCTCCTTCATCTGGTACGCTTGGGTATTTTCAAGTTTTGAAATCTAATTATTGCCTAATCTGACTTTCATTATTCCAAAACAAGCCTTTGTTGTGATTTGAAGTACTAGTTGGTAGCTCTAGGTGGTTGTTGTGGCCAGAGGTGGGAAATGGCTTTGGGTTTGGTTTCTTCACCCCAATATATTAATGATTTCCTAAGTAAATGCTTTTGGGTTCCTTTTTGCACAAGTGGAGCCAGTAAATCCAACAGGGGCCGGTCCGTAGCATTAGGCAATATCTAAGAATTCTAAGAAAACCATTTTGAAGGATGTTTCAGACTAGCTGCATAAACCAAAGAGTATTCAATGAAGAGGGATTTGAAGAGGGAATTAGAGATTCCTAATGCTTGATGAGATTGGTCTTTTCTTCATTCTCTTAAAAACTAAGGGCATAAATAGAAATCACCTATTTGACTAGTCTTTGCTGTAATGCCTCTACTGAAATTGCTATGCTTCCTTTGCACTTCAGGCCAAATTTTCCAAAAAATTATTTGGAGCTTTTTGATTAGTGGATCCAGTTTTGGTCCATTGCCTTAAAGAGCAAAAGGAAAACATTACGAAAAGAAAAAGGTATCTGAAGTATGCGCATAAATTGCAGCAGATCTGATAAAGTGCATGAAATATCAATATTACTTTATAATTTAAAAGTTTTCCTGATAGAAAATCCTTTCAAATGCCATGTCTTTTTATTGAAGGTTTAAACTCAGCAGCTGTTATTTTATCACTGCCTTTTGTATGTAACTTGACGGATAAATTATGAATGATTTAGTGAAACCTAAAGATGATGCTCTTTTGGTGTCACCAGGCTCTTCTCATGTTCAGTTTAATTGCATGTGAGGATTGAGGACAGAGTTTCAAGCAATGGTGTTTAAAGAGCTTGTTTAATTGGCTGTAAAAGAAGAATTAAATAAGGTTGAACTGCTAAATTTTGTTAATGCATAAACCAATGTGCTGCATGTCAGTGTGATTTCAGGTTCTAAGTGCAAGATTAATAGATCTAATTGTGGTATCATTACGAAATAGTCTCACTTTATTTTAAACACGTCTAGAATTAGTTACGAAGTTTTATTGAGATAACTTGCATTTCTTCAACTTTTTAAGCTACATCTCTTTCAAGAGCAAAGAGAAGTGGATAATTGCTTAAATATTTCCTGGATTTTCCTTTTCCTTCCTCCATTTAGTCCCTGAAATTACATCAGCTGTGGCTTCATCAGTCTTTGGGGATAACTCACCCCATTAAAAGGGAAGAAAACAAATATCCCACATAGACTTGGATCAGAGAACTGGCAGGTCTTCTGTACTTTGTCTGCAGTCCTTAATTGATGCCTGCTTATTACCTTCTCCAGCGCTGCCTGGATTAGACTGATATTCCAAATGTTCATGATAAATGTTTTATCTCTGTGAGGTCCTGATTCACATTGATCAAATTCTGAATTATCAAATGGTTCATCTCTTTAAGACACTAATTCACATTGATCAAATCCTAAATGACCAGGTTCAGTCAGTTCCTGCAGTACACAAATTGCATTAAAACAACATTACTAGAGCATGCTGCCTTTTCTAATGTAGGAGTTATGTTACCCGCAGTTACATTATAACCAGAATTATTATATTATGAAGATGTCTCTGTTATAATGAGAAGTTTACACAAGAAGAAAAGAATGCAGTATTAGGGGAAGAGCCGGGCTTTGGGCAAAGATTTGAACTTTAGCTAATCAAATTGTATGTTTGTATTGTGGGTTTTTTCCTTAATTTGAAGGGCTGGTAGCGGGAAATTTGGCAGCTGTGGTGGTGACATTTTATTCCCCTGTGGTGTCTAGAGCCAAGTAACATCTTGACTATTCATTTAGGAATACAGTAAGCGGATAGGGCAAATTCTGCCTAAAATAAATGTTTTTACTTTATCTTCTGTGGGGTTTGATTCCTTGTGGTAGATAGCAGGCTTCATAGCTGCACACTAGTGCTTTTTCCAAAACATTTTGCTATTCCTCTCCAGCTCCACTGCTCTCTTGTAGACAACACGTAGTCGCTTCTTGCTGCTGGTTGCTTGGCAAAAACATACTCCCTAGCTGGCCAGACTGACAGAAAATCCAGGTCCTCTTTGGGGACCGGCTGTTCGTTTCAGTGGTGTTTGTGCAAAGCAAAGTAAGGGTGAGGTTTTCCCCGGTATCTCCGTGTGTCACTTCGATGTCACTTCCAACCTCCTGTGTCTGCAACCAAGCCAAATTCTGGATTTTGTGCATCACAGCGCAGGGTTTATATGCGTTGGTATGTCGATAGACTCCTGGATGAAATTATCCGACGCTAACAGGTTTAATCATGGGGGATTCTTTGCATCATCTGGAAGCTTGGGTGTTTGCTCTGAATTACAGATTTTGATGGCTTTATTCTCTTACTATGAGACTTTTGATCATGAACCTTGCCATCAGGAGGAATGCCGCCCAGGAACTGGAGGAGCGAGTTTGGTTAAATACAGAAAGGTTTGGGATTTGCTCGGGCTGCTTCACACGGTACCATCTTCACACATTTGAGATGTTTTAAAAACAGTTTTACAAACTAAATCAATACATTTCACGTGATCCTCGATCTTTTCCATTGCTCTGATCACTGATGGAAGTGAGGGCTCGGTGATAGCCAGGCAACAGGCTATTACAACCCTGAAAATATGTTCAGCGGGGGGTTTCATTCAGGGTGGAGTGAACAGGAATAAATGACAAAACATCAATATCATGTCTTCCTTTAATTGGTGGCTTCTGTATCATGAAGCTTGGTTTATTAATGTTTACTGAAAATAAAATTTAAAGCACAGTTATGTTTGATGATTATCTATAAATACATAGAAACGTTAAAACTATTTCCTTCAAGTTGTGTTTTAGGCAATATTCTTTTGAACTGGGAAGTGAAGCTGAGAAAGTTTGTAATGAAGCCGTGTTAAATGAATAACAGTGACACTTTGATCTTCAAATACGATTGTTTCACAAAGCAGTGATGCCAATATTCTGGACACTGAAAAAAAAAAAAGCAGTATAGAGAGAAAATAAGCTTTTTAATGACAACATTGGACTGAGACCAGGGAAGCGTGGGTTTATTTCACTGTTCTCGTTACCCTTCTGATGTTAGGCACATATGGTGACTTTTAAGGGACTCTTCTGCACTATCTGTAAATTAGGAATATTGATAGTTCCTTAATGCAAATATCTTCAGTAACTATCATGTTGTACTCACATACTACTGTAACATAGAAATCCGTGTTGGAGATATCCAGGCAAATAGTTTCTGCTTTGTTTCTGCTTGTGCAGATCCACTGGTCAGAAACTTCCAGTTTTCTAGCAGTTCCTTTTGCTACCTTAATTAGCATTAGTCACTTTTAAAAACTAAAGTTAAAAGGACAGATTCTAAAATTATTTGTGAAATACTACATAGTATTTTTACAGTAGCAGGAAGTAGTAAGCTATTTAGAAATCCCTGGACCGAGCCTGCAGGCTTGCTGCCTTCTAGTTGAGCTCCCTTTGCTCAGCCAAAGACGATGGGCTCTAAATAGAAACATCCTGAATTAATCTTTTTCTCTTGCAGATCTAGCACGTGTATGTAGTGCTTTGTCATGAAACAATCGTTTCACTATTGTTTGCCCTGATGATGCTATTGCTGGTAGTATTCTTGAATTCTTTTTTCATGCATTATGGCTGGGGATGATGGTCCTAAGTTACCCACGACAACCCACAAATGAGCATAAGACTGATGTGATTGTAAGTTATGCTAGAAGGAGTGCGCAGTGTTAAATACCATCAACTCAGCTTAAACCATGCTGCTTTTCTTAGCGGCAGAGGTATTCAAATAGTCATATTTCCCTTTCTTTCTACTCTTGCACTCCATCCCCTTTTTGTTCCCCAAGGCTACTTTGCCGTGTAGCTGCACACACCGTTGTGCTGACACCGTGCAGAGGGTGGCATAGCAGTGAGAGTTGCTTCCGTTGATTTAAGCAGTGCCGTTGTCTGATATCTAACAGCGTTACACTTAAAGACCGAAGTGTAAATGGTGTTTTGCAGAGTGGATGTGATACTGTTACCCCTCTTAGGTTTAAACCAGTCTGGATTCAGAATGCGTAAAGCTGATTCAGGTAGGAAGAGAAATTTACAGAGACTACAAATCTTCTTGATCTCTGTTATTTATCTTGTACATCCAAAATCCTGTTCCTTTTAAATGCAAAAGGAATAAAACAGAATCTGTTTTCTTTGCTCACTCCTTTCAGCCAGTATTTGGTCCTGATAGACTTAACCTGAGGGCTGCCGTGGCAGAGCTCATTCAAGCAACGTGTTTGACTTTCTACTAATACTTTGTACGTGTGATTTTGCTTTGACACAGTGTTCCCTTGGTTGGCGAAGCCCTTTACACCATGCATGCCTTATGCATGCCTTTGAATCGGAATGAGGAAGCAAGACTTACATATTTCTGCCTTTCGGATAGGGTTGCCTATTGCTTCAGCAGCTTGGCTTGATGAAGGGACTTTGGCGGTCAGTAGTTACCCCTGACTCAGTTGTTCTGCAACCTGGAAGCATATATAAGAGGATATCCTTTCAACAGCTTTAGAATATCAAAATTCTATAAACCCTTTATTCAGTACATTTACCTATGAAATGATGATCACTTCATAAATGACAACTTTAGTTTTCTCTACAGCAACATAGATATTTAACTTTCTTCCTTTGATCAATACAGTCCATTAGGAATGAGAGTACTCAACAGAGCTGGATGAAATATTAATTGTGTACTTTTTAGCTAGATGCAGATTCATCCTGAACGAAGTGGGAGCAGGGGATTCTGGCATAATATCTGTGTGTTTTTCTGTTAAGCCCGGAATCATGACTGTTTGCATGGGGATGTGTGTTTTCATTGATATATTTGAGCTGTAATGTGAACTTTAAATGTGCTTATTTGGTCAGGAGGTAGGTTGGAAGCACTGAATGTGGTTTGTGAGAGTTATATTAACTTCTGAAATCCATTATTCAAAATATAGATAGCATGTTAATTAAGAGGGCCGAGCCAATTCTTTCCATGTTTGCCATAATCCTTTTTTCCCTTTTGTTTCCTTTCTAGAAATCATGGGCACATTCATTAAAGCTCCCCTCGGGCTATCCCCAATTTTTCACACAGTTAGATACTTTACGGTCTGGAATGGAGAAAGCAATCTTAAAATTAATTTTAGTAAAGCACAAAGTCATGACTAGGCGTTTTTTTCTTTGATATGAATTAGTACTTGAGATAACAAAAGATTTTCTGGAAGGTAGGGTAGTTACAGGAGAATAACCATGTGGGCAAACTTGCCTCCTTATCTGAATGTCCCTTTCCTCTTCAGGTGAGTCTGGTTGATGTGTTTGAAGGGGAAAGCACGTGCTCGTGTTCCAGCACACCACAGGTTTTCTATATTTGCTTACACAGACACATTAAGTAATTTTATAGACTTCCTTATGAAAGCAAGTGAGGAAACTCTTCCTTCATGCATCAGTGTCCAGCAGTTAAATTGGCATGTTCCCTAGGTTTGTGTGGTGGTAATCAACCAAGTCCCCTGAAAATTGATGGATGCACTCATTAAGGACAGTTCTTGCTGCTGGCTGCAGTTTCGTGAGCCACTCGCCACCAATGAGGACTGACTCTTCACGGTGTAGTTGGCATGTAACGCTCTGCAGCGGTACATCTGGCTCCGTGCTCCCTTTCAAGGACTAAAGCCTCTTGTTTTAATACATTAAGCATCCTTTGTTGGGATTTTGTATAAACACGAGTAAATGATTTCCCAATTACAGTATTAAACCAAGGAAGGTTAAAACCCGCAGTCTCTTCTTTTTATTATTAATTTGTTCTGTATTTTGTAATCTTCTATTGCTGAGATTTACAAATACCTTTTCTAAGGATATTTTTTTTGAGTCCAAGCCATCTGTACGATCAAAGCTTACAAATCTCGCAGCCCCCACTTCAGAGCACCCAGCAGCAAACCTCTCTTTCTCGAAGGGAGCATGTTTTGCAGAGTTGATGGTATGATTTTTTTTAAGAAGCATACACCTGTTTCTGGTTACAGGGTGAAGAATGAATTGCCAATTACCTCTACATGTTAGAACATGACACTTCATGTTGCAGGAGCTTGTGCTATCTGTTTAGTGAAGGCCCCCAACTATGTAACCATCCGTTCCGAAATCATGGGGTGGAAAGAAAGCAATCCTTGATCAGTCGCTAATATTTGTGCATGTGCAAGCTGCAGGAAGGGAGGTCAGTGCCACCGACCTTAGTTTTCCCATCAGAGCTCTTGAACAAGATGAAGTGATCAAAGCAGGATGCCAGTACATCAGCACAATCTCATTACTTTGCAAGCTGCATGCACAGATGCTGCTGTTGCTGCATCAGGCGTCACTGATTTACATTCATAACACCTCCATTACAGCTCATTTGCTGCTACTTGTAATTAACCAGTTCTTCCCTTTTTTTTTTTTCCTCCCTTCCAGTAGTGTTTGGCTAAATCAGGGAAAAAAATAAACCACAGTCATTCTGGTTAGACTCCATCTAAGTGAAATCACAGTTGTAAAGCCAACGTATACATTAAACATTTGGGGAAATAATATCAAATCATTAGGGAATAATATCAAATCATATGCTTTGTTGCAAAGTGCTGTCATACTCAGAAAATAAGGTTTGTAAAAATAGTATTCAGATGTCTTACAAAGTAGTTAAGCTGTCTTGGTGCCTCTTAGTTCACGAGAGTAGTTCAAAAGTAAAACTTTTCAATTGCTGGTAGCAAAAATTATTACTGGACTTGAAAATTGTGGCATTGGCAGGTATATTGGCCCTACCTTACTCTGTAGCTAAAAGGTAAAATGGTATAAAAAGTCTAAACAGTATAAAAAAATATTTAATTTATTTTTTCTACTATGGGAAATAGGTAAGAGGCATGCAGAGAACAGGTATGCTCTAACATCTCCTTCTCTGAGCAGAGCTGCACTTTTAATTGCAGTTTTTCCTCCAGTATTGCCTTTTATCTTCCTGTTTGCTTAGGACAGTCTAAATTAAGATGAATCTCAATCAGATTTGGACTTTGGTTAGCAGTCAGGGTTTCAGCAAAATGTATCCATCAGGCCTGGAGTGTTCGACAAGCAGCTCCCTATCTTCTAACACTCACCCAGCAACCTGTTGCTGTTTCATTTACATTTTTTAAATGAAGTCCTCATCCCCAAAACATCCAAACAGCAGAAATGCTGCTGGTACCAGAACCAGATCGCATTTATTTTATGCTGGTCCTCACATGTTTGGGTCTCAGCCCATTGGCAGCGCAGAGTGCAGAGCTGGAGCTGGCAACATCTGGAGAAGGGGCTGCTGCAGTTGTTGGCATCTGGGAGGGTGGTACCTGGGAGGTGGCAAAGGATTATCATGCCGTGAGTGTCGCTCCTCTGTTTTGATAAAGGAGGACGTGCATTTTTTTTCTGTCGTTCTGTGCTGCTAGCAGGCTCAAACAACTGAGTGAAATTGTGCCAGGTTGCAATTGATTAACTCTTAATTTTTTGTTGAATAGAGCAAAATTGTGCAGCAGGCAGTTGGCAACATGTATGCTACATGGATGTGGGATCACAGAGAAGCCTTTATAAGTTTGCCTAGGATTTATGCTTTTTTATGTATTAGAACACCTAACAAATTGCCTGCCTAATGTAAATTTAGCTTTAATTAGTCCATCTACGTGCTTCTGTAATAAAAATAGTGAAAGGACCTGTACAGATGTAACATGAGTTCGTAAAGTTATCCCTTAAGGTTACGGGACTTGACTGAGGTCAATGGGGTAATATGTGCTGAATCCGAGTCTAGAATTAAGTGGTTAATGACTGCCATTTTTTACACAAACTTTATAGGCTGTTCTTCCTAATAGAGTATATAGTTGGTTTGGGTCTCTTTTACAGGTAAGAAATTATAATGGTCCCCAAACTTGTTTTCCATCTTAACTCAAATCAAGCAGTGATATTTTTGCTTTCTTTGTTGGTCCTGTCAGTAGCACTTCCAGCATAAGATAATTATTTTTTTTAAATATGATTTGGTTTCTTAAGCAGCTCCATTCTCCGGGAGTTGAGTGGGGCATCAGAATGTACATTTTCGTAGAGCTTTGAGCAGGGGAGTGGCACAAATCCTGCTCTCATAAGCATTGCTGGTTCTTTCTACCTTCAAACTTACATAGTTTATCAATTATTCTCCTTTGATCAGAGAAAATTTGACATTTAGATAACTGAATTTTAGACAGTAGTTGTCTTTTATGAATATGACCATTTTGAAATTATTTCCCAGAAGATACAAGTCTGGAAAAAAATTTCTTTCTCTTTTTAGCTTGAAATTTCCAGCAAGCTGCCCTAACGGGCATCTCTAAACACAACTGTATAACAGTTACATGATCAGAAGGTAGCTCTGCCGCTCCTCACAGACCGACTAGCGTGACTGTACGCACACTGTGCACAGAGTATTACACCTGCCTTCTTGTAGGAGACCAAAGCTCTGATCCGTAGACTGCAAAATCCTAATTGTACCAGGGCTCTACATCTAATGGCTTGTAGGAAATGAACCCATTGCCTTTAGACATTGAATAGGGTGTTACTGTGCCATGTTAGCCATGGAGCTAAGGGTTGGCCATGTTAGAAGTACTCGGGTCCAGCAAGATAGTCTATCTCCCTAGCAGAAAAGTCAAGTTTTATTTATTTCCCTTCAAATACTATGCTGTTATTTAATGCATGTCCTTTACAGGATTTTTTTTCCTGACGTTTTGCCTGTATGTTCTTTTAGATTTTGCCCTGTTATTCGCAGTACTCCTCAATGCAAAATGCTAAATTATTTTCTAAAGTGCTTTTTTATTCTTTCAGTGGTTATCACTGCGTTTTTAAAGCATGAGTCCTGACAAGTATAGGAGAAAATGCATATATTGGTCATGAAATGTCCTAACCAATTTTTTAAGGGCTTTGACAATGACCAATAATGCATTTTCAGATTTTCTTGAGCATAAGCTTCATTCTTAAGCAGATCAAAACTCTTTTCTTGCTGTTTTTGAAGAGGGGATTTCCTAAATATTTTTTATTTGCTTTGACATTTTAAAACATTTTGGCTTGTATACATGTGACCTGATATTTATGTTCCATGCTGCACACTTAGATGCATGAAAAGCACACCACTTTCTAATCCTAAAAGAACATAAGAAGACACAAAACTGTTCACTAGGAGAAATTTTTCCCCATTACTGTTTATGGAGCAGTTAAGTGTTAGTGGGTTTTGTCAATTCAAGTGTTACGTGCCTCTATAGAGGATCTATAACTGAAATTGGAAAACTTGTCAATGTTTAAAAAAAAATAAGGATGCACTCTCTCTCACAGTCCTCTGCCTTTCCATTTATCTGCCTGCAATATAAAATCAAAGTATAGTCCCGGAACATTTAAAGCACACATTTAAGCCTGGGGAAAGGAACTGAACAAAGTAGATAAAACTAATATGTGTATCTTTACACAGACCACTCGAGTGCCATGTCTATGGCTATAAACTTTATAAAGATGGACTCCCCTGTCAAGGGTGTGTTAAGACGGATAATATTCCATAGCAAATGCTGCACTGTGCCGTATGCATTACTGGAAGCAAAAGAAGATCAGGATCGAAAGGTTTTGCGAGACAGGCTTTATAGATCCGTGTGTAATAGACTACCTCTCTGTCTACACTGCTTTACTGTTAGTGGAATCTTGCTCTTGCATGGGCTGATGAAATGCAGTCCCCTTTCTTCCATCACATATATTCTTTTCCCTTTGCCTTGACTAGACACGGTACTTTGGCCAAAAAATTGTTATAACCCTCTCAATAAAAAGATGCAGTCAATGTGGCCAATGTAGATTTTAAAAACAAGTTCTTTATAGATAAATCCAGTGTCAAATGAATCCAGTTCACCAGCTCTTCTCTGCTAAATATTTTGGCTCCTTTAGGTAGAGAAATTGCAGATATTCTTCTGGACAGTCTACAAAAGAGGTATTGGTGGCTTTTCAAGAGCATTTATTAAGGATAAAGCTATTCTGTGTAATGGCTCTGTCCTAGGTTCTCTTTATTTTAAACCTGGAGACTTGTTACTCCTCTCTGGTTGCACAGCATGACGCTGCATGGGGCAGAAGTTGTCTTCAAGTTCCTCAGTACCTGGTAAACCTCGTGTTTAGGCAGATAAAGTCAGTGCTGCTTTCTGGATCCCTGCAGTACACATGTATGAAGGTCAAACTCCACTATCACCCTCTTGTTCTGGATATGCATTGTAAGCTAATTGTCTTCAGATAATATCCAAATTGATACAGATCAGGCATTCCCCCTTCTGCTCCTTAAGAGGATGTGTGTACTACTGAAATAAGTTTGTTAATTCTGTCAGATTTTGAGTTCAGTGCTTGACTATAAAAATCCTTAGTCACATAGATCTCCTCTAAAAGGAACTACTGAAACACTGATAATTTGCACTTCTTACTATAGTTTCTTGAACATGATACGCATTTTCCTGGGTTCTCTGTTTTGTGTGCAAAAATTCCTATTGTAGTACAAGATACATTTCTCAAGCTAGACGCACTGTAAAGTGTAATCATTTTACCGTATATTGAAAGAAATGAGAAAAGCAGTTATTTCTTTAAAACTTTCCTTGTCACTTAACACAGATCCCAGTTTCAAGCCATTTAGGAGATCCATTAAGCCACTGGGTTGCTCCTATGCATGCATTAGTAACAGACTTGATGTAATATGGAACAGGCTTGCTATATCATGGACACATTTATGAAGATTGATAACAGCCAGGGTTCAGTGTTAACTTTTATTGTCAAACAGGCTGCAGGAGAAACTGCCTAGTATTGCTTTTGCTTTGATTTATGAAAAGGTTGCTGCATGAAAAAGACATCACATAAAATAGCTCTGCTGGCAGTAGCATTATAAAATAAGGCTGCAAGTAGACCAAACAATAACTAACTATAATTATGTTCATTATTGTCTCTCTCAGCTCTCTGTACCTTTGGTAGGGTGCTTGCACTCGCTACCACGTTACCTCTCAAGTGGACTCACCTTTCCCACAAAGTGGGATGAGCGTGATAAAATCCTGTCATTTTATATAGGCAGTACCCCCAAAGGAGACGGTTTTTGTTTGTGCCATGAATTGAAAAGAGGTCATTTAAATTTTACCTTCTTGCAGAAGTGATACTAGGAGGAGGAGGAGGAGAAGGAAAGGTCTTCAGGAAAAAATGCTGTTTCTGTTACCATTTCTGTCACTGAGGTATTTTGCCCTAAATTGTTACCGTTCTCCTGTAGGGGTTATTTCAGACTGTGTTATATTTAGACCCCTTAAAAACAAAACCAAAAATCCCAGCATGGTGGCAGAGATCACCAGTTTTCATCTGTAGATGGCAAGAAGAATTATTTTCTTTCTCTTAGCCTAGTACCATCCTTTGTAACGAGATGTGCCGCAGCAGGAGCAAGTTGAATTATTCAGTTAGCAGGAATTAGCAGTAAAACTTTAGTGAGAACCAGCTGAAATCAAGGGGTATGACCTAACTGGAAAAAATTTTAGTGGTTGATCTAAAGTTTGTCAAACTTGAGATACTTGAACTTAAAAGCATTCCACTACCAAACTACCCGAAGACCTTGGCAAAAAAAATAGCAACTTAAAAATCATATGTGATCAGGTTATAAAACACAAGGCATCAGAATGATTTTCTTGGATCAGACTGAAGTTCCGTTAAATAACCCAGTGTCTAATTAATGCTGCCAGCACGCAGCAAATGGGTAAGGAGAGACCTTTGCAAGATCTTTGTGAGTTGGCAATGATGTTTGCCTGCAATACCCTCTACCTTCTGGTGTTAAACTGCTTTCCAGGTACCATCGTGTCTTATAACAGTCTCAGGGAAACATCCACCAGTAGGCAGTGAGAAAACTATGAAGTAAAAAATAATTTTCAAATAATGACAATAATCAAAAAAACTTGAATGTTGTGCTTTACAACTCATCTCTCCAAGTCCAGTTCGTGATTTGTTCATGGTGAGAGGTGCATTTTCCTTACTAGGATGCTAAAAGGGATATTGAGGGCATTATGTTTTAATATATCTATAACACATTGTACAAGTACATTAAAACTAAGATACATTATAGCAAGGTCCAGTACCCACCTATTATCACCATGTTCACAGAGCGATTATTACTCTTTGTGTGTCTTGGCTAACACATTATTGTTGTTGCAGCCCGGCCGATTATATTTTATGAAAAGGGTGGCTTGCTACAGCCCAGTGCAAGACCTGGGGAAGTGCACGTAGCCTTTGTAGCTTATCAGAGTGAATCCAAGCCTTTTTTGTTAAATAACTTCATGCCCAAATGAAAAATTGGCATTTATTCTACTATCTCTTAAGATTGCAACCTTCAGTTCCCTCAAGTAATCACCACCCACGGGAGCAGGGATGCTTGAAGTGTTTAACTGTTGATTGCTTTCTCTGTATGCTACTTCTACTCATAATATCTCTTATTTTTGTGATCAGTAACAGGCTTTGGGGCCTTTTATGGTTGAAGGAAATAGTTAAACATATATTGCTCTAGAGAGTAATATTTGGATAATAATGTGCCACGAGTTAGTGTCTTGTGGTGCTTCGCATTGAGTGCGGTAGTTGACCTTTGCTATAGATGAGAAATGTGTCTCCTTATTAGAACACATTATATAGCACCTATATCAAGGGGAAGCTGTTTTTGTCGTGTAGTAGTGTAAGGTGCTGTGAAGATTTTATTACCGTGATTTTGGGATGATCATGTTACTCATGTGTTTACAAAGCCTGAAGTGTGTTGTATAGCTCTTGGGAAATAAGTGGCAGTAATAAATCTATAACATGGTATGCTGTTGTGTATTTGGTTTATGCTGCTCATTTGGGCTTTTGGTCTTTGTTTAGGTCTCTCTATATTCTTTCTGTGTGTGTGTGCGCTTTACACAGTGATATAACATTACTGTGGAAAATTTAATGTATGGACTGGAATAAAATTAAAATGGATAAAATATCCATTGAAGTGGATAAATATTTTTTTGCCACCTTCATACAGAAGAAGGTTTCAAACTGTTGCAAAATTAATTTTTCCTTTAAAAATGAAAAATATTATATTGTATTTTTACACAGTATGTAATGCTAGTTAATACACCCAAGTAGTCCTGGAACAGCAATGGTTCCAAACCACTGGCATCAGGCACTTCTATGGGAAATGTCAGCCAAAGCATCAATTAAAGTTCCCAAAGACTTAGATCTACCTTCCCATGAGCTCTAGCTAGATCTGAAGACAACGGCGATTCCCTTGCTGCAGCCTAAACCTCCGTAGTGCCAAAAAGCCCCCCAAAAGTCCTAATAGTCAGAATGGCACCACCTGGTGTTGTTTGCTCTGCTGATCTTTGACTTGTCTGCTCATAAACAGCTGAGCGAGTGGAATCTTGCCAGTCTTCATTAAATAATTTTTGGGGCGGAGTAATGAGACAGAGCTCAAGTGATGCCACATGCAAACTCTAAAAATAATTTGTGATCTGAATTTACATTATGAGGCTTGAAATGCAAGCGTTGATATGCTGATCACGTATGCATGAAAGTGGAGGGGTTTGCTCCATTCCGACTGAGCAGCTTTGACTCTTGTGGTGGGGTTGGTTTGGGTTTTGTTCTGTGGAACGGTTGGACGGACTTATGTATGTCCGACATGATCGCTCTTCCTCTCTTACCTCGCCAAAGATAGGAACCGGTTTTGATCAGTGCAAGAACAAGAAGTCCTTTTTATGGTATATATAGCATATAGGTACACTACATGGATACAATACACTCCATGTAGATAAAACTGCTCCCTCCTTCCAGAGTTTCTTCTGAGTAAAGATTGTAGTTACTATGCTATCTTTTCGACACTGTAAAGGCATGCATGCCCCTGGTAGAAGGGTAAAATTTGTATCATTGTCATCCATGTGATTGTTTATTTTAGTATCCTGGTATTCAATAAAAACTGTGCCTAAAAAAAATGTGCATCCTAAATTTGGCTAATTCCAACATGTGGTTCCCTTTGCAGCTGCAAGGACCAGCTGTGTGTAAGGTACATTTGTATAATAATATGTTGGTGTACTTTGTATTTTAAGGGGGGTTTTGTTCTTTTTTTCAGGGAGGGGAATTTTATAAACAAATAGTGGTTTGGGATAATAGAAGTCAATTCATATCAATTTAAATAAAAGTATTCAATCTAATTTTGTCTGTCAGGCAGGATGGGAGTCTTGTTTTCTTTCATTTGACGACTTGCTTGTCAAGCTATTTGGAGTATAAGCAGTCACAGCGGGTCAGATCAGAGGTCCCCCGAGCTTGTTGGGCAGTGGCTAGGAGTGAGTATTTAAGGAACACTGTAAAAATAGGGGAATTACACAGTGATACCATTTTACCTTCAAACAAGTAGTGGATTGGGTCTTTCCTGAGCCAAACATTGTATTTTTGCTTATAATCTCTTGACGGACTTCTCTTATGTTACTGGATAATTATCTTTTGAACCCAAATGTGCTTATGCTAACCCCAGTATCCTCTAGCACCAATTACCAGCTTTTCATTATGTGCTGTTTGGAAAAGGCTTGAATTATTTTTTTGTTGTAGATCTACTGCTAGAAAACCTCACTGGCTGCCTCTCTTTCGTATGCCATTGATAATTTCACAGATCCATCTCATGTTCACTTGCAATTGTCTTTCTCTAGGCTGAAGAGATCTAGTCCTAATGTAATGTCCTAAGAGTCTGAAGACTTACCTTGGCAACTAGTTCATCGATCTAATTAGGATTTACAACTGGGAAATCTTTTCTGATCCTCATCCTGATTTCTTCCTGTTGTAAGTCCCAGCCCAACAAGGGGTTTAAGAATGTGCATAACTTGGCACATGCAAATGCAGAATTACTCACTTCTTGAAGTTCTGCTCGTATTTATGTGCTTTGCCAGATTTGAGATCGTAAATTCTCTCTGTTAATCTTAGAGATGCTCTTTCCTCCCTGTATGCCTATAAAATAACGTGTTGTGCTACAAGGAATGGTTTCCACTTTGCTATGCTAAAAGCTGAACCGGTATCCTACCAACCTACCAGGTGTTTTATCAGGTGGGAAACATTCACTAGGTTAAAAAAAAACCCAAAAAACAAAAAACAAACAGCATCTATAAAGGTTAATAGTACTATCTGCCAGTCTTCATTGTTAAACCAGGTTTTTGTCAACGTACTGAACTTGACTTAGTACTCTCTAGGCATAATTAAACGTCTGTCTTCAAGCAGTGTGCGTGTGTGAATATGCTGGAGTGTATCTTTCCTCCTTTTCTCATCTCTGTCCCTAAATTTCAAAGGTCAGAATGTTTGAAATAGGTTTTTATTTGCTTTTAAGAAGTCTGGTGAGAGATGAAATAAATGAGAGGGGATGACAAACATTTGCCTATGTTTTTGTCAGTGCTGGGATTTTAGGTGAAAGAATCTAAGAATAACATGGGCAGTATTAACACCGGACTTGATCACCAACTAGTAGCACAAAAGATACATACATCAGCAGGTGGAGTAAGTTGCATCTGACTTCTGCATAAGTCACTTATTTAGTATTACTACACACATTTAGCATTCTCAGTTGTAGAGCAGAATCAGCTGAGATTCTCTTCCACCATTTCATCAGATTCGTTAGGCAAATTCTTTCTTTTACACTTTTTAGAAAAGTCACACTATGTAGTCAAGTGTAAATAAAAGCAAGAATCAACTCGGCAGTACTTGATCTTTTGCTGGCAGCACTTCCCACACGGTAATTTTGAGGGCTCTGTGTGGGCACAGTTTGATTATGGACTGCTTCATAACTTCAGTTGTAGATATTCAGAAATCAGATCTGTGGTTTTACTTCCAAATGATTTTTAGAAGAACATAAGCATTTGGTTTGTGCTTTACATGTTTCATAATGCACTTTCAAGTCATCACCTACTTAATGTGCGAAGACAATTTTTAAAACTAATTTAATATAAAGAGTAAATTAATTTAAAACTAAAAATAATGGTGCAGCAGTAAGGACCTTCATTACCATATGCCCTTTTGTCTTTTTTCGCCTGTTATCTGTTTTGCAACTATTTTCTATACTATAAACAAGTCCTGCAAATTCACTCAGCAGAGATGCTGTTGGAAGTGGCTCTTTTTGGATGAAGTAATCTTAGAAAAAGAATAACCCCCTCACCACCACCTTTTTGTGTCGTGATGGAAAATACTACCGTCTTGCTGCTCTTTCTCTCTAGGTCTTCTCAGCTAGGCTTACATTTTGCTCTTGATGACTCTATGCAAAATATCTCAAACATGGCCTTTCTTGTCCATCTGCTCAGCTAAATCCATCACAATTCCGGCTCCCAGTTACTGCAACATTTTTTGTATTATTTTTGCTTGCCCCCTGGCCATGAGAAGTGAAATCTTACCCTGATGATGTCTATTGACAGCAGTGCTGCTGATCATGTCCTACCCCGTGTTCACATCATCTCCTTTCATCCTGCCACTGGCTTCCCCTTCAGTTGGACGCCCAAGTCCAACGTCTTCCAGATGCACAAGTCGCACATCTTCGCTTTTGAAGCCCTATATGTCCCGTTTCTGCTTCCCTGCTATTGCCAATTCCCTATATACTTTCTGAACCACTCACGATGCCACCTTCCATCCCTCACTCATCCAGTTTTCAAACAAGTGTCGTGTTTCTTGGAAGGAATTTCTGCTAGACGTAGACAACGTTAATTGATTAACTTCCCATAAATCCCTCTAAAAATTCCATCAGTTGCTCATAAAACACTTTAAAACAATTAGGCTGTTGGTATACTTAGCGAGCTGCCTATCGCAAGAGTCCAGATTGCCTCAGTTTCCTTTTGTTTCACCATCAAGTTGTTGTTTCTTATCTTTATGTGCATTATAAGCATGTTGAGAAAAGAAACATCCTCCTTTTTTTTTTTTCTTTTTTTTTTTTCTTTGCATGCTACCTAGCCCAGTTGGGGTCTGGTCACAGCGTGGCTCCTCTCCTGCATCAGTAGGAGTAAATAAAACAGGTCAGGACACGTCTCCAGCGCCCTGCTGTGCTGGTCTGTTGGGTCTAATTGGTAGCACATTTGTTTATAGGTTTTGTTTTGGAGCTAAGACTTCCCTGGACAACACGGGGCATGGCTGGGGGGACAGCACGTGCTGGAGACCATCCCTAGTTTGCAGTTTGGATTTGGATGTGCTGAGCTGCTTGTTTGGAGGGGAAGGCAAGATTTTACACTTAAGAGATGCAGGTTGTGCTGTATCGTGGTGCTTGGCCTCGGACCCAGAGGATCATCTCTAGTCTGTTTTATTTAGTAGTACGGAGGTAGCCTTGGATGCCAAGGGTTACACAAATAAAAACAGATACTTTTGATAGGTGTCAGCATTTTAATGAGGAATAAAATTAAGCCCTGGATACTTCTGGCCATCTAATGGCACTATTTTTTGTAATGCGTGCTGGTTTTCTGTTGCTATTTTTTTCCCCATATTTTATGACAATTGCCTGAAGTCCTGATCTGGTGGGATTATGCCAGATACCTGCACAGTTGGAGACTCATCAGCAATTCAGATTCCTTCAGTCAGAATGTCAGTTTTATCACAAAACTTGTAAAGCTTACTGTGGTGATTTCAAATTTCCTCTTTAGTAGACATTTTGTTTGAATGCCACGAAGGGGTTCCTTTCTCGACACCCCCAGGAGTACAGGAAGATATGCTCTTTGAGAGAGGCTAGATGAGTACAAAGTTACCTTCATTAAATTTTCTCTTCATGCTTTAGCATAGAAGATTCCTTTTTAAAACTGTCTCTCATTTTCTTTTGTGTCTTCATCCTATTACCTTTATGAGATCGCGGTGCGTCAGCTTGATGGAAAAGGTGGGTGCGCGTCTCCCTCAGAGGTTTATTCCAGCACATCGAAATACTCTGCTAGCAGGTGAGGTGCTTGAGGAGCAGCTGGGAAAGCGAAAGCAGATCAAGTAATTGTAAACTTAATAAAAACACATCGTTACTAGCGTGCCATGTGGCGCACGGTGCAGATCAGACTGCTGTTCATATTGACTTTTGCGAAGAAAGGCATTTTAGATTTCATGTGTGTTGATTCTGTAAAGCAGTTATTGAGTTGCACTGAATGGAGGTGGAGATCTGTCAGCGTTCCCTGGCAGTCCTGGCTCACTACTACGGTGTGTGGTTTTCCTTCAGTTTAGTTGTGAAATTCCTAAGTGATTAAATAAACAAATAAATAAGATGGTAGGACGCTTTCCCTGCCACATGTCCCAAAATACAGATCTCTCTCACAGGACATGGGATCGTTCAGGGAAAGGACCTCCTGCTCGAAGCAGGGTCAGCTCTGGGACCAGACCAGGTTGCTTTATCCAGTCAGGTGTTTAAAATCTCCACGTTTTCAATACAGATTCCACGTAATTACTGGTTTTGCACTCTTTACCTTTTCCTACAAGCTTTGTCTTCAGTCAAGCCTTATAGACCCTTAAATGCTTCTGTAAAATGACCCATATTGATAGGAACTTTAGAGAAGTTCTCTGTGAGGGACGTAATTCATTTCCCTTTTGAGGAATTTCCTTGCTGTTGGCTGTTTCTGGCCATCCATCTGAGAGTCCTGTCCTCCATCACCACACAAACAGAAATCAATCGCAAACCCTTTGGTGGGGTTACCATAATGCACGATGCATCCTTCTTTCCTGAAGGGGAGATCCTGCAGCATGTGGTTTATGGCCATCTAATGTTAGACAGTAATCTCATTTAGTGTTTTCCCAAAAGTGCAAATGGTGCATTAGGGCAGCGTAACAAGCACAGCAGATCAATTCGGAGACAGTGCTTTCCTTCAACAGATTAATCCAAGAAAATGGACTTTGTTGACTTGAAGGAAGTGGCCCTGTTACTATTGACCTGCATCAGGTCTGCAGTGCCTGGAAGGACAGGCAATGGGCTGAGAGGACATTTTGAAAAATCACCAGTGAAAAAGTCATAGTATGAAAACAAGTAACTGGGGGAGAGGAGACAATGTGTCTTACAGGGCTCTGATACAGTTGGCAATGTAAAGAGTCCATTGAAGCATTCAAATAAGGGATAATACGTGGACTTTGAACGGTCACTACTGGCATGGCTCAGGGAAAAAAGCAATCAGAAAAGCTCCTGGATGTGGGTTAGAGTACCCCTGTTGAAATGGCTGTAAATACATTTACAGAACTTATGTAGCAAGTGTACAGCAGCCCATTTCCTTCACTTTTCACCTTTATATAAGCAGTCACTTTAAAATCACTTGTGAATAAAGGCACAGCTAGGTTTACTGAGTGTATTTTTTGTTAACTCGTGGTCTATTGTATTGGTTTATCAATCCAGACCAGGGTTTCAGGCATTTAAAATGAGCTCTGGTTTAGTTGGACCTAAATCATCGCCGCTGTGAGTCTTAGGTCTACAAAGAGCGTACGTGGTGCTTCCTCTTGTACTCCATCCCAACACAGACCTTGCCATAATCAGTCGGTGTGCAGCAGTTTATGGTCATACATTTTGATGCCTGACACGCTTTTGAAGTGCTTGCTGATATCAGCAGAGGGGGGATTAAGGGAAAATCCTCATCCGTAAGAGTCTACAGAAGTTTGAACTTTCAGATCATAAAGTGTGTAAGCACCTGGGACTGCATTTAAATTCTGTTTTAGGCATTTCACAGATGCATGGTAATGAATGAAAAGAGTAAGAGGGATGTTTTATATAGGTACATACTGTAAAATCAAGGTGACTTAACATTCGGGGTTTTGGTATTACATCTTGAGTGATTGCCAAGAAGTCAATTCCCCTCAGGAACGGCATTGTGCTTTGCGTTTCACTTTCTGACTGTAGTAAAACAGAGATCTGCCTTGGCCAATGAGCAAAATAAGAAGGAACAGAATATTCATCTGCGGATACTGCGGCTGACAAGTCTCAGGTTTTTTACAACCTTATTGAACTAAAAATAACGTGGGCTGGAATGGATGTTAGAGCAGTTGCTGTCAGGCTTTCCTGGTAGGGTGAATGGGAAGATGTGATAAGTATACAGTTCACACACATAAAGCAAATGGTTGTTTTCAAGGCGTATGAACTGTAAATGGTTTTCTAAATTTTCATGTGGTTTTTTCCTACCGTTGAAATATTTTATCTTTGGTGTGAAAGGAGTTTAACTGTGATTTGATGGTTTCTTATGGAAATGAGTACCTTAAAAAATATTTGTAAAGTAAATGTCCAGTTAGCTTAAAATTTCAACGGACATTTCATCTCTGAAACATTTTGCCAACCCTCCTACTTTTGAAATAGTTAAGTATTGTATTCCTATTCTACTTCTGTCACACTGTCAGTGTGGATAACATTTTATAAATTAATGCAAATGCCAAGATTTTTGTCCAAAAGAGTTTGGATTTTACAGGACAGACTAAAGAAGCTTCCCTTCCTTTGGCTTCCGTTGAAGGCAAAAAGTGTATTGCATCAGCCAAAAAGATGGCAAGAGTAATGAATCCATACAGTAAAGAAAATAGAAAAAAATCCTAAATAACTTGCACATCTGGCATCGGGATTAGAATTGAGGTGATGGGAAGGAGGATGCGCCAAAAATAGAGGCTATCATCAGATCAGCAAAAGTAGGTTGTGTAATTTGCTGATGGTAGCAGGGTTTTTATATTCTCGAGGTCAGCCCAATGGGTGATTTCACTTTTATGCAGGAGCAATATTTAATGAGTAGCAAGACTATATAGTCATAGGGCTATACAGCGATGAAGCTTTCCTGTGGTTCTGTGACTGGTTTTCTAATGTAGGTGAGGTCAGCTGTGCTTCGTCATTGCTGGGATCTTCAGTTGAAGATGTGTGCTCACATGAAGTTGGATGTTAAATTTTCTCTGCCAGCTGGAACCTGAGTACTGGATCAGGAGGACACTTGTGGTCCTAATAGCCAAACTTCTGCAGCTCATGTTGATGTTTGCATCTGATGTTACCACTTTATAACCCAACTAGGTCTAGAAACAGCCTTTCTTTATAACTTTAAAATGTTTTCCTTCACTTCTATTATTTAGTTTACTTCTTTAAAAAAAATAATTTAAAAAAAGTTTTGCATCTTTCCTGAAATCTTTTTGAAAAGGAAACCAAAAAGTTCTTTTCTCTTTCCCTAGGCGATATGAGTCTCATCCAATCTGCGCTGATCTGCAGGATAAAATTCTACAGTGTTATCGGCAACATGCTCAGGAGACCCTCAGCTGCTCTGCCCTGGCTAGCCAGTACCTGCGTTGTGTTAATCATGCCAAACAGGTGAGTTAGAAATATTGCTACCAAAATAACAATGGAATGAAGAAGAGAGGAAGATTATCGGATTATCCAATTAGTCCTTCTTACATGCTAAAGCAGTACAGTTCCCAATATGTATGTTCTCACAGGCTCTGTGGAGTCCACTTGCAATTTATTTAAATGCCAGGGTTTCCATCTCTTCCCTTGGGGATCTGTTGTTTAGTGTAGTAGCTGTCACTGTCAGCAGATGTTTCCTGGTATCTGCAGTTTTAGCAGTAAAACAAGGGGATTAAACTACGTGGTACTATTTGTCATAAATATGATAAATGAATGGATGTCTCAAACTAGATTGCTCACCAGTTGGAAGTCTTGATTTCTTTTATGTTAGATACTTGGAGAGTCTAATGCTGCCCTTTACCTGGTCTTGTCCTCCTCTCGTCCAGTTTTCTAGGGTATGGGTTGTTACTGTAGATTAAAACCTTTATGCTTTATTAGTGCAGCATAAGGGAAAATGACAGTAATATGTACAGCTTTCAGTTAGAAGAAGCTAAAATTTCTAAATATTATTCTTTTTCATCAGCTAACGTCTTTCAAATACAGAGATGCATATATTGACCCCAGTTGTGTTCTTAAAGAAGCCAGTTGGAAATGTGTTTGTAGACCACGTATGTAGTATATGTAAAAAGTGCTTAAATAAGTCTGTTGATCTTTATTTTTGCTAAAATCTATGAGTTAGTATTTGAACATGTGAAAACGCATGCTCTAATGTGTTAGCAGAGACCTGACAAGCACGTCTAGTATTTGATAACGATAATTATTTTCACTCAAGTTAATTCTGCCTGTATAGAACAGTAGTATAGAAAAGACTTTGACTGTGATCATTCTCAGTGACCTTTTTGCTGTTACACTGGTGCAGTCCTGCTCTGGTATTACTGAAGATCTTGCTGGAGTTAACACTGCTCATGGTCTAGTGCCGTGTAAGACGTGGTAGGAGGCAATGGTTGCGTGGCAGCTAAAGGTGTTCCTCAACCTTTGTGCGGTGCTGTTATTGTTAATTCTTTATTTATACAGCTAGCGTGCTCTTTTTTGCACAGGCAGACTGGATTGGCAGTGCTGGAAGACAACTGCAGCTAACAGCTGTAGCGTGGCTGTTCTCTGAGCGCTGCAGGGTGAGGACAATTTGGCTGTCCGGGCAGCTCTATGATATTAAACATGATATTAAACTCTATGATATTAAACATTGTCATCAGCAGTGAAAACTTTAAAGAGGACCCATGTGATGAGAAATAAAAGTCAGTGAGATCGCCCTGTCCCTTTCAGAATCACCTCCTTTGATGCCTCCTCTGTCGATATGTCCTCCTGCCCACTTGTTAATGCACCGAGCGCCTGAGCTCCTTCATTTCCTTAAAAACTCTACAGCCGGCCAGATCTCCCTGCTCATGAAATTTTTTTCCTGATGTCCTAGCCTGAGGCTTTCTTTCATAAAGCTACTGACACTTTATTAATTTTGGGAAGATGGTTGAGAAATGCTCAGACACCCGAGCGTGAGAAGTGCAACCAGCTTTGTCCAGGTGCCTTCCTTGGGCTGTGGCTCCAGCTAGGAAATTTTGCTCATCCTCTTCTTTCCTAAGTTGTACAGTTCCCCATGATCTTTTGAACTGGATTTTTTTTTCTTTAAATTGAATTGCAATTTTTTTTCATTAATTCCTATTATAACAAACAATAATTAGTGTCTATAATTATTTTTTCTAAGTTTTCCTTCGGTGTGATTTTTGTGTTCCAAAATCCATGCTGAAGGTACTGGGCCATGAGTGGGTTAGAGACGTTTTAGAAAAAAGGCCAGTGAGTAATACTAGGTTGTGATGTAGTGGACTAGATTTTCACTGTGGCTTGCATCATCCGGAACACTAATTTACTGTTTTTATAATCTTGTATTACTTTTTAAAGTAACTAAAAATTTTAGATAAATTACTTATACATGTTTAAGCTATAACTAAAGTTTGTATCTGATAGGAATTTATTCAGAAGACTATGATGAGGATGAATTAATTCATGTTCAGAAGGTGCAGGAAAAGGAAATTGCATAAATATGAGCATAAAGTTTAAACACCCTTTTAAACACCTTTTTTGTTGAAGATCTTCAACCAAGCCTGTCAAGTAGTTAAAAGTGTTTCCTAAATGTTTCTTATTCCCTTTCACACATGCCTCAAGATGAGAATTCAGAGGTTTCTCTCTTATGATAACAGAGAAAGAGAAGCCTTTTATGATGGAAATACTTGCAAGCAGAAAAAAATTGTTTTTCATGATGAACATCAGTCCTCTATAGC
This sequence comes from Astur gentilis, assembly GCF_929443795.1. Classification (NCBI taxonomy): domain Eukaryota; kingdom Metazoa; phylum Chordata; class Aves; order Accipitriformes; family Accipitridae; genus Astur; species Astur gentilis. The sequence continues at coordinate 3,091,373 of NC_064890.1, forward strand.
TCATCCTCCATGTGTTGCAGCTGTAATTGTAATTATTTTTACTCGCTGATTGCCCAGAAGTCCAGACAACAGTTACTTTGAAATAATTGCTAAATGCCGTTATAAAATACTTCAAAATTACCTACTATGTGTGCTTGGTTGGGAGACAGAATAGTGGGATAAATAGCAGATTCAGAAATGAAAAAGTTAACTGACACTGGCTACAAGAAACAAACAAAGAAGAAAATTTGCTAGAGGGAATAGACCAAGATATTGAAAACCAAATAAGTTAACTAATCCGATTTCCTGGCGGTGAGTCTGGGCACTTGTGCTCAGGCTGAGCACACTCTGTGCTTTTCATAAATTGAATTTATTGACTCCTCTTTCTTTCCTATCTTGCTTATAATTATCTCACCCTCTCTTCTGTATGCTCCTTATTTCTCATCCTGTCTGTAATCTCATGTCTCTATCTGTCCTTTTCTCCCCTTGTTAAAAAAGCCCAGAGAGCTGTTAATTCAGAGGAGTTTGACACACTGTTGTATCTTCACTTTACATCTTTTCCCAAAGTCATGAGAAGCTAGTGAGATAAATTAAACTCTATTATTGATGTTTGCATTTTATTATAATAGTAACGGAGAGAAAAACTTACTTAATGGAGCCATTAAGGGGAAGATACTGGGATTGTCTGTGGGATGTATTTGTGCTCCTGCTGCTGAAGTAACTCCAGCCAGGCCAGTCGCTGCACTAATACGGACCGTCCAGTGGCATTTTAATCACTTATGCTAGTCTGCTGTCCACTGATATGGACAAGGTGGCTGTTAAAATACCCTTTTTTTTCCTTTTTTTTTTTTTTTTTTTTTTTTTTTTTTTCTTTCTCCTGGGCTACAGGGAGTCCTAATTCCTATATGGAAACACAACTAGACTATAGCTTAATGAAGTCTGTGCAAGAGTTTCCTATTAGGCCATTGAATTTCAGAGGGATGCAAGTCTCTGCAGGCAGGTGAGATTTGAAAGTACTTCAAAGAATGATACCAACAGCTGCTGGTGTCTGACAGCCTGGCTACAAAATGTTATCCTTCAGCCTCTTCAGCCTTGTAACCATTATTTTAATTTGTAGGATAGAGTGGTCCTTAATCATGCATCCTAGTCAGAACAAAACCATTATTTTAGCTTCATCCTCCAGTATTTTTACTAGATACCATCTTCCAATCTAATAGAAAAATATGTAAAATTAGTGTAGCTGGAAACACTGAACTGAAATGCAATAAAAAGGCATTGTCTTTTATGGCCAGCATTTAACCCTACCTTGATCGAAGGAAGTTTGTTATGGAAGAGTCAGACCAGGTTCCCTTCACACCTACTTTGGTGTAATGAAAAAAAACCAGAAGAAAAAGATTTAAATACATGAAGTAAATTCATAGGTGATGTTAAATGGCAAGAGTCAGTAAAGAACATTAGAAAAAAAAAAAAAAAACAAACGTAGACAAAACCAAAGCAAGCCGTGGAACACTCCCATTTGTCTGAAGATGAAATTTTGTGGGCAGAAATATGAGTGTGATGAACAAATACCTGTGATTTTTTTCCTTAGGACACTAAATAAAAGTAACACAATTTTTCAGATCTTTTGGGAATTTCCTACGGTAACTTATGCCGTGTTAAATTTACGTAAAGTTAATATTCAGCCCAGCGATGGCTTCGAGCAAGTTTCTGTAATACCACTGCAAAAAGTCTTCCAGGTAAAGTAGCCTTCATCAGTTTTACAGAAATCTCCGTTGGGGATGCTGTCAAACTGAGATTGCAGATTTTGTTAACTAATACAAGTTTCCCTTATTTTTGTCTGTAATAGCACCTAGGGAGCATAAAACCAACTCTTTTTATTTTGTCAGCGTGTACTTCTCTACCACGGATTCTGGAGACAGTGTGCCCTGTCTGGCTGGATACTGCTGCTCAAGTACTTGATTCAGCTGTCTGTGGGTCTCCTGTAAGATTTCAAGGTTTACATTTGGGCTTGCTCCTGACATAAGCCCTAAAAATTATCAAATCCCTTCCTACCATTTCTTACAAGGAGACTCATAATTACTGTCTTCCCCATTTTATGGATTTTTTAGGCAAGAACAATAGATTGCCTTGGTCAACATCATAGTCCTCCAGTGAACGTAGATGGCCTCCAGCATGCTTTTACTGCCTAGCCTGTCAGTGTCCTATTAAATCCCACTTTCTGTTCTCCTTACTGATCGAGACGAGTAGTATCCATACATGTGCTCGTTTCTGCAGACCCTTTATTTCTAGATCATGGCAGTAGGAGGTTCTTAGTAGGGCCCTACATACTGTCCTCGCAAGTCTGCATTTTCATGGTAGAGGCCAGGACCTCTCTGAAGAGTCAAGACCTTGATGGAAGAGCTCTCTGGTGAGGCAGGAGGAATAACTCTTAGACTACTTGACAGATCTATACTTTTAGCTCTTGGTGGCCTGACTGTGCACAGGAGGTGATTAATGAAGCGCAAGGTCAGTGCAACGTGTTCAGACTGTCGAGATTTTGATTATGACTCAGAACACAGGAAGGAGGTAGGTAGGGGAGATACTTAGTGTAGTATGACTTCAGGATATATTTCCTCGAGAATGTAATTGTTGGGAACGGGATTTATCTTATTGTAAGGTCAGACATTTTAATTTCCTTAATAGCCGTAGCACTAGAGCCATGATAGCATTAGGATGGATGAAAAGGAATCATTACTGCAACTCTCCAGGCCTCCAAATGGGTGGCTTGTTGAGTCCTCAAATAGCTTCGTTCTGCTTCTGTGACTTGTCTCTGTGGTGATGTGTATGTTGACAATGTTACTTTTTCTATATTTTTCTTTAAAAAATTGCAAATCCTAGGAAGGACTTGTAGACAAACTTCAGGGAGTCTCTGGAATAACTTTGGGTTACTGAAATAAGTGTTTCTCCCTTTCTCTTTCCCTCCCCCTGACCATTTTCTTAGCAGAGCATGCTTGGGAGAGGAGGATAAAGGCATTGTCCAAATCAAGCACAAGACCATCAACTCTAATTTCAGCAGAAGAGCATTTTTTCCCAAGGATGATATGACAGCCCATTTACAAGAATGATATGACAGCCCATTTACAGGGCAGACCAATAAAGAGAAGAACTGGAAGAGCCATTTCAAGAGCAGCAGCCATCACGGCTCAATCAGTGTGACCATTTGAAAAGCCAAGACCTGTATCTTATTACATCAGAAATCATACATCCGAAGATACTGTTCAGTCGTAGTAAAATCCACTTATTGGTGATTGAAGGAAGGAAAAGAAAAGAACTTTTCACTGACCTTAGAAAGGGGAAATATCCTTCAAATGCTGCTATTTCAGTGTAGAATCTCCTCAAAAACTTCTCACTGTCAAAGGCATGGGTATGTAACACTTGGTGTGCCGGGACGTGGTGGTACTTTCTGAACAAGTCAGCTGCTGCTCCATACTGTCCAGCCTGTGTTGTTGCTCATATTAAGGTTTTACTTACAATGTATAATGACATAAATCGTGCTTTAACTTATTTCACAAATTATGCAACTTAATGAAGTCTCTCTCCAGGCCTTCTGCAGGAATGATGTTGATGATCCAACACTTAAGATGTAACATGGCCTTTGTTTACGTGAAATGGTTCTGTTGTGCTCCTCACTCCTATCAAGTACTGACGAATATGCCTCGCTCTGTACCAACAATAAATATATTTTATGCACAAGATTGATGTTTCAGTCTGTCTCTCTCTCTACTTCTTAGAGGCGGATGGTGTTCCCTCTGCTGTGTCAATCATGTTTTTCCAGCAGATGTTATTGCTGAAGCTTTAAAGCATAGACTTCTATGCATAACCAACCTTGGTTTCGGGAACGGTACTCACATATAACTGTTTTCCATCACCACAACCTAGAAGGATCCCACGTGATAGTGTGCTGTGATTCATGCACCACCAGACTTTCCTTTCTTGGCAAGTGCTTGTGAATGAAAGGGCATGCAGTGCCCAAAACTGCAAAGCATCTTTATACAAGTACCCTGTTTCATTTAATTGTTTTTGTTCAGGTAACGACTGCTGCATTCATCTTACTAAGCAATCTTTGAAAATATTTTTTACCCAGTAGTAATAGTAACAGTGTCAAATGAGCAATGCGTCTAGAGCCTTCTGCTATTTATTTACCTGTTCTGTTTCTCTAATTGGCTACATTTGAACTGCATCCTACTGTACAACTGCGAGTGCACCTGTGGATCTCATTTATATTCAAAATATTCCCAGTGACTCTCCTATTCTAATTATCAAGATGCTTTGTGAGTACTGTTTAATTAAGGATTTTTTTTTTTTTTTAATGCTACAAAAAGAAGCTGGGCTTTTTTACATGCGAAGCAACTGTAGTACCAGTAGGAGAGGAGTATCCTGGAGTTCAGCGTCAGGTGCCAGGTAAGCTGCTTGACAGAAATAATAGGAACATAAGCGACATGTTTACGTGGTGGCTTGCTGTAGTGTTTACAAATCAGCTAACTCACAAATTCTCCTTTCTAAGGTTCTCTTTTGTAACAGAGAGCCAAGAAGTTGGCAGATCCATCCTTGCCAGACTTAGAATTGGCAGCAAAATGCAGCATAGAGGAAAAGCAGACGTTTTTAAGGCCAGATGATTCTGTAAAATCAGGAGAAAGAGCTATGTCGGGAAAGAAGGTCTCTGTTATTGCCAAATGTTTATTGGTTTCCCATCCTGACAGCCTTGAGCAAGGGGAGTCAGTCTTGCTTGCTTTGTTCCAACTGTGTTTCAGGCTTCATTTGAGATGCTGTGTTCTTTAAACATCTTCTGTATCATAAGTAGCAGCATCTCTAGCATGTGTTGCTTGAGCTTGGGGCATGCCGATTGCGGCAAACGGTGCAGACTTTAAAACTGTCCATGTTGTGGGCAACTTTTGCCTTTAAAGTAGAGCAGCAGTTCTGAATATTTCTGGAGTGAGCTTCAGTCTGCCACCTCTTCTGCCGTCGCCACCCCTCCTCCTGCGTACCTGCATCCTAGTCCTTTTCATCAGTCTTTCACTTCTTCCTCCTCCCCGCTTGCTGGTATGGACATCCAGCAGGACGCTGTTCTTTTGAAAACAGAGCTGAGAGGTGATGGTGGACATTTCTGCTCAAGGAAGCAGTAGGTCTGCCTAAAATAGAGATATTGGCCATCTTTTGTTTTGAAACTGGACTAATGATATTTAAAAAAGCAAGGTTCATAGGATCTGAAGAACAAGAAGAAAGAGGAGTGTGTGTCTGCAGCTTACTGTTTATGGTACTGGGGGGAAGGAGAAAAAATGCTGGGTCTAGTCTGTTCTGGACAATGTTCTTCCAGCCAAGGCTTACCTTGTAGCTGCATTTCAAGATTGAAACTCTTTGAAGTTTCTCATTTTTCTCTTTTCTTTTAGAATGGAAAACCTGTGGGGAGGTCTCCCTCCTTCTCAGAAATAACCAGATCTCTCTTAAGATTGCTCACTGCCAAACTGAGAATTTGGACTCAGCTTAATGGATCCTGATCTCGGAAGGGGTGATAGGCGTGATATACTGTAGGGATGATAGATGAAGGCATGACACTCTCTGCCCATGGTAGAGAATAATTTCAGATGTTCTTGTTGGTCATTCACAAGCTCTGATCAGCTGTAACCAGAAGGCAGTTTTACCTAGGGTTTTAAATGGAAAAGCAGCATTGTAACAGCTAAATCAAAGCTTTTCATTGTTCTTTGCTCAGTGTCTGTGGAACAAATCACAAGTCTTTCAATGGTGTCAAAATAATCACTGCTATCCTACTCTCATGTAATTTAGCAGCGTTAGACTCTTTCAAATAATAGACTTCGTTTCCTCAGGAGTCATGTGTGTCTGAGACAGATCACATAACCTTGCAGAGCTGAGGCGGGGCGTTTCACCTGTTAGGATATCCCTGTGTTACAGTTTTAAGCAGATATTTGGGTTTAGCTTTAATGTGGAGATGGCTACGGGTTGGGATAAGTTTTACAGCTCAGATGGCCACTGCTTTGTTCTCTTTTAGATCCTGTGCTCTTTTGGGGAGACTCTAAAGTTTTAGGTGTGCTCTGATGGAGTTACATGTCATCTCTCAAGCTGAAGAAGTGATAGGAGGGGGAGCCTTTCCCTTTTCTATCCTGTTTGGTTTGCTTTCCAAGATAAGAGAAATTCTAGACAATATTCTTCTCTGCAAACTATTGCAAGGTCTTCCCCTCAGCTGCGAATGCTGATCAGGTTTGGGCAAGGCAAACCAATTATTTCTAGTGTTTTCTTTATATGCATCTTTCTACTCTATGAGCACCTAGGGATCCCTAACCAAAACCAGCCGTTCATCGCAGTAGGTACCACTGGGACAGAGCGAGGCGGCCTTGCTTCCCAAATAGCAGGGACAGAGAAAGCAGAGGGGTGCGAAGTCATTTGCCCCGTGTGCCGAATCTCATTTGCAGGACCCAGAAATCATCCCGTGTTTGTCCCATGCCAGTTGAAAACGCATCTCAGCTAACCTGCCCATAGTAAATCCTGTTTGATCAAGAGGTGGGTGTTGGCACTTAAAATCAGATAAGGATTTAGATTTGGGTGTCTTCTCATTTGCAGGCAAACGGCTGCAGAAGAGAACTGGTCAGTTCATAATTTGCAAAGGTTTGTGTTGAGCTGACACTGTTTCCCACGTTGGCTGAAGACACAAGAGACGAGGCTGTGGAAGGAGAGAGCAAGAGAGGGCATGCGCGAGGTGGGCTTCCATCCTGCAGCCATGAGAGTCCTTTCTGTGTTCAGGCTCTAACATCCCTTCGTACAAAATCCTCTGCAGGTCACGATCAGCATTAATGAAACCATTTGTCTTCATGCTTTTAGGAACAATGACTCTTCCTTGAAGAGCTGGGGGCTGTTTTCAGGGCTAAGCACCCAATTACGCTGAAGTTCAGGAGAGCGGTGACTACCAGACCGTGGCTCTTGAGAGCCCAAGGCAAAATTCAAGTAGAGGTCTGGAAAGTGAAAAGGGAGTAAGCTTGGGGAGGTGAGATAAGTTGACAGCGATGTTCACGTTGGGTTTTGCTGGGTGAACACCCTGCTGTTTTCAACTCTGTGTTGGAGAGGAACGTCTGTCATCTCAAGTCACCTTCCTGTTTGCTCTCAGCTGCTCTTCTCATGGGAGGGAGCAGTATTAAATAGGGCCCGGAGGCAAGTACGTCTCTAGTTTGATCATCAGTGTGGTGGTGATCCCACAGCACTGTGCTGAGGATATTCCCACCAGAGAAACCTATGTGCAGCAAAGGTACCGTGCCCTTCCATAGTCTGCCTGGCAGCAAAACGGTCACTGCAACGCAAACTTACGTTCACCAGCCAAGGAACTAGATCTCCCCGAGGAAGAGGGAGACATCCTGAACATGGTGCGAGGAGGGCCGCGGCGTGAAGAGGACCTGGGTCTTCAAGTCATTGCGAAAGAGCCAGGCAGGTTCCCAGAGAGCGTGGGGCACTGAGCCAGGGCTCCTCTGCAAGAATGTCAGCTCCATGTGAACAAAGACACTCGGTAATTAGAGAGGTAATTAGTTTGGTAATTACTAAGGTAATTAGTTTGATTCTCTCTCAAGCCAGTAACTGCTGGGAAGAGAACACTCAGCCATTGCACTGGAGGGAGCACCTTGAATTGCAGTGCTGCAACAACCCCCCCGCCGGGTTAACCCTTCTCCCTCCTGTATGGGAAGCAGCATCTGACATTGCTAATGGGGTGGTTTGGAGGAAAAATAACCCTAAAAGGTCTGCTTGTCAGAGGTCTTGTGCCCAAAAACCTCTGAGCCACCTTCCAATGACATCCAAAAGTGCTTGTGCCGTCGTCAGGGGAGGACCTAGGGCAGCAGATAGTCCAGCGGTGATGTGGTATTTATTACAAAGACTTTACATACCCTTGAGACTGCTGGGGGCACCTTTTGGGTGACCATTTTGAAATGTCCCTGTGGCATTGCTGCTTTTGGGAGATGAGGGTTGTTCCACCGCCCCTTGTATTAGATGCTGGACATCCCTTCACCTGTGGGCTGCCTCGCTGGTTTAATGGAGGCATTTCTACCAGCTTGGGGTGCAAGTCAGCAACCGGAGATGAGTTTTCTTCTGTTCAGCTGTCATATGAAACCATAGTTATTTTCTGACCACCCTACGCAGGAAAACCGTCCCTCCTTCCTTTGCAAGTCCCGCGGGTGGACGGGGGCAGAGCAGCTGTCCCCGTTAGCCCAAAGTGAGGGTTGACTGCACGGATCAAACTGCAAGTGCTCATTTGGGAGGTGGGGATGGAGCCGCAAGAAGCGGATCAAATTCCCAAGTAAACTGCGAGCTAAGCGGGTTCTTCTTGTTCATCTGTTGCTTATATGGAAATAGCAGGGCTGGAAGGGACTTGACAAATGCTGGAGTCCACTATTCCGTAAAACCTGATATCAAGGAATTCTCTTGTTCCTTAAACCAGGTCACCTTCTCCTTGCAAAGTTGTTCGGAGGTTTATTTGATTGTGGTATAGGGGTTTAGTTCTGCGAAGGGTTTAATGGGTGAAGTCCAGCGGAGGCAAGGAGATGAGGTACTGAAGACCCGTTAATGGACAGGAACCATTTTTGCTAGACTGCCCGTGAGAATTTACTGCATCTCTCCCCTGTTTCTTATGTCAGATAGTGAGGATTTTTTTCTCCTCTCAGTTTTAATATTATTAACACTTGGGCTGTTTTGAAAAGGTCAAAGTCAGCTTGAATGTCTTCTAATCTGACTCTTCTTAAAAAGCAAGCAAACAAGAAATCTATATTCCACCGTAGCTGCCTTTAAATAGCAGAGCCTGATGTTTTATAAAAGAGGTATTTGCAGAGGTGAGTGAGGTCTGACTGATAGCAAGCAAGTGCTTATGGGTAGGGAAAGGTCTCATGACCTCTTTGTTTTTTTGCTTAAGGTTCCCACTCCAGGAATCAGGTGAACAAATGAAAATCTCTGCTTTTGCGTGAAAAAAAATCAGCTTCGCAGAGAGAAGTCTGTGAACAGGATCCAGATACAGCTCCAGGAGCACGGAAAAGGCAAAGGAACAGAGCACGTAGGTGCTTGTCGTTTTACACCTTGGAAGCTGATCCTGTTGCTGTTATTAGGAATAACGTGAAGAGCTGGGGAAATGCTGAGCATGGGACATTTGAGCCAAGGCCAGAGCAGATAGATGGTAACGCACCGACTTAGTAGGCAAAATCCTTTCTTTAGCACCAAATAGGAAGGAAATCTCCCAGCTCCTGTTCTTTGGTCCCAATTTGCCATCTCGGAGGAGCAGCGAGGGAGTGCCGCAGCAAACATGTGCCTGTGTTATTTGTTCTTGCAGGTTTGGGGGAAAGCTGCAGAAGAGAGGAGGTGGGCGAGAGGCAGGGTGCCAACAGCAAGAGAATATTAAATAGCCTCCAGTAAAACAAGAGATGGTTGTGAATCCACTTCAGGCTCTCAAGAATGGGTAATGTGCGGCTGCTGCTAATGTTACGGTAAGCGGTGTGCGTTCTGGGATCTGCCTATCGACCCGAGCGCGCTGCCTTTGTGGCACAGAGTCTCGCAAAATCATTCACTCGATGCACCGTGCGTTTTCCTTGAATGGAGAGTGCACCCATTAGGGAGCCTGTAAAAACAGCGTCATTATGAATCACTACCAAGTCTCGCCTTGTTGTTTGCGTTTTTTTTTCTTTAAATGGAAGCTTTTTAATCTGACGTCGTGGCACTTTTGGGGGTTTAGAACGAAGCTGATTGCTGCCGCTGCAGCTTGGTCTGCTGTTACCAAGAAACCAAATAGCATAATAAACCCGTGTGTATCAAACCTTGGTGACTCAGGGTTCCCCGGAGAGGCAGTGCTTTTTGCTGTATCGCACCTCCTGCTACCTGGGGTTAGTCTTTGGGAGCTTGTGGTCTTTCGTGTCTTCTTCCTTATGCCGTCCAGCGAGGTGTGAGGTTCCTACAGGTCCAAGGGAACCCCGTGCACAAGCTGAGATGGTGGGTCTCAGGGCAAGGAATCCAGAAGGTGGCCTCTCTCGCCTTGCTTCCCCAGGAGGCCATGAGGCATCGGGGTATGTCGTTTGTGTTTTGAGTATTTCTGGGTGCATCGTTCAGCTTTTTCATGCCCCTGTTTCCCCAGCCTGGTGGAAAAAACTAGAACTAGGTTAGGCTGGAAAATGCTCTGTAGGCATTGGAGGAGAGAACGTGTGGGCATGCAATTTTTAATCTACCCACCAAGAATGGGCTCTGCGTGTGTGTCTGTGTGTGTGTTACTCTCCTTCTTTTTTTAAGTTTTGATTTGGACAAGCTGAACTAAGGAATTGTGCTTGATCTGTCCGGGAGTCACGAGGTGTGTGGTCACTGTCTCCTCCCTGGGACACCCATGGTTTGTTGGAAAACTGAAGTTAAGCAGCTCAGCAGCTCTGCCTCAGCGCTCAGCAGGTGTGAAACAGCAGCGCCCGAATAACAGGTTTCCCCAGCTTGATTTAAAAATATGAAAATATAAAAATACCTGTTGTCATTGCTGTCCCTGATGCCCTGTGGCATCGTGTGCTACTCACTTTGTTTCCTTGGGTCTCAGCCTGTAATAATGCAAGACTGCAAGGTGCTGAGAGCAGGCAAGGGGTCCCCCAAAGAAACCCCAAAGTTGCTTTTGGGAAGTTCGTGTCCGTCAAGCGGAGCCAGCCTTTTATTAAAAGGAGGGGGGGGGGCTTTTTTTTTTTTTTTTTTTTTTTTTTTTTTTAGGATGATGTACAACGTGGCAACCTTTGATGTCCAACAAGTTAAAAACAAGCAGCAGAAACGTCAAACTGATATTCTGCCCCTGGAGGTATCTTCAGCCCCTCCATGCTCTTCTGAATTTTACCCCTTGACTCTGCCTCTGGTTCTTAAGCAATCCCTTCCCCCAGACAGACGTTACTCAGCACTTGATTTACGGGATTACAGAGACATTCATTTTGCCGAGGTCCATCTCGGCTGTCTCTGGGGAGGCTCGTTTCCTCCTGCTGCAGGAGAGGAGGGGGAAGGAGAAGGCTCTGGACTCCGAGGCAGGCTCTAAGTGGGCTCCTTCATTTTTAAGTCAGGTTTCTGCTCAGAGCTTAATCATTTCAGCTCTGACCCTCCTTAAAAGTGGTGATTAATCCCCTGCACGTATAGTAGGCGCATGTACAAAAAATACCAACGTGGCACTGGGCATTTTTTCCCCCAGTAATGAGAGCTATTCATAACCCAGCATCCTTTAAAGATTCCAGTTACCATGCAGAAGACAGCATTGTTCATAAAAACAATTCAAAGGTGTTTTGTTCCCCAGTTTCTGGTGGGGAGAAGGTCTTCAGAGAAAAGTAATTGTTGGCTTAAAACTTCAGCCTGCATTCAGCAGCAATCCATCACCTCCATGCGTTTTGAAGCTCAGTTTACTCAATATTCAGGCTGGGAATGCTCAGTAGGAAAGAATGGACTAGGGGCAGCATGAAATATTGCCAGTGAAATTCTCTCTAACCTGCTTTTATTTCATGCCCTTCTCTTTGCTGAGGGACTCAGTGGAGGGAAAAGGAGCAAAATTGAAATTCTTTTTTGCATTCCCATCCTAGGAAAAGCAGTAGGAATGTGGTGATGTGGGGACTCGCAGTCCAGCTCCCCGATGCCCCCCTGGGATGCTAAAATGTCCCCCATCTGCAGAGTGTTGGTGATTCTGCAACAAGGACCAAAATGGCCTCAATGTTACCGCAGGAAGCATCAGAGGAGCAGGTTTTGAGGGGAAAGAGTTCTTCGTTCCCAGCCTTCTGGGAAAATAGCGGGTTTGTGCTCTGCCTTTAAGGCCATGGCTAAGGGGCAACTCTGACACACTTGGGAGATCGAGGCTCGTTAGCCACGCACATAATTAGAAGCTCTGCTGATCTCAGCTGCCCTGTCCAAGGGCTCTCCTAGCCCTGTCCCCTGGTTGCCCAGGACCCTTTAGTTTGTACAAAGGTTTCTGATGCTCTTGAAGGCATTTCCAAAAGCTGGGTTTGCCACTGCAGCGAATGTGCTACATGGAACGGTCCCTGTGTGGGAAGAGGGATGTGGGCAGGAGGAGGAGGAGGTCGCATCCTAGAATTTTGTCCCTAAACTTGACTTTTTTTTTTCCCCATAACTTAAAAAAAAACCACTATAAACCATGATTGTTGAGGATTTCTTGGCTGGGCGAGGGCATGTGAGCAATCCAGCCGTTAGGTGGGAACGAAGCATAAGTTTACAAAGTGCTGGAGCAGACAAGGACGCTGTGTCCTTGTATGCTGGGAAAAAGGAAGATAAGAAGAGCCTGACAAGCAACTCCTGGATGCCGGAGAATGAGATAAGTAACTGCTGGACACCTCGTGAAGAAGCTTACACAGCCAATAGAGGATAAGATAGTGTCGCGTGAACCGGGGTATTGGACCAATTGGAGTATTGCATAAGGCGCATGCACAAGCACATAAGGTATATAACTGTGCTAAAAGTTGTAGTAAATGGACTTCACTTGATCACATTGGTCTGTGCGTGATTTCCCCTGTGGTTCCTCCGCAACACACGATGTTTTCCCACCTCACAGCTCGCCATGCTTTTGCTGCATGAAAAAATGAGTGTGCAGGAGCAGGGACGAGGGCTCTGCAGCACCTTGCAGGTGGGAGCTGGCACTAGTGCAGGCAGCCCCTGTGTCTCTCCGTTCACTGAAGGCAAGGGGAGGTAGTTCTACCCACAGAACCTTTCCCTTTGTTTCTCTGCTGGTCAGACTGGAGGAGACCTGCAATCCTTCTGGTCTGATCCCTTATCCAAAACGGGGGCTCATCTTGGCAATGTTTGGTATCTAAAAGTTCCGTATCTGAGCTTCTTTCTAGTCCAGGGGAGTTCATCTCTCGCTTTCTCTTGATGAAAGAGGGTGTTTTATCCTAAGGGTACTTCAGCCCACCTCTTAGATTTATATGAACTACTTCTGAATGGGGTCCCCTTCCCATTGATCTTGGAGGGAGCCTGGATGTTCTTCTCTCACGCAGGGAGCTGAAGTTAAGTGAATCCCACCCAATCCCCACCAGTGACAAAAGCTATTTCAGGAGAAGCAGTAACACAGCCCTAGGAGGGCCAGAAGGCATGTCAGCAGTCTTCAAAGTAAGTTGTCCTGTGCTGAACTATTCCTGAAAGAATGGGGTCATCGTCCTGTTCGCAGATGGTGGAGGTTGAGCAGTAGACCCACTCTCAGTACAGTACTCTCTGTCCCAGAGGGTAATTTTATAACTTTTTCTTTTTTGTATAACTTTGGTGGTGGTGGTTTTTTTAACCATTCCTGATCAACTCTTGGCTGTTCCTGCTGCATGTTATCAAAGTGCAGATCATTTTCCACCCTGGAACTAAGCGTCCCAGACCCTGAAGCCCGCAGGTAGCACCGTCATCCCCTTCTTACAGGAGCAGAGATTCTGACACAGCCAGGCCCAGATCCTCAGAAATGCTTTGGGTACCTCTGTGCCACTGAAATCAATGGGTATTTGATGCCTCATTACCTTTGTGGATGGGGATCAGACCAACTCCCGATGCAATTAATGGGCATCTTGCTATTTGTGCTTCCACAGCAGCAGCACAAGAAGGAAGAGCACAAGCCAGGCATCCCAATCTATAGCCCTCTGCATGGACAGCATGATGCTCTTCCTCCTGGTAATGAAATTAAAACAAAGCTCTTTATTGTTCTGACGTAAAGTATGCATTTGGTAACGGTCGGCCGCTCTTGCATTACTCAGTAGGGCTGGTCTTTGTCCTTGTGCATGTTTGAGTTTTGCTATAATAGACGGGGCAGAGCCAGGTGGTGGAGGAGAAGAGGTTTGGCAAAGGGCAAAGACTTTGCAGATAGTGTTTTGCTGCTGGAAAACTTCATCGGGGTTTGGCGCACAGCTGGTGGCCGTAGGCTGGAAAATAAAAATACAGTGGAGTGCTGCCTGTGCTCCCTGTACCAAGTCAGGGGTTACCCCCATGACCGCGACCATGTGCGTCTCGGTCCGGGGGCAGTTAAAGTCTGGATATGATGTCTGGCTAATCCTGTACTGTGTTTAGACCTGTTCCAAATCTCTCTTTCATTTGGTGGCTGTCTTCAGCGGTTTTCTCCACCTGACTTTTGCAGGGAGCTGCTGGAGGTGTGAGGAGGGGAGGGTCGTCACAGGATTTATAGCAAGATGGAGCAAGGCTGGGAAACTGGGGCTGGAGTTCGTGTGCTTTCTCTGTCCCCGTGCCGTCTTTCTGATGGGTGTGTTGTTTTATCAAGGCCATACAAAATGGTTGTTTAGGAACCAAAAGCCCATCAGACCCCATCTGGGTTGTGCCACGCACTCCCAACAGGGACCATGGTCCCCAGCCTAGGGAGCTGGAGCAGAGAGATTTCCACCCAAACCCTGAGCACGCTCGTTAAACAGATCTAGCCTGTGGTTTCAGGTGACCACCAGCATCCTCGGCAAGCGTAAATAGAAACGTGACTGACAGCAGCCTTGTCCCCACATCTAGGAAGTCTCCCGTTAAAATAGACTCGGAAAGAAGCCAACTGAAAGTAAAATGCTAAAGAAGGAAACACAAAAGATTGCTGGTACTTAATATAAATTTACGTCATAAAGGCCATTTCAGGCTCCAGCATCTCAGAGATGTGCCTTCATTCGGGACCGACTTCAGTTTCATGTTCATTTGCTGTAGTTACAGCTACCTAAGTGGCTGTGCAATGGCAAGCCTTTCATTTCTTGATGATAATTTTTAAAAGCTGTTATTGATCCATTTGGTTTGAAAGCTTGCTGCAGCTTGAGGAAGCTGGGGAGATGTCTGCTGTGCGGCACAGACGTGATATAAGTGGTTTTTAAAACAATTCTGACCTTTCCTAGCCATGGGAAGTGTGAGGATAACACGGGCAAATCTCATGCCATTTTGGGTCTGAAGCTTCACGTTACCCGAAAGATGAGGATGGCTGGTTTGTTCCTGGAGTTACGGCTGCTGTTCAGCAAGGGAACGCACAGGCACACACGTGTACCCATCTCTCCTTAAACGCTACCTCTTTCTTCTTTGCCGTTTTCCATCCCATGGGGGAAAAACAAACCAGATCCTCATTAGGGGAAAAGGCATATTTCTTTCTTTTTATGCAGAGAAAGTCTGAAATCTGTTTCTGTGCATCCTTACCTGTTTTTTTCTGAGCTCGAGGTCTGGAGAGACACAGAGATAAATGACTCGCTGGCTGGAAGAGGAGTATTCAAGCTCCTTCAAAGTGTGTGTTTGATGGGATGGAGGGGGAATTGGAGGAAGAAGCAACGTTGACTCAAGGGCTCACAGCTATAGGTGATAAGAGGGGGTGGTACAACCATAAAATAAAGTTATCCTGATGTTTTCTTTTCCTGGATTTGTTTCTGTGTCTCCGCCATCTCTCAGTAGCCTGCTGTGACCACGGTAGTGACGGATGACGGCACCTTGGGGTTACTGAGCAACCTTCCCTCAAAACAAACAGGTTTATAATAACCATTGCAAGGAGAAACACCAAATAAGAGGCTTTCTCCTGGATAAACTCAGTCCTCTGCCACATGTAAGCAGCTGCACAAGGGCCGGGTTCAACGGGTCTCGAAGCAGGAAAGTTTCTGACTGCGGGGCGAGGAGTGGGAATGGTCAGTGGCTGCACAGCGGTGTCTCATATCTTCGCCTCACATTTTTTGTCAGAAAAAGTGGAGGAAAGGGAGAGTTTGGCGGGCTGGCGTGTATTTTGCAGTTGCAGCCTTGTATTGCCATCTCCAAAGAAGCTCCTCTCACCACGGCCCGGGAGGGATTGGTGAGGACTCTAACCAGCTCCCTACCTCCGTCAGTGCCTGTCAAGGTGAACGGACCCTCTGCGGCTGATGGATTGAAATGCAGATGGAGTCACCTCCTTGCTCTGCTTTGCCTCTTCCTCTCCAGGCAGCTGAGGCACCTCGCTCTCCTCTCTGCTGGTAGATGTTGGCAGCGATGGGATCCCATCACGGCAGCACTTGGGAGTTGCATACACCCGTGTGTGGCTCCGCGTATGTCCGTGCTGTCCTGGAGGAGGGTGCCGGCTCCTCTTTTCTTGCTGGCCAAGCAGGGATTGGCATCACAGGCGTCTGCAACCCGAGCCAGATAATGGATCAATAATCTGTGGCATAAAGCTGGCCTGTAAAGCTGAGTTATAGGGTGGATCACAGCGCAGAGTGATTGAACATGCTGTCACTTGGGGCATTCTAATGGTTTATGTCTGGTAATATCTTGTCGAATAAAAATAAAATCTGACATAACATCCTGAATTATCATCTGATAGAGAACAGGATTCTTGGCTGGATGCAGTCTGGTATGCAGTGATGTCCACGTTGTTACCATTGGCCATAATTAGCTCCCTTGTTGGCAGTCTCAGAAAAGAGGCTGAGCATTGAATTTGCTTTTGGATACTCACTACTCCTTTGTCTTAAGCAACAGGATCCGGACATGCAGGCGAGGATGTTTCCAGTGCAGGCAGAGACTTACCTTTTGGTGCTGTTAATTCAAAACCTCTCCCCAGGATTAAATAGCAACAACAAAAGTTTTGCTCAGCTCTTTGTAATGGAAAGGAAGGAACAAAGCAGCATTTCTTACGCCCCCACCAATTGTTTATTGGATTAGATTGATGCGTCTGGGAACAACCTGTTTGCATATGAGCTAAACTCTAGTCTTGCTAAACATCTTCATTAATTAACTCCATCTGTTTTGCCTGCTTTTAGATATAAAAGATATATTGCTTTGATCATTTGGTTTTTACATATTTCTTGCAGTTTGCTAAAACACAGCAGCAAACACACAATAAATACTGTGCAGAACAAAACAAACAAAAAAACTGAAACGTGTTAAAAAGACTGCCTAACACCTACAAAATGTGAATCCCAATCAAGTGTGAGCTCAGTTTCCCTTGAGGACTACTCAGTATCAATCTAAAACCATGTGCATGGTTTAAGGTGGGTTGTACCACCTCCAAGCATTTCTCCAGCACCTCCAAGAGACAGTGGTGTTGCCTCAAGACTCCTTTCCCTGCAGACCCAGTCTTGAAAAACTTCTATCAGCTGGTTGAGGTGGTGGAGGAGAGGGAGACTCTGAACATGGGATCTGGAGGCCAGGTCCATCCTTCCTTCACCACCTTCCTGGGCGACAGAAGAAGGGGATTTGTACTGCTCCCTCTGAACAGCCTTTGGGTTTGGGGTTTTTTTCGTGCCCGGGCCAATGTCGAGTCAAGCAAGCGGTGGGCAGAGGAGACCAGCTGTCCTCAGAAGGGCACCACGATAGGCAGATGCATGAAGCCAGCTGATACAGATGTGCATGATGAAATGCTAAGTGGGATATTTTGTCCGGATATTTTAACTGTACTGCTCACCTTGCCTTCACCCCTGCTCTGGCTGACCTGAGCCAGCAGGTCTCCTCGTCGTGTGTCTCCAGGAGCAGATATCCCATGATGGGTAACTCCAGAGTAAATGACAAAAGGGAATTTTCTTCTGACCTTTTATCAGCTGGCAGCATCCCCGGCTGACAGCCTTCCACCTCCTGCCTCCCAGGATACCCTTGCAGGCTCTCCAGGGGCTGCCCAGCCTTCCTGCTTAGTGCCAGGGCTAACGCAGGGATCAGCTTGTAATTCCCCACGGCTGAGGTGCGCAGAGCCTGATCCTGTCCTGCTGGCAGAGCTCTGAGGACCAGGGCCACCCTTTCCCTGCCGCTCCTGGCCCAGGCCCTTCCCAGGAGCTGGTGGTCTCCTGGGGCTCCGTGGTCACCCCATTAACGTGAGCATCCCCGGCCAGCTGGGATGCAGGGGAAAGGGTTTCCAAGGCAACAGGCAGCGTATTGAAAAATCTCTCAGCACGCTTTTTTCCCCAGTCTGGCCGGCTTGGATGGCAGGAGGAGATACGAGAGCCATGAAATCTCCTCCAGCCTCCCCCCACACGTGCCCCGTCATCACATCTGCCCCCTCCAGCCCGCTGCGTGGGCTGCCAGACAGCTCTCCTCCCCGGAGATGTCCCGCGGTCCCATGTCACCCTGCTTCCCAGCAAAGCATTGCGCCAAAATCCCCTGCCTGCCTGCTCGCTGCTTTGCTTTCCAAGTGCCAACTTGCTCCCCTGGGGCCCCTCTCACGCCTGTTTATGGACACAACCTTCTTGGTTCATGGTCTCCTCCACCCCGCAGCCGTGGGACCTCTTGCTTTCTCTCCATTCCTTCTCTCACCATTTCTCCTTCTCCATGCCTTTGTGTGTTGGGTATGTCCTGCAGGCAAACACAGCTCGCAGGGGCTTTCTGAGTCCAGCAGTTGACAAAAATGCAACGAGGTGACCGTCGGAGGGAGGAACGAGGCTGCACGTCGTATCACTCGGTCCCTTCGGTCCAGCAGGATGTTTGGTGACATGGAAGATGGTGTCCAACCACAGACATGGTATCACACTGAGCTCTTCCCACTGCACTTTTCCCTTTCTCCAGCCCCTGTGTGTCCACATCCCACGCGAGCCGTCACAGCAGCGGTGCCCTCTGCTACTCCAGTCCACGAAGGGACCTCCTCCTTCTTCCCAACGCCGCAAAGAGCCTGTAAACGGTATGTAAAAACACACCAGGCGCTGACGTTTGGTGTGCAGGGGGACAGGTGAGGGGGATTTGTTACGGCTTTTCCAAAACTGTCCTGAGGGTGAGCAAGGCTTTGCCCTCAGCCAGGAGCTGTGCGGCCACCAGCTGACCTCTGGTCAGAGCAGTAGGATGGCAGACATGGGGCCATGCTCTCGCCAGCTGCTCGAGCTCATGGTGTGCAGCCTGGGCGTCTGTTTTCCATACAGAAAGCAGCGTTCCTCCTTCAACCCTCTCTTCCCCCTTCTCTGTTTGTTATAAACGCGGTTGGATGACTTCCACCCTTGGTGATGCCCTGGCGTGAGGCTAATTCTACAGTGAGATGGCGTTTCCAAAGGAGAGGTTGCAGAAGAGCCCGGGGCTGTTTGGCTGTGTCATTGTCATAAGTAACACGGGACAGAGGTTATTCACCGCCCCCAAGACACAGCACGGCGTAGTTGTGTTCCCATGCTTAAATTTTCTTGTTCTCCAAAACAGGGTGACCAAACCTAGCCTATGTTCTGGGAAGGGTCTTTTGGCCTATGTAGACCTCCAAGGTCTGGCCAGTGTCTGGGAGGCTGCTTATCGTGGTCCGACTGTGACAGATAGCCCGCCAGTAGCTTAAAAGTATGCGTAATTGTGTGCTGGAGTTTGATCCTCTGCCCTGACCTTGTCTCGTTTGCTATAATAGATGTAGCTTTGTATGTCTGCTCCTGTCAGGGCGGCCGTGGGTTGCAGTGGTGAATGACAATAGGGTTTGGATTGACCTAAGGACACATCTGTTCACAGCCGCTGGGCTCTCCCCAGCGGTGAATCCCCGTGTGTGCTCTTATTAAAAAGGCAAACATTTATTGTAGTCATTTCCTAAGTATTCTGGAGGGGTGAAAAGGATTTAAGACTTAAAGAGAGAGATATATATGTATATAAAAATGTGATATTGGGGTCTCCTATAATGAAGGTGTGGAGCAAGGGAAGTCTGGAGTTATAGTGATCAGGGGATCAGGACTCAGATTTTGGGGTGGGGTGGGCAGCACGGGGTGCTCAGGGACAGTTTTGAGGTAGCACAACTTGGTAGCTGGTGTGCATTCGTTTTCATCTCTTCCTTAATTGGCTCCATGCTGGTGGAAGGGGAATATCAGCAGATGAGCCTAGGCGTGTGGGCTGGTTTGGGCTGGGATAGAGTTAATTTTATTCCCAGTAGCTGGTATGGGGCTCCGTTGTGGATTTGTGCTGGAAACAGTGTTGATAACCCAGGGATGTTTTCGTTACTGCTGAGCAGTGCTTACCCAGAGCCAAGGGCTGTTCTGCTCCTCACCCCAACCGACCCAAGGGATATTCCAGACCATGGGACGTCAGGCTCAGCATATAAAGCTGGGGGAAGAAGAAGGAAGGGGGGACGTTGGGAGTGATGGCATTTGTCTTCCCAAGTCCCCGTCAGGCGTGCTGGAGCCCTGCTGTCCTGGAGATGGCTGAACACCTGCCTGCCCATGGGGAGTGGGGAGTGGATTCCTCGCTTTGCTTTGCTTGTGCGTGTGGCTTTTGTTTTTCCTATTAAACCATCTTTATCTCAACCCACAAGTTTTCTCACTTTTCCGATTCCTTCCCCATCTCGACATGGGGGGAGTGAGCGAGCGGCTGTGTGGGGCTGAGCTGCCGGCTGGGGTTAAACCACGACAGCATGGTGGGGAGAGATGCTGCTTTGGGTGCGTGTTTGATGAAAACAAACAGGTGACAGATGTTTGGCCACTGCATAAACTCTGATTTTGCCGATTGAAGGGAAATTATCTGTGATGATTGAAGCATCTCTGGTCACACCTTTGTGGTTAGCCCCACGTGGACTGTCACAAAACGTGCTCCCCGTGTCCAAGAGTTTACAGTCCTACCAGTGTCCTTCATCAGTCCATCTTCCAAACCTTCTGTTTTCACATCAGCATTAGTTAAAAAATCCTGCACTAACCTCCCCGGGTCTTGCCATGAATCGGACATAAAGGGGAATTGCTTGAATTGGTCTCAGCACAGATAGGTGGCCTCCCGTCAGGACATGGGTCTCTGTGGCCATGGAGAAGAAGTCCAGAAGAAGAGCTGCAGCCCCTGATGGAGACTCTGTTTCTGTCCTTGACCCTTTTTAGGAAAAAGGCACAATTTATCCCTTCTGTTTGCAGGGGAAAGAAAATTAATGCAACTGCTCTGTGGTCACAAACAGGGGTCATCAGGAAGAGACTCACAGCTTGTTGCCTTGACCCCAAACCAGCTTGCCCCAGTGCCCTGAACATCCGCAGCCTCCGTTACCAACCTGCACCGTGGAGATGACAACTCTCCCCTTCCTCACAGCCTGGCAAGAATGTTAGTTAGTTAATGTTTGCACAGCACTTTGAACCTGTACCCTGTTGTAGAAGTGCTAAGTATTGATCGATGGGTCTTGGAGCACCTTACATGGATAAATAGATAAATAGATGAGAGAGTGACAGCCCATCCTCCTATTTCTATTTGCAGATGCTCTCCCCGACCCCTGCCATCCTGCTAAAAGGGACGACCGATACTGTCTTTGATGTCACTTGATTGCTACTGGTCCAGGACCTTGCAGTCACTTGGAGTTGAAGGTGAATCAGTGGTGGGTTCCCCACCCAGCAGCAGAGAAGAAGGAGGGGGAAGGCTTGAAATAACCCAGTCCTGGCTGCAATACCTGTTGTCCACTGCAAACAGAGTGAAGCCTTCAAATTGCTCTGGCGTGTACAAGCTGCAGTCGGTGGCAGCAGGGAGCTGCTGCTCCCCATAATGTGTCTCCCGGTCCTTGTAGGGAACACGGGAGTGCCCATGGGGCTAAATTCAAGGTTTTTTCCTATTGCTGATTCTCACAGGCTCCCCATGAGCTTGGGGAGTGACCTGAAAGTGCTGCAGGATTAGAAGTAAGATTGTGGTTTTAAATCTGAGTTTAACTCTGAGCTCCTCCTGGTCTCCTTGTGTGACCCTGGTGAGCCTCGGGGATGCCTGGGAGCCTGTTTCTTACCAATTTCAGCGGATCTCTGCTTTACAGTTTCTGGCCAAGATGCAGAGCAGCTAAACTGGGAGCTGGAGTCTGGCCCAGGTGCCTTTCTCTCCAGGATCACCCAAATCCAAATGTGCGTGTCTGCATTATTCTGGGCAAAACTAGGTTGAAACCATGATGAAGTATGAGCAATTTAAAAGTACCCACCTGGGTCTGCAGACAGCCTGAAACAAGTGCTCTTCGAGAGGTCAAATGCCTTCTGCGAGGTGGGAAAGGACTCACACATCAGTGCACAGGGAGATGTTTTGCAGCGTTAAGTACCTCGTCCTTAAATCTAGTTTTTATAAATTTATTCCTTGTACTTAGGCCCTTTGAAATGTTTATTACTCTCTGACAGCCATGTTCCTAATAAGCTTAATAAACTGGTGCAAGAGCTGTTTCTTAGGATGGATTATTTGTGAATACGCAGTAAGAAGAGGATGGCTAAGCCTGGATGAACTAACAGGGTATAAAACACCCTTGTGTTTCAGACAGCTAGGCTGGGTAGAAGACAACCACCTCCCTCTGTACTGAAGAAGTGCCCAGTATCAGGTAAAACGGAACAACCAACACTCTGTCGAATCCAGCTACTGCTTAATTTGTATGCTCAAAAAAAACCCCAAATGATGCTAATCACTGAACTGAATGGCTCAAAAAAGAATCGATGTTAAGCAGAGCTTAATAAACCTAAGACTGTCACCTTAATAGTCACAGATGCACTTCAGTGGTGTTCACCTCCTTAATAAAGCAGTGACATGGA
Source organism: Astur gentilis (assembly GCF_929443795.1). Taxonomy (NCBI): domain Eukaryota; kingdom Metazoa; phylum Chordata; class Aves; order Accipitriformes; family Accipitridae; genus Astur; species Astur gentilis. Next base: position 3,113,722 of record NC_064890.1, read on the forward strand.
GAGATGGACAGAAGGTCCCTGAGAGTCTCTTCTGTAGCCCATCAGAGCTGGAAAGAAAGTGAAGATATGGCGTTACGTGTGGGCAGGCTTGTTACCTGCTCTCCATCCCCATCTAAAAGGGAATATTTGGAGGCTGGGGGTGTCTGACTGATCATGGCCCCAGAAATGCCCCATTTCCTTCTCCAGTGTGACCAGCTTTGCCAGAACTGGATCCCAGGGAAGATGCTGGGATGAGACCCCAGCTGTGAGCAGAGCTCATGTCAGGCAGATTTTGGTGTAAACTTTTGCTGTTTTATCTTTTTTGCAGCGTTGTTTCCATTTTTTTTCTTCCATCAAATGCTCAACTGCTTGCTTCAATAGTCTAACCCCAACTTAGTCTTCCTCCTCAAAGCTCAGCCGTGAGGTAATACTTATTCCCTCAGTGTTCCTTCCTTACAGCGGGGCTAAATCCTTTCTTTTAAGATGCATTGGGAGAATTTGTGTGTCCCGGTGACGATGCTGAAGGCGACTGGGAATTATTTGCCTCTCAGATGGAGGGAGAGTGATCTCGTGTCCCGTTACACGTACATCCCAGTTTGTGTTAATCCAGCTGCTGCCATTGATAAAAAGCGCTGCCAGTATTTGGATTCGAATGGACATGTGTCTGAGTGTGATAGATGTGTTGATTTTTTCTTTCTTTCTGGAGTTCAAACACTTTGCATTGATTTGTGTCTTCGTTTGTATATTGTATGAGCGGCTCAGACCGAAGGCAGCTCTGCCTGTCGTCCATCAAAACCCCCAAGTGTTTTGTCTTCATTTCGACTTGGCTGCTCCTTCGCGGGCTTGTGGCCGGGCTTCTGCCAGACGGTGGTGGGTCTAAATCTGGTGCTGGGAGCACTGCACCGCGGGCTCACAAAATAGGGACAAAACCATGACATTAAAACAAACCCTCTGCTCACCGTGCTGACTGCTGAGCACACAGCTCCTTGTCTGGGGGTCCAGGAGTGCTCGTCTCCCATGGAGGGTGGTGGGTGATCTTCCTTGGGTCTGTGGATGGTGCCATGCATCTGTGTTTGGATGAGTCCTTTGCATCCTGAACATGAAGAGATTTCTCTCTTCCCTCTTAAGAGCTCCACGTTGCTGCAGCTTGTGATCCCTCTTTGTCCCCATCTCCATTAAACGTGGAACAAAAGCAAGGCGAGCATTGGTGTTTGTGCTAAAGGTACCTCTAATAACGTCCTGGAAATACCAGCTACTGGGGTGGGAACTTGCTTGGGCAAACAAGCCCATCCTCAGCTTCCTTGCTGATACCTGCTCTTTGATGAATACAGCAGTTTTCTTCCATGAGGCCGGTTTGGGGTTTTTTCTCTCTTCACAAGGAAGCTGGTCAGGGAGAACCTGGAGCACTTGGTGCTCTTTGGATGCTGGGTTTTCTTCTGTCCCAGCAACTTTCTGGGTTAGGGGGGTATTTCGACCTAACAAAAAATACCTTGTTGCTCTAGAAACTGAAGCTGTTGTCGATTCTCCCTTCTATGATAGAAGCTGGACGGTGTCCATCATGTGTCCTACAACTTCTTCAACACCTTGTGCCCACCTTAGGATGTCCATATCCAGTGCTGTCCTTAAGTGTTGCCTTCTGCATCTGTTGCACATAAAACCGACTTCGTATTCAGCCCTGACGCATTTCTTCACAGCCCCCAGCAGTTGCTGTAGCAGTAATGTGAGAAGAGGTGCCCAGTGCAAGAATGCCATAGGACAAGGACTCCTCGGTAAGTCCTGGTGGCATCCGTGACTGCTCCCAGCGCAGTCTGGCAGAGGCAGGAGACTTGACCCCACCGCAGGCCATCAATGCCATTTAAAAAATTGTATTTAGAAGGAAAGCTCCCTGCAGCCACACCGGAGCGTGTGCGTGGGCATCTGTCCACCGCACAGCACCAGTCCTCGTCAAACACAGTAAGTGCTATTTAAATACCATCACTCATCTGCGTACCAAAGCCTGCAGACCTCTTGCTGGTGCTGATCACTCTGGATCCAGCTGGGAGCGGTTTGTACAGAGGCACTACTTGCTCCCAGTGTTGGTGGCCATGGCAGAAGAGCCAGGAGCCCAGTTAGCCAGAGAAGCTGGTTCTCCTTCCCCCCGCAGAGATGCACCGAGGCTCTGTGTGATCTGTGCTAATGTAACAGGGTTGCTCTGGAGACGGAAAACACTTGCTGTAAAACCGTGTAACATGAAAACGATCTCCAGTGAGAAATACCCCAGAATTCCCCTGTTTGGAGGCACTAAGATAAACCTTCCCCAGTCAGGCTAATATGACATCTCTTCCGTCGTCACAAGCCAGTCCAAGCCCTGGTCTTTAAATCACCTACCAGGAGATGGTGTGGCTTTTTGTAACGTTAACACCACCAATTTCCAGGAAAAAACAAATTACAAGGGGCACTGGGGTGATGGAGGACCTTCTCAGGCTGCAGCTGGCAACATCTTGGGCTGTCTGCCTTGGTTCATGCTGTGCTAATCCTTACGAGGTGTCTGCGTGATGGGTGATGTGAGCTGGGGGGACACGCGTTTCCACGCTGGCAAGACCATAACCAACCCAAGCTAAACAAAAGGTCACATTTGTGAGCTGAAGTCCGAGGCTCTCAGAGCTGAGTTACCGGAGGGAGAATCAATCCTCCCATTATAATGATAATTTTGAGCTGTCTTTTCCTCCTACCGCCTAGGAAGCTGTATTGTGAATATTGATTAGGCTTTATTCATTAAGTAGCAGTGGTGGCAAAAGAAAAAGTCAGGAAAAAGTCCCTACTGCAAGAAACTTGCAGGCGAAGCACCCAGGGGTCTGCCCCCATGTCGGTGGGCTCTGAGCCACCACCCTTGGGGGGCCACTGGTGAGGGTGGGAGGTGAAGGGCCCCAGTTTGGCTGTATTGCACATTGCCTCTGTTCAGGGTGTGGTTTTTATTTGCTTTGCTTGAAATTTGGTTTGTTGGGTTTTGTCGGTTTTGGTTTGGGGTTTTTTGGTTTGGTTTTTTTTGTTGTTTTTTTTTTTTTTTTTTCCTTTGTGTTAAGGTGAAATACTTTGATGGTTGAGGGGTTTTCCAGATTAAAATCTTTCCTTTTTTTTTTTTTTTTAATTTCAAGGGATGTGTCTGAAGCTTTAGAGGGGTTGGGACTTACATAACAGCATTTGATTTTGTTTTTACAACAACGGGCTAAGCTCTTTAAAGCCCTCATCGTCTTAAAAGGCACATCTTCAAGCATCCTTGCCTGCTTTCTCAATGCCGCCCATCCCCAGGGTAACACTGGCATTCGAGCCCCAGCAGCATGATGCAGCAGCCGGCATTTGCAACCTTGACCGTGCTGCGAGCAGCGTGTCCCGGGGCTCGCCGACAACCCTCTTTCCTCACCCCACGGGTTTGGGACCCGAGCTTGCACAGCCCTGCATTCGCTGTTGCACCGATCAGCCCCGTGTAGCTTAGCAACAGTCAAATCCTTTTTTGCCAACTTTTACGCTCCATCGAGGAGATGGAGCTGGCTCAGCATCCCACTGACCCCAGTGAAGCTCCCGCGAGTGCCTGGGTGGCTGAGCTGTCCTGGCCATGGAAGGTCCCCTGGAAATTTGGGGGGGTTGCTGGATGGATTGCAGCCAGCAGAGCAAATTCCAGCTTCTCTATCCCAAGTAATACAATTCTGGGGACAAAGAGCCCGGGTAAGCCGGTAGCCACAGGCAAGGGTGCAGGTGGATGGTCGTCCTGCAGTACATGCAGGGAAATCCCAGGTTCAGCTTCCTGGGATATCAGGGAGAGTTCTTCCAGCACAAGAAGGAAAAAAAATAAAATAAAAAAAAAATCCCAGAACCCTGGGGGGGGAAACAAGATCTGACCTATTTTTATCTCATGAACGGACTACAGATGAATACTTGATTCCCCAGAGAAAAGCAAATTCTCCAGGCCAAATGTGACATGTCACGTGAGGAAGGATGTGGTTTTCCACCCTGAAGTGTAAAACTTGCATATCCCTCTCCATCTGCATGCAGCTGACTTGGTGGTTGCAAAGATGTAAAGATATTCGCTTTGAAATTCAGACCCAGGGCCAAACTGAGCGGACATGGACTGGCTTGGCCTGGCTTTAAATTGTCCTGCGCTGCCTAATGTGATGAATATCTGGGTGGGCAAGCTCAGCGCATGGTGCCTGTATGCGGCATTGGGCAGTGAGCTAATGGCCATAAAAGAATATAAAAGGAGACTGAATACTTTCATAACATAACACAATGATGGCACAGAATAAAAAGTAGAAAGCAAGTGTTAAAAGCATGTAGTTCATCTGGAGTAACATCAGGGTAATCAACGCTCGTGCATCAGGGTCTCGAATAATCACAGGGGCCAGGAACAAATTGTCCTTTCAGGCCATGCATTGCCCTGGTTGATTTTTTTTTCTTAGCCTTTTGAAGCACCATCAGCCCCAGCCTTGTCTGGGAGAGTGCTGCAGATGGGGGGGTTGGTGCTCAGCTCCTTGACTTGCCTTGGTCTTGATGCATGTCCATTGAGCCCTTGGTGAGGACCCGATCGGCTCCATCCTCATCAGTTTGTCCGGGATCCTGGTAGGGAGCTGTAGGATCAGAGCAGATCTCTTATTCTGGGAGCAAACTCATCCTCTCACCAACGGGAAAGAGATCCTGCTCTGATAAGCCTTGAAGTTGCATCTTTCCAGCCCCACTTTAGCCAACGTTCCTCCTCCCACCCCTGAGGACAATTCAGGTGATGGCACGTGTCTCTCTCTGTTCCCCTGTGTGGGCTACGAGCAAGCGGGTGCTGCTTGGTGATGGGTGAGCGAGCACTACTGATGCGGTATTTCCCATTATCACATCACTACACTGCATTATAAATTGCATTCACAGTGCCGTGACGGTGGCTGCGATCGTCTCTCACGGCTCTGCCTACACGCAGACCAGGGCTTGCTTTTGCCTCGCAAGAGGCTGCTTTTGGCTTTGCGGGAACCTGACGTGCGAAAATTTTCCCTGGGTTTTCTTTACCCAGGTAGGATGGGAAAAGCAGCAAAACCAGTGCAGAGTTTATTTCCACCACTGCCCTGCAGCTCAGCCTCTCCCACGCACCTGTAAGTCCACCCCGATGTCTGCTGCATCCCGACATCTACCACACTTCAGTGCTGCTGGGCATTTTCAGCAACAAGGGTTTGAATGAGAAGCTCAATCAGTTTTATTTAGCCACAGGCTTAAGTTTTGGTGAGCTGTTTTATCCTCGCAAGGACTGTACTCTGACCTCTAATGATCCTCCTAATGATATGGGAGAAAAGGAAGGATGACGAGTTGCTGAAGCTTAGTTCATATTTTAGAGTTTTTGCAGATTCCTGAGAATTAAGAGGGTGAGTGAGGAGGAATGTGAATTTCCTTTGTTTTCTACTTTGTCTGTTTATTAAGCCTTTTTTTTCTTTAAAAGCAAGCAAACAAACGAGAAGTACCAGCATGCATCTCAAGTACTGTAGTGCTCTACACCAGGAAATGACAAAGATATTTATTACTTGCCTGGGTACCCAAGTTTTTTAAGTGCACAGAGATTTCCCGGGCACATATCAAAGCAAAATAACACAAAGGAGTAGTAGGAAGGGCAAAGATGAAGAGGGGAGGTAGGAAGGCGGCTATGGCTTGCTTTCATGTCTTTCATCTGGGTGTCATGAGGGTTCTTTGGTCCACCAGAAATTGCCCTGCGTGGCTTGAATGTGCACCTTCCTTTAAAAACCAGGTCCCCTGGTCAAGTCGATGTGCCTTTTGGGAGAATTTTCTGACACAGCAGACCCCTCTTGCAACCCGCTGAGCTCCAGTTGGCCGTCCGCTTTAATGTGCCTCTTGCCGCAGTTTGATGGATGCAACGAAGTCTAGCCTGCTGCAGACCTCTGGGATCGTACTTTGATACCAGAGCAGGAGCTGGGGATAAAAGGGCACGGGCAAGGCATATATACAAACACAGCTCTCCAGAGGCTGCTTTTGTAACCACTGCTTGGGGTGGGGGGACCACAGCTTTAATTTTGTGTACTTTTGGGGGGTCGTTGGTGCGCCTTAATATTGTTCTTTCTGTTGTTCCATAAGACACAGCCAAAGGTCCAAGGACATTTCTTTAATCACTGTATTCCACTGTGACTGAGGTATTTACTGTTAATTCTTTATCCCATTTGTGCCTCATTACACTCAGATTAACTCTTCGGTGGGTCATTAGGTAATCACACAGCAAAGCAAGCGATCTGGAGTGGGAGGGAATTCTGACTGTGAGCATTTCCTGGCTAAACTCTGGAGTCAGGAGATGAAGGCTTTGAATGCTCATTTATTGGCAGCACTTCCCAATGTGTGTTGCAGTTTGGCAGGTGTAAACACAAGGATTTGTAATCACTGGGTATATAAAAGCTGTATTTCATATATTATTCACATATTTAATCTTTTTTTGTAATATCTTTTTTTCTTCACATACCGCTTTTCCAAGCCTGAGATTCCCATGAATTGAGAAGAAGTTTGGAATTTGGGCTGGCAAATAAAGAGGTCAAGATGAGACAGCCTAAGTGGTTAGTGAAGATTAGGTCTTCTGGGAAACACCTGTAGCCTGCACCTAAAAATGAGTGTGGGTGAAAAACTATTACTATTACAGGTGTTTCCTCTGTGTTTGCTCTCTGTCTGATGTCTTATATCCATCTGGTGGCTTCAGTCATGCTTTTATGCTCTTTCCTCACATTTGGAAACCTAAATTTGTGTAGTTCAATTGATAACTGAGTTGCTCAAGGAAGCTACTTGGTGTTCTTTGTCCACCACCATTTGAATTTAATTAATTAATTTAGAAAACTAGATCTGATTATCTTGAGGCATGTAGCAAACATTCGCAAGTTCTTTTTCATTAGACCAAAATCAAAGTCTTTAATCACTTTTTTTTTTTTTGTTTTATAAATGGAATATCAGTCTGTGACCATGAGCAAGATGAAAAGCAGAGTGTGGGAAGATGGGACTGGAAATAACTAATTGCCCTCCAGTTATTCAGCAGGAACGTGCCCAGCAATGGATAATTGGCTGTTCTTGAGTGAGTATAGCTTTGGATACTGAACACAAAGATACGAAAGTTCCTGCTGAAAGTTTCATCAAAACCTTCTTGTGAAAACTGTTTGTTTTGAAATATTGGCATTTTGCAATGAAAAATAATGTCACTGAAAAAGTCCTATTGGAATATTTGCAACAAAGTCCCCTGAGCCTGTGTATTAATCCAGGTAGCATGTTAATTTTTATCAGGTTTATTCTTCCCTAGAGGCTGAGCCAAAGAGCTTCCAATTTACCCAGGTCATTAGTGATTTATATGATAATTGGATCTAAGTTGATTTTAACTATTTGCTTTAAATCTCTGGGGATTTGTATTCTTAGACATTTTAATGCCATTGGAAATTTCACTGATTAAGCAAAGCCAAGTATATGTACTTAATTAGTCCTGAAACCAATTAGTCCTTTGTCGGTCAAATTAATCTTGTATCTGGACCTTTAAATGAATTCTAATAATTTGGGCATTGACCTTTGTGGGCTTGAGAGTGGAGTCAGACCATTGCCTACATCCAGCCGGGGGGAGAGCACATCCACCCAGGCTGGGAGCGTGATCGCCTTTGTCCTCCCTTGTTCTTTCTGCCACTAAACAGTATGAAATATGGCTGTGGGTGGTCATCTCAATGGGAAGGTAGATACGGAGCTGATGATGAAGCAACTGGCAAGCTCTGGTCTTTTGAAGGCAGGAAGGCAATAATCACAGTAAACCGTGACATAGGGTCTTCCTGCCCTAAAGGCAATGCCCAAGAGGGACTTTCTAGTGCTAGGACAGACGGACAGGATCCATAGGTTGCCTCTGGTTGACTGACTGAAGCCTGGATATAGTAAACGTGACGTCTTTTTCATGCATAATGCAACTTAATACCTTTTTCCAGTCTTCTGCGTCAGGATTTGGATGAATATCCCTCCAATGCCAGCAGGACCTAGGATGGTGATGCATTACAGTGTCAACCCTACCTTTCTGCTGGAGGTGACTGGTGCCTTTGACCGTAGGACCCAGAAGGATGCTGGCACGGTGAGCAACACATGCACTGATAATACACTATTGTTTTCCTGAATTCGGTGTGATCCATCTTTGCTCACAACAGCATTTTGAATGTAACACCCAAACTAGCAGAGAAGGTAGTCTGTGGACCCAGGGGCTGTGTCTCTACATCAGGTTTAGCAGTCTGAAGCTTGAGAACTGCCAGAATTTTGGATCTTTTCTTCCTACTTTTGGTTTAAGAGGTTTTTTACCTTCCTAGTTCTCGATTTCAAATTTCTTTCCTAGCTGTGCATTTAGTATGTTTTAGCTTGTTCATGGTGATATTTGTATGGCTTGAGTTTGAGGTGGGCTTCCTAGTGTTTCTTTTGGGCCTGTAACGTGTGCTGAGAGCAAACCTAGTAACTGTGTCTCTGCTTTGTGTATTTTTGGTAAAGAAGCCAGAAGAGATTACCAACATTTTTCTTTAATCCTTCATTCCTTCCCTCATAGTACTTTGCAATCATGTCCCGATACATGTTTTCACCCTTTCTTACCCTAACACATTTGAGGGCTTTGTTGTCCCTATTCTCATGAAAGGCCTCCAGCTGATTACTGCAGAAAACTACAGCGGTGGAGCCCCCCGAAGTTACTTGTGAAGCCCCCATAACAGTAAAGGAGTGTCCCTCTCAGGCTGGGAGAAGTTTAGGTTGACTTTCTTGCTATTTGAATGAGGCTGCAGGTATTTATGAGCTAATTTGAAAACTCTGTTCATTGATAATATGCTGAAAAAGCACTCTCCTCCTCTGTGAAGGTGAGAAACATTGCAAGGAGTAGGACTAGTAAATCTCTTTACGTAGTGGGCTTGGAGTTCTGGGGTGATATTATTTGTGTGTTGCTTGAGCGTCTACACAGACATACATCAGCGTATTGCCTGATGCTCGCTGTCACAAATCCAGCCCAAAATAGGGTCATTTTTCATGATTCATGAACTGGAGAGCTCAGCGTTGGCATGGCTCTAGGGACCAGAAATGTTCCCATCCAGCCCTGCTCCAGCGTGAGTCAACTGTATGAGTTTCTCATCACACAGTTATGCCAGCTTTTTCTTCTGAAGGCATTGAATCCCTCCCCTTCCTCCCATTTTAATGGATTATTTAACTTGTCCCTGCTCCAGGAGACACAACTGGTAGTACTGGAAGCATTGACTGTAATGGTAAACCAGTACCTTGACTTTCTGTAAGAGAGGGTTCCTGCAGAGATTGGGACAAGGGGAGGAATCCAATCTGGGACAGCCAAGGCCTGGAGATGGCAGGAGCTGGAGAGGACGTTGGACTTGGTAACTCTTTAGAAATGGACTAAATTTGCTTCTTACCTCTCAGATGAGAGGAGACAAAAGGGGGCAGGGAAAGAAGGAGACCAGCTGGAGGGTGGGAGGTGGACGGGAGATGGGCAGAGATGGTGGCAGGATTGACGTGTGCAGGAGCAATAGATGAAGGGACATCAGTAAGACCAACGTCCCCAGAGATGAGGAGGAAGGTGCAGATGTGGGGTCTGGATTTAAACTGGGAGGAGGAGGAAGCTGTGCTGCAGAGAGCTGTGGTGTGATGATGAAGAAGGTATGGCAGTAAAACTGCGCAGTTCCTCTGGTTTCCTCCCAGTCCCTGGCCATCTGAGATACTGGAAAGTCCAGAAGTGGATTTTAGGCTCAAGTGCAGCACTACAGGCTCCAGCCAAATTACATCCTCCACCCTTTGATCCTCCTACTGCTACGAGCACTTCCAGTGGGTATCTACCACAGCAGGGTATGACCCCGCGCAACTCGGGAATAGAGTAAGTCCTTTTGCCAAGGGTCAGGGAGGAAGTCTGAGACGGAGCCAAGAATAGAGCCCTGCTCCGTTCAGCTCCCGGTCGCGTGCCGCCTCCCCTCTCCTTTTCTTCCTCCCGGCGAGCAGCAAGACAAATAGCCGGACACATCAAATCCGCTGAGATCAGGAGCCGAGTCAAAGGTCAGTGCTTGGGCACAAAGATGCTTCTATTTACAAGGCACTAATCTGGGCTGCCGCTGAGCATAAAAGTTGGTTTCGCCATACAGATGAGGTCCAGGGCAGGAGGTCATGGCGGCACGATGATTAGCTGCTTTGGGGAAAAGAAACTTAGATAGGAGCATGCAAGGATGAATGGGTGATCAGGTGAGGTACCGCTCTGTCGAAGGGGCAGCGCATCCCGCTGCCGTGCTCTCCAGGAGAAGCGATGCGCGGCTCAGGTCTCCCTTCTGACCCTGACTCTCGGTGTAACCTTGCCCCACCTGAGCAATGTGGGCATCCCGCTGGCTGTGCACCTCCACGACCTGAGCTTTCATTCCTGTAGAACTCTACACCACAATTCCCGTCATTTTCAGGAGAGGGCTTGCCGGGCTTTGCCATGTTGCATCCTCACGGAGGAACCCTGTGTTCTAATTGCCCTTGCTGGTCCACCACTACCATCCACCCTCATCCTTCCTCGGTAACTGGGGGTCTTTGTCTTTGAGGAGGTGCACAGGATTGTTCTGCTGACCGGGGAAGGTTTTAGAGGATCCCCTGCAGTTAGTATAATAGTTTTTGGAAGATGAAGGGGACAGCAGCCCGGTGTAGATCCACCAGAGGGAAAGATAGGGAGGGCAGACAGGGGAAGGAAGCAGAACCAACTCTGTTGGCTTTGAGGTTTAACTCGGGTTCTCGCTGTGTAGCTTCTCTTTAGTTAGCCCATGCGCTGGTGAAGCACTGCTTGCTGCCCTTCACATTGCTTTTTCACCGTCTTGGCATGCTGGCTCCGTAAAGGGCTTTGTGGGTGTTCTCGGAGGCCAGATTTACGGGCCTGTGCCGAGGGACTTCCTGCAGAATTGTGGCTTTTCGAGCCCCTCTGCATCATTTGGAGCCTTTTACTCAGCACACTGAGAATGACCTGGAGATCCAAATCATGCCATCAGACTTTAGCAGTTGTTGCCTGCATGGGCTTAGCTAGCTTTTAACCACTGAAGGGCCTTAAAACACACATGCATTAATGAATGACCCTTCTTATTCCTCTCCTCGTAACCATCCCCACGCTGCCCATCAGGAGGACAGGGACCCTGCTTTCCTTTCATTCCTGCAGCCTCATCTCCTTCCCCGACCTAATTGCACGTCCTTCTAAATTGGTCGTTGTCTCATCCTGCACGAGGCTGTGAACTCCATGTTAGAGGACAGAATTTGGCAGGTACTGTCAGGTCAGGGGGTTCTGTAGCTAAACGGTGACACCTCCCCCCTTAGGACAAGTCTTTTGGGGGACTTGACACCGGCAGAGAAACAGCTCGGCTTGTTCACAAGACGCGGTGATGGAGGAGCGTGGACCAGTTGGCTGAAGAGCCAGATGCACCATCCACCACAGCTATAGGTGGAGGCTTGTGCTAGATGTACACTTGCAGACTGTGCCTGTTGTCGGTCAGGGTGCAAGGAGCCAAATTCTGAAACGCAGCCTGGGAATGTGCTACCCAGCGCGCAGCCTCTTGTCCTCCGTCCAGCTGGAGAGGAGCCGTCTGGAGAGACGGGGTTTAATTCACTCCCAAGTCTGGATGTATCATCTGCTGCCGCGTGTCGGTTGCCATTAGAAGCCCTCTTCTAGGATGTCTGAGAGCTGTCATTTATTATACATAGGAAACTATAAGATGAAATCTATAGCTGCAGCTTCAGTGAAGGATAATTCACAAGGGCTTGCCTGGCGGAGCCGGGAGCTAATGCTGTTAAAATGTGACTCTTCCTGCAAAAAGCAACCCTTTAATGACTCTCAACTTCAGCTTATACAACAACCACGCCACTTACATCCTCTCCAAAGATCCGGACGCTGCTAAATGGATTAACTGCTTAGTGAACTCTCCCGATGTGGTGGCCAAGCTCCAACCTTATAATGGACCAATTAAAAGGTCATTGTTACTTATGGTTGCAGCTTCCTTACATGAGAGCTTCCACACTCCCATCTGGCACTGCAGGCCACCCAAGGCAACTATTGACATTTTAATGTGTTAATAATGGAGCAATAAATTAATCTTTTGGATTTCTCTCTTTGCTTTCTGGAAGGCACCAAAGAGTTAATATGAGAGATGCTTGTGAAGCTGGGTAGCGCAGGCAGCAATAAAACCTTGTTGTCAAGGCATTGTCACTAACGAAACTCTTTCCATGGCGGGGGATGCCTTGTCACCTGGTCTGGCACTGAGCAGAGCCAGGCTGGACTCACACCAGGCAGCTCCTGCACCCACCAAGCTGGTGCCACCCTTTGGCCTGCCAGCTAGAAAAGACATTTCATGTGGTTCCCGAGCAGCGTGAAGCAAACAAGCCCCCCATCAAGCCTTACCCACAGAGATTATTACACCCTGGTCCTGCCCCATCTCTCAACGAGAAGCTTCCCAAGTCCTTGCATGTGTGGTACCCCCCAATCCCTGGTTAGATCTTGATGTCTACTGGCAGGAGAGCCCAAGGCATTCTGCTGTGTTACAGCTCTTTATACTAAGCCACCCAGATGGCTGATTTCAGGAACGCCTGTTTTGCTCTAGGCTGTTTAAAGAAACGCTGCTGAGGATGAGAGATGAAACCTTTCCCATCCTTGGAGGACTCTCCCATCCTGGGTTTGTTTTTTTTATTTCTTTGGCAAGCAGCGGGAGGGTTAATTCCTAGCAGACACATTGCAATCCTTCTGCTGTCACCTGCCCGTCCGGTCCCTAACCTTGAATGATGCACCCTGGCATCCCAAGGGGCCTCCTCTGATTGATTGATCACTATCTAAGTTGGCAGATGAGGGAGGATATTTACTACGCAGCGGAGAGCCCTTCAGAAAGATGTTTTATTAAGGCTGCTCACAAAACAGGAAATGCAATGAAGCACCGAGAGACAAACGAAGAGGTAAATATACCATCCTGCCTATCGGGCCAGCCTAACAGCTATAATATACCGGCCTGCACACTCACATAGGTCACTCTTTGGCCATCACCTGAAGAAAGGAATAGCTTCTGTTTTCCAGCTGATGTATTGACCCAATAAAAGGTATTATTACATTGCCTATCACCGCTGACTACAGGAGAGCATTTTGAAGAGAGTGATGGCTCCCTTTGGAGAGTCACAGAGCAGGAATAAGCGCGTATGGATGCGAGCATGTCAGCGAGACAGAGATTCCTTCGTCTGGAGAGAGCAGGGCTCTCCAAAGACGTTCGACGGGGTTGCTTTTACCGCAGCGTAACAGGAACAGCTTCTCTTTTCTAGGGTGGATTTTGGAGAAAGGGGAACAAATCTTTTTGCCTTTTTAATTGAGGTGCAGTCTGTTAACGGCAGAGCAAGTTTAGATCCAAGGACAGGTGTTCACTGCTCCTGAGTGTTTGCTTCAGCGAGGCAGCTCTGAGTCTGGTTTTATCAGGAAATTTTCTCCTGCAGATGATGCGGGGAGAGCCCCTGGGTCAGAAACGTGCTCTTTGCCAACCACAGGCATGGATGCGTGCACGCTCACGCACGCATGCTCCTGCTCACCTTTCCTTGCACAGTACACGTTTCTTCCATAGCAATGAGGAAGTAGGGGATTTAAGAGCTTCTGAGATTGCTCCTGGGTCTTGCTGTTTGTTTGATCCGGTGGCTCTGTATGTGAAATGCATGAGCAGCCCAGACCCCCGTACAGCTCCTCTCCCTCCCCTCCGGTACCCTGAGCTACAAGCTACAGCATCAGCGGCCCCCTCTTTTCTTCCCCCCTGGTCCCGCAACTCTCAGTGTAACAGCCTTTTATGGGCTGGAAAGTGATTTCACCTCCTAGGCGGCAGAGAAAACAGTGGTTAAGAGCTTTTCTCAAGTGATGGAGGAGATGGCAATCTCCTGGGTGAGGTGTTCTGCCCACGTTGTCCCATCTGCAGGGCACAGGGCTCTGGGGCTCAGGGCAGTGGGTGCTTTCCCACATGGTTTCTGCATTGCTGGTCAATAGGGTCACCTCTGTACCATCCGTATAGGGACCCAAGTGTGCCAAATGGCTTGCTGCCGCACAGCCTCACTCCTGGAGCTCATTACCTGGAATTATGCATAACGAGGTCCCGGCTTCATGTAAGAGCACGGACATACGTCTGCTCTTGACAGCATAATCCTTCCTGTCTCCTCTCCTGCCATAGGGCCCATGCAACACGCTTCAAGGCATGACCCAAGGGGATTAGCTGGATGTGGCTTTGTTCCCTCCGCTGGAGGTGTATGGATTACACAGAGGGGCTCGTGGCCGATTAGTCAGCGCTGATTATCTCATTCACAAAAATGTTCCTTTTGAAACTTCAAATGGTGCTTCTGAGCTTTGTGATGCAAGGAAGAGTCGCAGGGAGACAGAGAGGGATGCTAAGCAATTCAATTCAGAGCTTTTGTGGCCAAATGCACTGGAAATGCTATGGTAATTATGAAGCTTGCTGCACATTTCCAGCACTTCGTGCCTGCAAGGCTTGCAAGCACCCCTCCCCCTCCCCTTTTTATTATGTTTTATTTTTTATAAGGGTTTATATTATATATATATTTTATATACATGCAGACACATGCACACTGAAAGGAGCTAATAGCAGTTTGAAATTCCAAATGGATTTTCCCTTCCCATAAATCATGGAGTAAATTTGCTATAACAGCCCGAAACAAGCTCCCCCTCCCCATCCCATCACATTGCTGGCTGGAGGGAGAAGGGGGCCAGGGTGTATGGCTCACACTGATCAGCCAGGACTCTACCGTCAGTCACCGTGCCCCAAAAACATTTGCATCAGAGGTCAGAGCTGGTTCAGCAGCAGCCCGAGGTAATTCCAGTCGAGATGCTGGCCGTAACCTAGAGGTAAAATAAAGAAGAAGAGAAGAGGAGCTGGCAGGGAGGGAGCATTAATGGAAGAGTTTCCACTGTTTGAGTTCTGTGTGAAGGCTTCCTGGTCTTTAGTTACCTCTAACAAGTCCTCGTGTTGCTAGATATAAAAGCAAGTGCCAAGTGTGTGTTACAAATGCATGGCCTATGCTTGGGGCCCGATGTCCTCCCAACACATCCGATCACGCTGAGCGCTCTCTTTTCCTCCTTTCCCCCCTTATTTTTCACTCTCATCCATTCCCAGCTCATGCTGTCTCTCCAGCTCTCTCCCTCCTTTTTCCATGGGAGCTGTGAAGAGGCAGAGCAGCACCTACTCACTCAGGGCTGGTCCGGGGCATGGTGGTACCAGGGCTGGGGCACAAGACAAGCCAGAGAACAGCCGTCCCCTGCCAACCTCCTCGTGAAAAAGCTCTGTGGTGAAACCAACCTCTCGCTTCTCACATCCCCAGCCTGCAGGTGCCAAGTGCTGCTTCACTGGTTTCCATCCAGGCTCCTCTCTGCCCTGGGAGGGGGGGGGTGTCATCCTGCGTTTCCCTCTTAGGATGGGGCTCACAATGAACTATTAGAGACTCTTTGGGTTTTGCCGCATTGGGACTCTGCCTCTCCCCTCCGTGCATCAAATGTGGAAGGATGGAAAGCAGCTGAAACATCAGGATATTCATTATGCTTCTTTCTGACCATGTTAGGCTGGGTTATATATCTTAGGGACATGGCCACATGATGGGTGCCGGTATATGTAAGCTAATTTTCTAGAGGTCCTTGGAGGCACAGGTTCATGCATGTTTGCCAGATGAGCTGAGGACTGCTGAGCAATGCATGCATCATAGTTTTGACACTATGGACCATCAGAAGAGAGTCTCCTTTTGCTCAAGCAGTCAGTGACTTTCCACGAGAGCAAAAAGATCTGAGGTCTGTTTCCATGCCCACAGCCTCATGAGTATTCATGAGGGCAGCTGGGCTCTTCTGGATAACTATGGATTATCAAATAGAAATGAAGGATTCATATCCTAACACCAAGACCCCTGGAACAGTTTGGGCTTGAAGATTTTCTCTCTGTTTTTCTTTTCTCTTCTCTTTGCTTCTGAGCTAGGATTCTGTAGTTTTGGTCTTTGCTTGCTGGTCTGACTTCCCTATCCATGCACACTTTCTCTGACCCAGGCCAACTGGTGCGGAGCCCACAGCCCCAGCAGCAAGTGCTTGGGAGCAACTGGACACCAAGAAGAAAACTGCTGCCGTGTCACTCCGAGCCAGCGCGGTTTGCAGGTGTTGGGGAAACGTGGGCAGGGAGCACCGAGAGGAGCCTTGCGCTCTGCTTGGCTCTGCCACCTCTCCTCCCTGCAAAATCCTCCCTTGCCCAAATTCCCCTGCAGAGAGAGAAGGCAAAGATGACATGAAAGGCAGAGCTGTGAGATAGTAAAACTACGAGAACGGGCTGAAATTAATCCGGCAGTTCAAGGGCTACAACTGAGGACATCTTAGAAATTGCTGCCAGCGACTCCATGGTTGTTCTGCAGAAAGAGCAAGATATTGATCAGCTCTGGGCTGGCACCAGGAGGTTCTGTCAGAAAGATACTGGACTAGGGTTTTTTCCCAGTGAGGAAGCATGGTGGAAATGACAGGGAAGAGTTAGGAGGATGCACTTGGGTGGAAATGAGTCACAAGTCAGTTATGCTTGGGAGGGGGGACTGCCAAGTACCCCATCAAATGTCCTAGCAAAGGGAAGGGTGTTGGGTATCAGAAACTCAGAGCTACCTCTGTCCCCCTCTGGCTCACGTAGCCAGAAGTGAGAGCCATGCTCCTGTGTAGACATTGTCCTGCTAAATAAACTATTGGTCTGGGAGCAACAGGAGGGACTTGGGAGTCTGCAGGTCGACTTCTGGTTTAGCCACAGTTTTCTTATGTCACTGAGCAAGGGATGTAGAGTCGGGGGCTAGAGTTAACATGGAAAACTCAGATACTATTTTGATGGCTACATGGAGTAGAAATGGGTAGAAACAAAAATGAAACACACCACTGAGCTGCAGAGTGCTGGAGCACCTTCCTGTAGAAATGGGAAAAGCATGCCAATAATTTCAGCCTGTCTTGCCAGCGCTGGGTTTACTGGAGGGCCACCTGCAATATCTTTTGGTGTGATGTATAATGAGCAGTGGCGGCCACAGATGAAAGAGGCTGTGTGGTAGGTCTTGGTGCTGTGGAAACTCCCCAAGCTTTGTTGTTCAAGCCATCCAGTGACGGCTGTGTTAGCAGATCTCTGCTCTCAGACTCCACTGAGCAAACACACCGTCAAGGAGTCTGATGGAAGGTCCCAACAGCACATGGTTATTAAAGATACCATGCTACTTTGAAAAGGTACCTTTAAACTTTAATCTTGGCTCACTTTCCTTTCTAGGATTTATTTTCTTTTTTCTTAGAGGAAACCTCCCCATTTCCCCTAAAGTATCACTTGGGTCTGGCATTTGCTCTTAAACTTCTGCCACATCATACCTCCAAGGAAGCCATTTCAATAATGACATATCAGTGCCCGTAAGTACTCTAAAGTGTTTTAAAAACCAGCCCTAAGTGCTTCATTTACCTTAAGGCACCCCATGCATGCCCCCAACAGACTAGAGATTCTTGTCTTTCCCTTCTAGTTCCCCAACAATTAAAATTGTCCTGTTCTTTTTGCCCATAATGCCCAGCATGATTAAAAAGCC